>NC_135623.1:9362283-9665759 GCF_053574225.1 Canis aureus | reverse complement strand
TGGGCCTCAGTTTTTCCATCCTGGAAAACAGGGATTGCATTACCTGTCCCTCCTTAAATTTAGACTCTTACTGCTAACAATAGTTTCTATAATTTGTGAAATTGGGGTTTGGAAAAACTCAGAAAATTATTATTTTTTTAAAGATTGTATTTATTTATTCATGAGACACACACACAGAGGCAGAGACATAGGCAGAGGGAGAAGTAGGCTTCCTCTGGGGAGCCCATGTGGGACTCAATTCCAGGACCCCGGGATCATGACCTGAGCTGAAGGCAGACGCTCAACCACTGAGCCACCCAGGTGCCCCAAACTCAAATTAAATATTTGTATTTAATTTCTCACATTTGTCACAACTGCCATGCAGAAATTCAAAGCAGAATCCAGCAAGAGTCCCTAAACAAGTAATTCCTCAGAAAGTGTTTCTGATATCCCACTCAACAAATTAAGTGCTTGAGAATGGGAAGCAAGAAGCCAGGCAGGACCTTCGGATGCCACATGGCTACAAGAGCAAGTCATTATCTATCAGGCTCCATGACAATGTATTCACCCTAGACATCCTACCCTTAATACTCCACTGTGATTTTCCCTCAAAGAAGCTACCTCAATATTTAAAGCACTTACTTATTCAATGTTTACAAAAATAATCACTTTCCCTGGATGGGAACTGCCTCAACAGGGCTTGCCTTGAAATCACCCTACAGTCAAGGTAAGACAAAGATATAACAAAACAAGTACAAAGTGCAAGACAATTTAAGATTTAAAACAGTGTTTTATGAACTAGGGGTGGTGGAAGGGGAGGAGGGCAGGGGGTGGGGGTGAATGGGTGACAGGCACTGAGGGGGGCACTTGATGGGATGAGCACTGGGTGTTATTCTGTATGTTGGTAAACTGAACACCAATAAAAAATAAATTTATTTAAAAAATAATAATAAAACAGTGTTTTAGAATCCCTTTTGAGTTACTAATACACTTATGAAATACAAAATTCTGGACATCACCCAAAAGGGATTATTAAAATGCAAATACTTTTTTTAAAAGATCGACCTGGAACCTTGAAAGAACTAATTATCACACTTTGCATTTGGTCACTCTTTGTGTGGCTGTACAACAAAGTTTACTGCTCCAAGTAGGCTCTCCACAAGGCCAAGTTTCCCCTTTGTTTCAGTACACATTCTCTCCAGGTATCATTAAATTACTGACATTAAATATTTCTCTTAGCTGCAGCAAGTTTTATTCTCCTAAGCAATGCATCATGTAGCCACCACTAAGTTCAAACTCCATTTGAAGACATCACTATGAATATTCACACTATGATTCACAATATGAATCCTAAAATACATTTTATATCCTACTCAAAATGTAGCACTCCTGTGAAAGAAGAGTCATACATATTAAGAAATACTCTCTAATGCCTGAACACTACTGCTCCTGCCCCATCTAAAGGGCAAGGCTTTGTGGGGATAAGGCAGCAAGCATGGAAAGTAAACACATATATTCAACTCCAGGTTTGCTACTTACTGGAAGACCTTACTGCAAAGCCTGTTTCCTTACCTGTGAAATGACAATATCTACCTTACAAGGTTGTTGTGAAAATAAAAAGCATCTGTAACTATTTTATAAACAAATTTGCTCTACAAATTTATTATTATCATTCTGCCTCTGTATTTATTCGAAATGGTTTCAAGGAGCTGGTAATACAACATTAAGAATGTCATTTTGTACACGTGAAACTAATATAACGCGTGTCATCCACTATACTTCAATTCTTTTTTTAAATGTCATTTTGTTCACATGGTTACCAAAAATTTTGAGTTAACCTCAAGTCAATGAAAAGCACCATCTCGCTCCTTCGGATAAAAAAACAAGCAAAGCAGGTTAACAGGCATGTAAGCAAAGGTAGAAATGAAGAACTGTGTACAACCACATAAATGGGGCATAAGTACTTTATATCATTATTTGGACTGAAAACTAAAATCAAAGGTCAAAGTTTTCCAATGGAGACCAAGAGGTCAAATAGCCATGGTATAATCAAAACTAAACACAATCTATAGCCAGTTCAGAAAGCTCAATGATCTTCAAAGTGTTTTCCTACATTAATTCTCAAGGCATCCCTAAGATGAAAGAAATTTAAGTCTCTGAGTGCCTGGGTAGCTCACTGGTTGAGCCTCTGCCTTGGGCCCAGGGTGTGATCCTGGAGTCCTGGGATCGAGTCCCAAGTCAGGCTCCCCTGCTTCTCCCTCTGCCTGTGTGTCTGCCTCTCTCTCTCTGTCTCTCATGAATAAATAAATAAAAACTTAAAAAAAAAAATTTAAGTCTCATATTCCAGTTACTTACATAACCACAGGAAAAATCTGAATGGATCAAGATCTTTCTTCCTTCCTTTCCTTCCTTTCCCTCCTTCCTTCCTTCCTTCCTTCCTTTCCTTCCTTCTTTCTTTCTTTCTTTCTTTTTTTTTTTTTTTTTTTTTAAGATTTTAAAGCAGAGAGAGAAGCAGGCTCCATGCAGGGAGCCCAATGTGGGACTCGATCCCAGGACTGGGATCATGCCCTAGGCTGAAGACGGCGCTAAACCGCTGAGGCACCCAGGCTACCCTGGATCAAGATTTCAATAAGGCAAGTCAACAAATCTTTCATCAAATGTTAAGTAAGGTCCACCATATCACCAGTATGGCACAGTGTCCCACTGCCATGACCTATTTTACAGCCAACAAAACCTCTAGCAACCTCAACCTTATAGTACACAAACTACAAGTAAAGAAACACTTCTGAGAAATGAATAATAGCTATTACAACACTGTATACAACACTCATGATCAGAACCCACTAACTTACTTAAAAATAAATGTAAAACTAAGATGATTTACTGAGAACACTCTCCTGACATGGACGATATTTGGTATATGAGGAAAATGGGGAACAGGGAATAGTGGTGTGTTATTTTAAATAGGATGATCGGAGAAGGCCTCAGTAAGGTGACATGTGAATAAAGAAAGTGAGCCACATGGTTAAACAAGTTCCACCAGGCAAAGGTAGTAAGTGCAAGAATCCTGAAGCAGGGTCACATCTGTGGCACTCTCCACCCACCCAGTAGACTTTCCCCTTGAATGTCCTGCTGCCGCTCCCACTGTGCTCTACAAAATCTTCCTGATGTCCAGGCTCACTATACTCTCCCAGGCATGTAAACCTGAATCCCAAGTCACATTGTGTGTATTCTTTCAGGAATCAGTGACCAACTCACTTTAACATAATAATACCTTCGAAAATATTACATCTTGGGGCGCCTGGGTGGCTCAGTCACTTAAGTGTCTGACTCTTGATTTCACCTCAGGTCATGATCTCAGGGTCCTGGGATCAAGCACCACAGTGGGCTCCGCACTCAGTGAGCAGTCTACTTGAAATTCTCTCTCTCCCTCCCACCCCCACTCAAGAGTGTGTGCTCTCTTTCTCAAATAAAGAAGTCTTTAAAAAAAAAAAAAAAAAGTTACGGGGACAGCCCAGGTAGCTCAGCGGTTTAGCGCCGCCTTCAGACCAGGCGGGATCCTGGAGACCCGGGATCGAGTCCCACATCAGGCTCCCTGCATGGAGCCTGCTTCTCCCTCTGCCTCTCTCTCTCTCTCTCTCATAAATAAATAAAAATCTTAAAAAAAAAAGTTACATCTTTCCCTTCCCCTGCATTCCTAACACCCACTCCCAAATCCAATTCATTATGCATACTGTTCACAAAGGAATGCTTCTTACAGTCTTCATCACATTACTCATCCCCGATTCCATCCACAGTATCTACAATACCTAATGAACACCCTTCTTTCACTACCCTACATACACACTATGCCCACTTCACCTTCTAAATCTTCATTTGTGTTCCTTTCACATAACGCCTTTTCCTTCTCTCTTATCCGTCCAAACTTCTCACCCATCTTTCAAGTCCCTTTTCAGAGAGCTTTCCATGACTGACTACACCAGTCTTCACTGATTTCTCCCATCTCAGAAATTGTATGGCTTGCTATAAAATCTGACTTGTAGGGCAGCCTGGGTGGCTCAGCGGTTTAGTGCCTGCCTTCGGCCCAGGGCATAATCCTGGAGTCCCAGGATCGAGTCCCACGTCGGGCTCCCTGCATGGAGCCTGCTTCTCCCTCTGCCTGTGTCTCTGCCTGTGTCTCTGCCTCTCTCTCTCTCTCTCTCTCTCTGTGTGTCTCATTAATAAGTAAGTAAAATCTTAAAAAAAAAAAAAAAAAAAAAAGAGGGATCCCTGGGTGGCTCAGTGGTTTAGCACCCGCCTTTGGGCCTGGGCATGATCCTGGAGTCCTGGGATCAAATCCCACATCGGGCTTCCTGCATGGAGCCTGCTTCTCCCTCTGTCTTTGTCTCTGCCTCTCAATCTCTCACTCTCTGTCTCTCATGAATAAATAAAATCTTTTAAAAATTTTAAAAATTAAAAAATTAAAAAAAAAAAAAAAAAACTAATAAAGGTAGAAACCATGCCGCGGAGGTTTACAGGGTGTATAGCGTGAGGGGAAGGAATGCCCCTCCTCGCTTTAATACCCATCAGGTAGGTGCCGGACTCAGGGTCAGGCATTTCATATCAAGCACCTATATACTCTGTAAAAACCCATTAACTGAAAACTATCTTTAACAAATAGGGTTCCTCCATCAACGATTTACCCAAAATGTCACCCACTCTCACCGCGAGCACAAATGCACCCAGGTGCTGCGGGTACTACACTCCCTTCTCGGCTTCCCTCTAACTCAAGGAAGAGGACAAAGCGGCCTGACTCCCAGCGGCCAACAGGTTAAACATCTCAATAAACCATTTACCAAGTGCCTGGCCCTGGCCTTCCTCAGGACCCTGCTCTTCATTTGAAAACTCCTGCTCTCACCTATCGAGCCCCAAGCCCTGTGAAGGAGGTGGCATTCCCCTTCCCACTTTACAGAGGCGTTTAAGCTCACGTGGCCGGCGGCAGATTCGGAACTAGAACGCAGGTCTCCTGAACATCCAGGCACCCTGTTCCATTTCCCGCACGAGTCACTCACAGATGGGCCCCGACTGACACCCGCGTCGCCGAGTACCCTAAACAGCAAAAGCTCTGCAATGATTTTCATTCAACAGGTTACTTCCTGGACGCCCGTCAGCCTTGTAGGTTCAAGCGCCACCTCCTCGCGTACTCGCTCTGCGCCACGGGGAACGCCGGTCCCTCTCCCTAGGCGAATTCCCTCAAGCCGTCAACGGAGACGGTTACCTTCCAACAGCAACGTCGTGAGGCGTGAGGGGGAGGAGGGCTGACTCGATCGCCGGGCACTACGTCTGGCACATGGTGGGCATCTCCAGTCATGACGGGTTCCCTTCACTTACCCACTCCGCCCCACAAGCCTCGGGGTTCACCCACTCCCACCAGGCGACAGGGCATCCGCTCGACCTGAGGCGCCCGCAAATGGCCTCCGGGTTCCTCAGGCCCGGCGCTCGCCGCACCGTCATACCTGCATGGAGTCGGCGCTGACGATTTCGCCGCCGAGCCGCTGGCCTAGCTGCAACGCCAGGGTGGATTTGCCGGTGCCGGTGGCCCCGAGAATCACTACGAGAGGCAGCGTCCGCGGCAAGCCCCGGAGCCCAGAGCCCACAGAAACCGCTCGTGCAGCCGCCGCCGCCGCCATCTTGAAGACATCTGCGCTTGCGCGGAGCAGCTGTCCCCATGGCAACCGATAGTGCGCCGGCGCATCCCTAAGGCTCTGTGGGGGAGGGGAGGAGAGGCGAGGTGGGGGGAGCGAGACCTAGGTTTCCAAACTTGAGAGATTCCCGACTAGCTGGTGTCAGAGCCTCAGCTGTCACCTCTCTCTCTCTCTCTCTGTTAAGCAACTAATAATCAATGTATTCAAAAGATTGATTTTTTTCTTAAGATTTTATTTATTTATTCATGAGAGACAGAGAGAGAGAGAGAGAGGTAGAGACCCAGGCAGAGGGAGAAGCAGGCTCCATGCAGGGAGCCCGATGCGGGACTCGATCCCAGGTCTCCAGGATCACGCCCTGGGCTGAAGGCAGGGGCTACACCGCTGAGCCACCTGGGCTGCCCGAAAAGATTTTTAAGCTATGTCCTCTTAAATGCGGAACGGCAATTCTATCTCAAATCACTCTCAGTTCTTTTCTTCATGCCATTAATTACAATATAAAATTATATACTGATTTCTTGTGCATTGTCTGACTTCCCCCCCAGGCTGGTAGTTCCATAAAGGCAAGGAACAGGTTCTACCCAGCCATTGCTGAATCTCCAGTGCCTAGCAGAGCGTCCGATGGGGAAAAGACACCCAATAATTGTTAAACGGAGAGGAGAATGGTTTCCCTACCTAGCGCTGGAGCCAGTGAGCTAGAGGCGTGGTGTTTTCCAGGATCAGATCTGCCCAGTTCTCAGGCAAGGGCAGCCGCTCTAATGTTTTTATCCCAAAACGCAAACCCAGACATAATCAGAAGGCAGGACAAAATCTTCCATCTCTTTAGTGAAAGGATGCAAGAGATGGGTTGAGAACAGAGAAAAGTAAACAACCCTCAAAATAAGAGGGAAAATAAGGAAGGCAGAAAGGATAAAGGAGTGGTAACCCTCAGATTAAAGTACAGATCAGAGGCCTGAAATTCAGGAAACCCCACAACCTTTAAGAAAGGGCTTTGAAATCAGAGACCTGGGTTCAAATCCTAGATCTGCTACTTATCAGCTGCTGTATGACCTCACATAATTAACTTTACCTCTTAGCCTCACTTTTATCATTAATACCTCTCAGGATCGTCATAAGGATAAAATTCAAAAAAAGTACCTGTAGGGCACCTGGGTGGCTCAGTGGTTGAGCATCTGCCTTTGGCTCAGGGCGTGATCCCAGGATCCCACATCAGGTTCCCTGCATGGAGCCTGCTTCTCCCTCTGCCTATGTCTCTGCCTTTCTCTGTGTCTCTCATGAATAAATAAAATCTTAAAAAAAAAAAAAAGTACCTGCTACAATACACTAGCACAGAACGACTACCATTTGTTGAACACGTATTATTATAATGGTAACACCCCATCTGCCTCCCTAAAGAGGTAAGAACAGCAGCCTAAGGGCAGAGAAATCTTCAGTACTGTGTAAAAGTACCCAAACATCTATTCTAGTAACCCCTTGTTAGCCAATTTAAGGGTTAATTTATTTCTCCCTGAGATTACTTGGCTGTGCCCAGCTCTCAGGTCATATCACCAGGATCCCTTGGGCCAGAGGAATTACCGCTGGAAGTTTAGAGCATATGTAGGCCTGCCTGGAATAACTGCCAATACATTTCTCAATCGCTTGGATCACTGCTGGCATAATGGCCACTTCTTCTGCAGCCTGAACCTTGTAGCCACATGTATTGTTTGGAGTACATCAGAACCCAGAGTACCCTGTACCTCCTTTTCTCAATCCAGTCTGCTTTGATCAAAAGCCTGTTCTCGCCAATTTGTGGTACCCGCCTGGGGCTGGTTTTAAAATCGAGATGTGTGGCCATATATTGGCAGACACTCTCACATGATGGTTGTTAACTGTAGAGCCTTTGCCTGGAGACTTTCAGAGGGTACGGTTACCATGACAACCACTAGAAAGATGGCAGGCAGGAGAAATGATGCAAATAAAGCAAAAGGGAGCTAATTTCATGATGACAATCTGACCATGACAGAGTATGCTCACTCACAGATAGGAAAGCACTGTCCAAGTCATGACCAGGTGACTGTTACTAGAGAAAGCAAAAAAGAGGGGAGTGGAATTTACCACTGAGAGACCCAAAGAGGGAGAAGCTGGTTACTAAGGCAACTGGGGAGAAAGGAATGAAAAAATGGGGCTTCACCACAGCAGCAGAAAATTGCTTCTAGCCAAGCAACACGGGACTGTTGCTATAGAAACAAAGAGAACAGGGATCCTATAGACCATGGGGAGAATTATCACTGAAATGCTGAGCAGGAAAGACTCCTAAATCAGAATGGAGCCCATGGTCCAAAACAAGTCGGAGAAGTGAGAAAAACATCGTACCATTTCCATTTGTTTTAATTCTACCAATCCTGCCAAAAGAGAATGGGACCATATTTTTTAAATACCTTTAGGCTATTTCATTTGTACCTGTTTGTCTCCTAATGGTCTTCTGAACTCTAAATTATACTAATAGTTCCATTCAAGATAATTTGTAACTTGAAATCCTAATTGGTGAGTTTAAATTCAAGGGAAAATTGGGAAATGGAAGACTATGATTAAGAATTAATAAGAATTTATTTTAAAACAATATAAAACTCTCAGATGGGAAGCTTTTCAGGGCAATAAGGAGACAAAAGGTGAAAAAAATTGTTGAGAAAGATATTTGGAGGCACCTGGGTGGCTCAGTTGGTTGAGTGTCCCACTCTTGATTTCAGCTTATGTGATGATCTCAGGGTTGTGGGTTCAAGCCCCAGATCAGGTTCCTTGTTCAGCAGGGAGTCTGCTGGAGATTCTCCGTGACCCTCCCACCTTCCCTCCCTCTCTCTCTCTCTCAAATAAATAAATAAATCATAAGAAAAAAAAGAAAAGAAAGCTATTTGTAGTCATGCCCAGATATTAGCCCTGACCTCACTTCCCGCCCGCTTTTTAAGATTTTATTTATTTATTCATTCGTGAAACAAACAAACACACACACACACACACACACACACACACACAGAGGCAGAGACACAGGCAGAGGCAGAAGCAGGCTCCATGCAGGGAGCCCGATGTGAGACTTGATCCCGGGTCTTCGGGATCATGCCCTGAGCCAAAGGCAGGCGCCAAACCGCTGAGCCACCCAGGGATCCCCCCACTTCCCCTTTTGTGAAGCCAAATAGCAAACAGCTTTCAGTTATTCTGAAAGATAACTCAAGAAGAAAGGGAGTCTTTTACTTAAATTGTATATCTAGAGGTGGAAGATGAAGAAGCCCATTTCCCATACTCCACTGCTTATAGATTATTCGGGGTAAAGAAATTCTAATTGAAAAGGCAAAAATGCTGAGACAACTTCAGTTTCAGAAGAACATATCTAAAATGTAAGAATAAGGAACTAGGGATATTCAAATTACTTGGAGGGTAATAATCCTTGGTCTCCCCTACTAAAGTCCCCAGCCAGCCACCTCATCATTATCCCCCGTGTGTGCATGTGTTGTACGGTGTCTGTCTGTAGGACGGATGTATAGTCAGGCTGGACAACCTCTGCACCTGCCTCACCTTCTTTAGAAAATTGAGAGCAAAAAAAAAAAAAAGAAAAAGAAAAGAAAATTGAGAGCATGGGACACCTGGGGGGCTCAGCAGTTAAGCATCTGCCTTCAGCCCAGGGCATGATCCTGGAATCCTGGGATCGAGTCCTGCATCAGGCTCTCTGCATGGAGCCTGCTTCTCCCTCTGCCTGTGTCTTTGCCTCTCTGTGTCTCACATGAATAAATAAATAAAATCTTAAAAAAAAATTGAGAGCAATACAGGGGGTGAAATAGGCATGGGAGCACGTCAAAAAAAGAGAAAGAGGGAAGTGCAGAGAGGCAAAGGTGATATCTGGGTGATAACCCAGTGTTCATTCTATTATTTCCTGTCCTCTATTTTAAATAATTTATTTTTAAAAATTTTAGGGGCGCCTGGGTGGCTCAGTGGTTGAACGTCTGCCTTTGGCTCAAGTTGTGATTCCGGGGTCCTGGAATCGAGTCCCGCAGGGTTCCCTGCAGGGAGTCTGCTTCTTCCTCTCCTGCTCCCCCAACTTGTGCTCTCTCTATCAAATAAATAAATCTCTGTCAAATAAATAAATAAAATCTTTTTTTTTTTTAGATTTTATTTATTCATGAGAGACACACAGAGAGAGGCAGAGACAGACAGAGGGAGAAGCAGGGCCCCTGTGGGGAGCCCGATCCGGGACTCGATCCCAGGATCCCGGGATCATGACCTGAGCCAAAAGCGGATGCTCAACCACTGAGCCACCCAGGTGCCCCAGTAAATAAAATCTTTTTTAAAATGTTTAAAATATTTTTAGAAAAAAGGAGTATAGGGAGAAGGCTAAAGGTGAAGCCATTAGAGTGGAAGGGCCATCCACAGTGAAGCATCCAGAAAGCTCAAATGTTCAACATGGAAATCTAGAGGATGTTTTGATAGGACAGGAGGAGGAACATGCCACGGGAGGTCTGAAGCATGTTTCCCAGGCAAAAGAAGAAAGTTGAATTGAAGACAAACACTAGCTTTTTATGCAACCCTAGGTGCCTTTGCAGCCTGACCCCCATACTAATTACATATTCTAAATAGAATATATCCTGTGGGATTATCTCATGGTAAACTCGGAGCCTGCATCGATCTCCTAGGGCTGCCATAACACATTACCACAAACTGTGGGGCTTAAAACAACAGAAGTTTATTCTCCCACAGTTCTGGACCTCAGAAGCCCCAAATCCAGGGCTTGGCAGGGCCCCAGTCCCAAGCTTCCCTCTATGGAAGGATGCTTCGAGTGCCTCTTCTGGCTTCGAGTGGTTGCTGGCATCCCTTGGTTTGTGGCAGCATGACTCCAGTTCTGTCTCTGTCTTCAAATGGCCGTCTTCTCTGTGTGTGCCTCTGTCCAAATTTTTCCCTCCCTGGGACACCAGTCACTGGATTAGAATCCACCTTAATCCAGTATGACATCATCTTGATGACATCTGCAAATATCCTATTTCCAAATAAGGTCACATTCATGGGTTCTGGATAGACATGAGTTGGGTGAGGGACAAAATATGACCCAGCAGAGTGCCTGGGAGTAATCAGAATACTTTTTCATTGGTTGCTATTTCCATTGGCGATTTGTCGATTCAAATTTGGGAGCTCAGAATTGCTCAAAACAAGTGAAGCTCCCCTCTCAAGGGAGTGGAGCTCATCATGTTATATGGTTTGTGTTACGCCCAAAGTAAAGTTATAGGGTTTTCTCCAGAGTCCATCAGAATGTTCTCAGAGGGAGCTCACTTCCCGTCTTCTCAGCTGTCTAAGAGGGCCTGCACACCCACAGCGAAGCCCTGAAGGCTATAAGGTCAGAGTGGGGGTCCTCTGTGTCCCTGTCCCTTCCCTTTCTCATGGCATGGCATGGCCGGTTGGGCCTTCATCATCTTTATATCCTCATGAGTCTCAAATCTGTACCTTCACTGCAAACCCCTTCCTAAAGCTTTAGTATCACATCCTCAACTTCCTGTTGGGTGCTCTGTTTTGTATGACCCCATCACCTCAAACCTCACGGTGTCCCAAACCACAGTCAGTTTCCTCCCCTGACTTCCCTATTTCAAAGGATCTCTGAGGATGTTTGCCAACCCAAGGGTCCTCTTAGAAATCCAGCTCAACTCCTGTTTTGCAAAAAATGAGACACCCAGAAGACAGCACATCAAACTGGATTCTTCCCCATTCCCAGATTCCATACAAACCTTCCCATTTCCCCCATCCCGCACCCAAACTATTCCCTCAGCCTAGAATACCTTCCTCTTCTCCACTTAGCTAGATGCTGCAGGGACTTCTAGTTCCAGTTACAGTCACACTATCCCCAACAAGAACTTTCTTAATGACTCCAAACAAAGTGCTCTCTTCCCCTTTGAGGCTTGTAGCCCTTGCCTGAGACATATAGTGTCTTATCTCGTGATTGTGTTCACACGCTTATAAACTTCCACGAGGAACCTAGCTTCATATATCACTGCTCTCACGCTGTGGCGGGCACCATGCTAAGTGTTTTACATATAATTACCTGCTTAATCTTTACAACAGTGCTATGTGGTAGGTATTAATATTATACCCATTTCAGGGAAGGAAACTACTAGGACTCAGGGAGGTTGAGTGATTTGCCCAACGTCACACAGGTAGTAACTCCAAGTCCCCATTCTTTTTTTTTTTTTTTAATTGAGAGACACACAGAGAGAGGCAGAGACACAGGCAGAGGGAGAAGCAGGCTCCATGCAGGGAGCCCGACTTGGGACTCGATCCCAGGACTCCAGGATCACACCCTGGGCCAAAGGTAGACACTCAATTGCTGAGCCACCCAAGGATCCCCAAAATCCCCGTTCTTAACCATTATACTATGCCATCAAACCACCTTCTGTGGCTATTCTTCTTTAATCTCCAAAGGACCTGGCCCCAACTTCTCATTCCAAAGTTCTTCTAAGTGTGACCTCAGGATTCCCCTCCCTGCTTGCTTGTAGATTCCTGGCTCTGACCTACTGTATCAGGTTGGGGCGGGTAGATTCTCAATGCACACTCATGTTTGAGAGTCACTGCCTGAACAAAACAGGCATTTGAAAAAAAAAACAAAAACAAACAAAAAAAAAACCAGGCATTTGAGGGTTTAACTGGCTAAATGGGATCAGTTGACTCTGGCTCAGTTTGACGTTACCACACTGCCCAGTAAGGACACATGGAAGGCCCATCCATGCAACACCATCACAGACTCACGGCTCCTGCCTGCTGTGGGTCATGGGATGCTGTGGGCCAGCCAGAAGCTCAGGTCGTGCCCACCATTCCCCCTGTGCCCTAGCTCGGGCTCCCCAGATGACTAAGTACTCATGCTCAGAAGATTCCTTATTTCACCAACCGCTTCTATCACTTTTCAAATATGACTAATCTGTATTAGCAAGGTGTGGCTTGCTACATGGTTTGAATTACACTAATCATTTACTGAGCACTTACTATTGCTCATAACAACCCCACAACACCCCAGCTATTATTTAGAGCTGTTTTACAGAGAAGGTAATAATTTGCCCAAGGTGGTGGCAAAGGTGCAGCTGGAAAATGTGGAGCCAGATTTGGAACTCAGATCTGCTGGGTGTGGGAGACCAGTTATCCATACCACCTCTCACAAGTTTAAAGGCAATCCAACACTTCCTGGGCACCTACCGGGCCCCTGGCACTGGGGCTAATTATTTAATAACTCATCTGATTAGTGACTTTAAGAACATATTTACATTTCCCGGTCCAAAGAATGGAAACGTGAATACAGTTGATCCCTTTGGCAGTAGTTCCAAATAAAGACATTAATAAGAGCTGCCCACCAGGCTTAAAGTAGAAATGCTCACACCCCGCTGGAGCTTCGCTGACACATTTAGACACCTCGCCTCTCCTCCCCAGTCACCCACTCATCAATCATCTTCCAACTTGCTAGCTTATCCTCAGAAAGGAACTTCTTTCTCACTCCCTCCTATCACCTTCCAGAGCAATAAAGTCATCCCCATCCTCTCCTCCTCCTTCCAAAAGTGAGTATTCTGGAATATCCTAATCCCGGGAGCACTTTAGACAAATTCAGCACATCTAAAATAGTTCAACCTGTCTCAGTGCCCCCAAAATAGCTTCCCACAGGGGTGGGAATTAGCACACGCATTGGCCTTTTATTGTTTAACCTTTCTTTTCTACACTAAGGGTGGCTTTGCAGCTGACCCTTATTGTCCATACGTGTGTCCTGGAGTCGGGTTCGTGGTTCCTTAGGTGTACTCTTCCGAGTCAAATCTAATTTGTAGGAATTGTTCTCCGAAATCCAGGAATAAACTCCCTGACTATTTTCAGACAAAGATAGAGGTAGGAGTCTGTAAGAAATGAGCTAGGAAGGAGCTTAAAATACTTCACATTCCAGAAACACCCTCCCTTCCCCCCAGGAGATGGCTTTATTCCCACTCCTTTCTCAGCAGAGTTGGACGAGGAGGAGCTGAAGCTTGGAGACAGCCGGCTGGCACTAGCAGGTGTGGGCTTAGACAAATGATTTCAATGTCTCTGAGCTTCAGTTTGCTCATCTGTGAAATGGGGCCGATGCCACCCGGTTCTCTAGGTTATCATGAGAATTAAGATACGTAAAACAATTAACACCAGTACCCCTACCTAGGAGTCCCTACTATTTTACCGAGGGCCTAGGGATTCATCCCAGGCTAGGAAAGGGAGAGAAGTCCTACGTGTTCATCTCTTGATAAATGGCTGGGGATGGGGATGACTTTATTGCTCTGGAAGGTGATAGGAGGGAGTGAGAAAGAAGAAGGAGGAGTATCCTGGGCACAGAGTGACTAGCACTAGAAGAGGGAATTGGGAGTTTTCAGATTCCCAGCAATGCACATCTCTACACTAGGTTTGGTGACTGAGAGAGGTAGTGGGGATGGAGTGGAAAGCTTACCTGCCGGGAGACTGGGTTTGGGACTCTGATTTTGTTCTGGGACCTTGAGCAAAAATCCGCTCTGGTCCCTGTGGCAGAGGTGGTGTACTTACACAGTGTGATGAGGCTCCCTCTGCCAACGTGAGGGCTTTAGGGTAGCTTTTGGACTCTACTCAGGCTCCCCGATGACAGAGGGAGAACAGGCAGGCGTTACCAACCAAGTCTGAGCTGTAAGGAAGAATTGGCTGAGGCAAAGTGGCCTCCCTCCGCCATGATGCTCATGGCCTTTCCCAACAGCAACTGTTGGCCTGTCCCAGTCCCAGAGGGGCCTCTCTGGCCTAACCAGGACTGACCCACCCAGCCCACAGACGTGGCCCAGTGACTGGTCATGGAACATTGGCTCCACTTCATCCCAATAAGTGGCCGGCACCATGGTCCCGAGGAGGGACGATTGCAACAGGCAGTTAAGTGCTGGAATTTCATGCTTACCTCCTCCACACACCCCATGCTAACAAAACAGGCTGGCATTACTAGGCCGTGATGAAGACCTGTGGCTGTGGAGATAGGCAAAAGGGGGTTTCAATCCTAACTCATTTACTAGTGGAGTAACTTTGGGCTGTTTTGTTTTCACTCTTAGAACCTCAGTCTCGGGGAACCTGGATGGTTCAGCATCTGCCTTCGGCTCAGGGCATGATCCTGGGGTCCTATGATGAAGCCCCATGTCAAGGTCCCTGCTCAGTAGGGAGTCTGCTTCTCCCTTTCTCCTTGCCCCTCCTCACTGCTATGCTCGCACTCTCTCTTTCTCTCTCTCAAATAAATAAATAAATATCTAAAAAAAAAAAAAAAAAAGAGGTCTACTACTTCATTAATACCTGCCAACCTCCTGTGTAGTAGTGTTTATCCCCATTTTATGACAAGGAAACTAGGGGTCAGAGAGGTAAAGCTAAAAGGCACAGAAGAAGTTAAGTAGTGGAACTGGGATTTCAAACCTTCTGAAGTACAAATTCAGCACTCTGTGCAATTCACAAAAGAATTTCATGTTCACCAAGTACACAACCTACATTGTTTAGACATGTCTGAAATGGCATTTCAGGAACCCAAAGTGGAATGACCTGGTTGGCAACATGGTTAGAAAAATGCAACCCTCCGGATCACTGGTGGTTACCCTGAAATAGTTTTCCTTGGCTTAGGGGGACTTGGCATAAGGTGCCCCCACTCTGACATGTTTGAGGAATCTTTTATTAGAAGTCCCAGAAGGCAACATTTTAAAATCAGGCAATTGATAATCACAACAAATTCAAAATTTCAGGTAAACTTGCCTTTCAAAATAAATCAGACTCTTGCAACATGAGAATTGCCCAAGAGTTTTTTTCTTGTACAAAAACAACACCACTTTGCAAAAGGCATACAAAAATACAGTATTAAAAAAAAAAAAAACCCACAAATAAAACAAACCATTGCTCCCAATCTAAGACCCAACAGCAGCTTATAAAACACAAGCTATTCGGGTGATACATCAGTAACCTACATCCCACCTGTTCTCCAAAGACAGTTCCAGAAGTCAGTTGGCTCCCGAAAACCATACTCCAGAAGGTAGAGAGGTTTTTTCCAAACTTCCGCTGGGGTTCTCCGAGGCGAGGAAGCAACCTCAGAAACAGACCATTGTGCCTAAGTTTGGAAGTAGCAGCTGGCTCTCCAGACCCCCCAAGAGTGCTCCACCATCCTCCCCTCCTCCACTTATAAAACCACAGCCAGTAGGCACCTGCTGCCCTGGGCAGAGTTCTGGAGGGGCTGATCTTTCTTCCAGGCCAGGCTTAGGGGCTGCTGAGCTTGGCCCATAGGACACCTGTTGGGTTGGATGCCTTTCCAGACTGGAGGCGGCACCTGGAATCCACTTGGAGGTACCAGGTTCACCTGGGGCAAAATCCATGGTCAGCTAAGCAGAGCTTCTGGAAGCTCCTTTAAAACCCACCAGGAAACCAGTCCACCTTCTGGAGCCCTGGATGAGTCCCAGCAACTCTCCTAGCAAGAACTCCAGTAAGGCCCAGACTCTGGGAAAGAGATCTGACTCATGTCAGGCTGGCAAGGGGCCAGAGGGTGGCTGCAAAGCCAGCAAGCAAGCTCCTTGGAGTTGCCCTAGAAGGACAGCCTGCATGGTTCTAGTAGAACTTCAAACTTACCAGTCAGGGTCTGAGATGAGAGGGAAGTGGGAAAGAGGAAGTGGTATAGTTCTCCCTCTGAGGTGCCTGACATCTGCCTGGAGGAAAGATTCCAAACTGGAAAACACCTGGGCAGATAACAAGTTCACAGCCAGGACTCCAAGCCTTCCCCAGGCCACAGTCTAGTAGGACCCATTTCCCAGTGTCTTGGGGAAATATTTCTGACCTTGGGAAAGGGGTGCTGGAGAGCCCATTGCATAACAAAGGCAGAAGGAAACAAAAAAGTCCCTTGTGAGGACAGAATGCTTTCTCCCTCAGAGGAAAGGGCCCAGAGGGCTTCAGGAGACAAAGAATTTAGAGGTCAAGCTCTTTTAAATGTTCTCAAGGTCGCAGCATTGAGAGTGGGAGGAGGGGTGTTGGCTAACATCATTATATATATATTAAAGGTTTCCAACTCCTCAGCTACTGTAAAGTGTCTGTCAGTGAGGTAACGGTCCATGTTGATCAAGTCTGTGAGCTTGTCTTCACCCCAGATAGCTCGTGTGTCTCCTGGAAAGAAGAGCCTCAGGGAGGACGTCCGGGCCCAGCTGTCCTAGCGTCACCCCAGAGACACCAGCGGGAGCATCCTTTCCCAGCCTCAAGCTCATCCGGAGTGTGAGATTTCATGCAGGCTGGAGCCCCCCGACAACGTCCACCACCTGTTGCATAGCATCTGTCAGGCTTTTCTTCCGAGCTAGTGAGCTAGGCCGACCCCAAGTCTCCTCGGTCAGCTGCCTGCCTGAGAAGCCAAAGGCGCCAGAGAAGACCCAGTGCTCCTGGGAGTCAGGGAGGAGGGAGAGCTGGGTTTCAGGGTTCCCAAGAACGCGAGCCCTGCCTTGGAGGGCATGCCCTGCCTCCCCTAAGGCCGCACCACCTTCTGGAATGTACAGTTCCGACTGTCCCTCCATAATCCAAATGTGCAAATTACTAAGGGGGAGAAGGAAGGTTAGAAAATAAACTCAGGTCTCTGTAAGACAGAGCAGTCAGGCTTTTTGGTCACCTAGTAGCCACTGAGGTAGGCAATTCTCTTCTGCAGTTGCTGCTGCCGGCATCGGAGCTGCCTTTTTTCCGTGGCCATCCTCTTCTCGGCCCCCACCAGGGCTTGCAAGTACTCCAAGGCCTTGCTCAGGATCACCACCTTGGGGGCCTTGGAGCAGCTGGCCAGGGTGGGGACCTGGTCCCTCAAGGCCAGGAACCTAGAACGGAGGTCGTTCCGCCTTTTGCGCTCCAGGAAGTTGTGGTTCTTCCTCTTGGTCACATCCTCGGTGTCAGAACTGCCAGGTTTGGGGTGGCAGGACTGGGGAGCCTCGCTTTCTACGGGGGGGCGACTCACAGTCTCTTCATCCACTTCTTCCTTTTCCTCTGGGGCGTCTCTCTCCAGAGCCTCTTCTTGGGGACCTCTCTCTGGAGCCCCCCCTTGGGAACAGCTTTCTGGAGGAAAGCGGGCGGCGTAGTTGTGCTGTTGCTGGTGGATGGAGATGTGGAAGTGCTTCATGCAGGGGTCCAAAGGGTCCGCCCGCACCGTGATGGTGACCGGCTTCCGTACACCCAGGGACTGTCTCTTCTCCACTGTCACGACGTCTATTTCTTCACCCTCTGTCCAAGAAGAGAGATCCAGAGAAGAAACACACCCCATGAGAAACACACACCCGCACACGCACACACACACACCCTATGCTGGGGCTTGGGAAAGGAGATGACATTCCGCTCACTTAGTTATAAACGGATCCAAGTGAGGAGCAAGACAACGGATTCATTTGTAACGGGGTAAGGGCAGCGGGAAGGAAAGAAGGGGGAAGAAGCAAGAAGGAAAATATTCTCCAATTTCCTTTTGCACAGCAAGGCTTAGATAAGAACAAAAGGCAGACCCAAGCCAACAGCCCCCAGTCCGCCCAGGCGCTCCCCTCCCCCACGGAGGGGATGGAGAGAAAGAGCTACCGGCCTGGGACAAAGTTTAGCTGTAAAGATCTTCCCCCGTCGGGCTCTTTCATGCCCCATCAGAATTGTAAATGAGGGGTCTGTGGGCAGAGCTGCCCTTTGTTCCGGCCCAGCACAGTCTGCACTTGGGGAATTGTTACTTTTCACAAGTTATAAATCCTATTATTCCCCTACCTCTCTATTCTGCTATCCTTTCAGCTGAGGACTCCGAGAAGGGAGGGCAACAAGCCATCCCTCCTCACCCACGGGGGTGGGGGACGGGTCTCCCTCAGGAGCATTTTGCTCCTGGTTTCAATGGGTTTCTAGTCATCCATCATTTATAGGTCGCCTGCCCCACCCCCTTCCCTGGACCAGAAGGGGGTTGGATTTTGCAATCGCCTGTCTGCAAAAGCTGCTGGAACTTCACAAAGATACAAGCGACCATTTCCTAGCGACCTGTGCCGGGGGAGGGGGAGGGGCAGGGAACTGAGCAGCAACAGAACGTCCTGGTGGGAGGGCCAAGACACCAGGGGCCTGGGGACGCCTGGAAATGCCCCCCGTCATCCCTTGGCTCAAAGGTGTCTCAGGCTACTCAACCCCGGAGAGGGGCGGTGAGGGGAAAGCCTTCCTGATTCGCACATATTGCAGCCCCCACATAGGAGGCCACCCGAATGCATCGCGGCCTGACCACAGAAGCGCCCAGTTCTGGGCCTCTTTTGCATATCAGGATGGTTGAGCCCCTTTGTCAGGAAGGCTTCCATTGTGTGGACAATCGCATTATTTCTCCATTAATAAAACCTGACCATTCAGCCCTCCTGACCACGAGGCCCGGGATTGGCTGGCTGAGCTGTGTTTGGAATGCCGTCTCACCCGGCCCCTGGCCCCCATTGGCTGAGCCCCGCCGTCAGTCACTCTCCCCGCCCCCCCCCTCATTGTTTGCAATCTGTTGCATTTTGTTCTGGGCCATGTGGCCTGTGAGTGAACCAGGAGCTTGCGAACAGGTTCAGGTTAAAGGGCAAGTCAGAAAATGATTCAGGAGGCTTCCCCACATCCCAAACCTTTTAATAGTTCAGTGTTAAAACCTCATAGCCCGTAAGGTTCTGCCTAAGGAAGCAATAACGGAAGATACCATTCTTTTCAGAGATGGTCTAACTCTACCCAGACAAGGAAATGGCCTCAGCTGGATAATCAAGTTCAACCCTCTCGCGTGCAGAAGGGGAAACTGAGATCCAGATCAGCCATGTCCGCATATCACCTTTGTAATGTTCTGGATCTCAAACTAAAGATCTCCAAACTCCCCCAAACAATGCTCTTTGCACTCTACCACTCCACCAAGCTTTTGTAGAGATACATCTTTATTGGTTTCTTGATCTCAAAACTCCCGTTGCAGCCATTAAACAAACACAAGCTCTTGGTGTTGAAAGCAGGCAGGTTAAAAATGACCTTAACACAGTGGACCGAAAAAATTGACTTTTAATTTCTTGTTATCCTTATTTTTCCCCTCAAGTGTATGACAACTTCCATACCCACTCCCCAGTTCCCTCTCAAACAGTCACGTAAAAGTGATTCTTAAAAGCTACGGTGAGTTTTCTAGGTCCTGATTTACCTGATGCTAGTCAGTGGCACGCTATTAAAGCACCCTCTCCGGTCTCTCTCATGGGTAGAGATTTAAGAGGCTAGGCTAAGAACGACATAGTTTGGTGGCACAGGATGCTCAAAGTCGGCCCTTAGGTTTAAATTTGCATCCAAGGGTGGAGGAGGAGGCTGGAGTTTCAGATCTGGGACCCCAGCATCTGGCTCAGAGCTTGGTACCAAGTAGGGACCAGTGAACATTTGTTGAATGCAAGGAAGCCGCTACACAGAACCACAGGTCAAATTAGGAAGGTACTAGAGGTTGCTCTTCCTACTCGGGCCAAAGCAACAAAGCAAGATGTAGCCCTTTTCGGATAAGCTACCATGAAGACCCTGGAAACATCGAGGAAATGCCTGGTTGCAAATGGACCCTTGGGCCAAAGAAGATGGGGCTCACTTCTGGTGATTTCCCGTTTCTAAGCCTCAGTTTTTCCAGCTGTTAATGGGGAGCGTTCGTTGCTCTGCTGCCTGTCTGGTGGGTGATTGTGTGGGGCACTGGTGGTAAAGGGTGGGAGGTGCAAGTGTGTGTGTGTGGGGGGGCATTATTGTAATTTTAAAGCAAAGCAGACAGGAAACTAGATTTTTCAGAGGGCGAAGGCTCTGGTTTTGCACAAAAGGCTCCTCAGCTTCCTCTCTCCCTGGGGGAGTGTGAGCTTCCCCCCGGAAAGTGGCAGCAACAAAAAACTTCAAGCTTGGAATGACCCTTAAGGGACCCCTTCCAGCCTCCGAAGGCCAGAAATCCCCTACAGTCCAATCCTAGGATCGTCCTCTCTAAGCGCTAAGCCTCACCCCGTCTCCCTTGTCCCCTGGGGCTCCGATCATCATCCAAAGGACGCTGGCTCCCACGCCACTTCTTCAAACTGTTTACTAACACACCCACGTGCCAGACAGACACCGCTGGGGGCTACACCGGCAGCTTCAGCCAGAGAAAAGGGGAGGTGGCCGAAGGGCTTGCGAAGACCCAATGCCAGACCTCAGACAGCGGCAGAGTTTTGGCCACCCTTGGGGTGCCCCCCTCTTGGATGGCCCGGGGCGGTCCTTACCCGAGTCGCTTGGGCTCTCGGACCCCGAGCAGGCCTGGGTCTTGGGCTCGCCCAGCGGGCAGGGGGCAGCGGGAGCCGGGTTGCCGGCTTCGAGGCTGGGAGCGCAGTCCGGGGCGGCGGGCGCCTTGGGCGGGTTCCCCCGGGGGGCGCCGGCGGCGAGCCGGTCGCTCACCGCTCTCTCCAGCCGCTCCCGGGCGGAGAAGCCGCTCCACATGCAGTCACGACGGATGATGGAGGCGTAGTTCCTGCCCCAAGCTTTCGAATGGCCCCGGGACTCCGCCTCTTCCCCGGCGCCCCCTCCGGGCCACGGCTCCGGGGGACCAACGCCAGGGGCTGCGTCCCCGGCGCCTGGACCCGAGCCCCAGGGCGGCGACGTGGGGGGCGACGGCACCAGCTCGAATTTCTTCCAGATGTCCTCACTGGGCGCCGTGGAGCGGTAGAAATCCTCCCCGCAGTCATAGTCGTAGAAATAGTGCTGGTACGAGTCGAAGTCCATGTCCGCTCCCTGCGGGAGGGAAGGGGGACCGGCTGACGGGGGTGCGGGCCGGCCCGGGAGGCGCCCCGGGTCCCCCGGCACGGCCGGCCGCGCTCTCGTCCCTCCCCGACCTCCCGGCGGGCAGCCCGCGCCCTTCCCTCGCGTCCGGGGCGGCGTGCCCGGGGCAGCGGCTCGCGGCGCGCGGACGGGGCTGCGGGGAGCGAGTTCAAAGCAAACTTTGCCAGCGCCGCCCGGAGCGCAGCTCCCAGGGCCCGGCCGGGCCGGGCGGGGGCGCTCGGAGCCCGGGACGCAGCCCGCAGCCCGCCCCGGGGCCGCCCGTCGCCTCACCTCGCTCCCGCCGCCCGCCACCTGGAGCGGACCGGCTCCCCGCCGGCTCGGGGCAGCCCGGCAGCCCGCACACAGGCACATGCGCGCCCCCGAGCGCGCGGCCCGCACCCTAGAGCGCGCCCCCCCGCGCGCGCCCCCGCCCTCGCCCGCGCACCGCGGCCCGGACGCTCCCGGGATCGGCGCGGGAGCGCGAGATGCAGGCGCATTGTTTCCGGCCGCCTTATATCTGGTCGTGCGCCGCGGGCTCGGGAGCGGGGGCGGGGCCTACGGGACAGGCCACGCCCCCGACCCGCCCCCGCCACGCCCCCCGCCAGACCCGCGCCCGACAGGTGGGGGCGGTCGAGGGTCGGTCCCGCCGGCTGCTCGGTTCCCTGGACCCCCAGCCCGGAGGGGGTGCACGCTGGGTGGCGCGGGGCAGGCCGCGAGCTGACACGGTTCAGGGTCGTCTAGCGAAGGCGTGACTCTTAGCTGGGCCGGGACGGTCCCAGCACGCAACCTAAAACCTCACCCTTTGCCCACCCCGGGCTGGGGAATGGGGCTACTCCCTGCCCCGCCCCTCGAGCCCGTGGGCGGGCTTATTTCAGGTGCTCCTGCAGGGCGGTCTGCGTGAAGGTGGGGGGCCCGGTGCACCTTCACCGCGCCACCTGGCGGCCCGCCGCCCTGAACTGGCGCTGGTCCCGGGTATCCATCCTCTTTATCACCTGTTGGCCCGTTAATTCACTGCGGTTGGTGCAAACCCGGACCTCGGAGAAGCGAGGTAGGAAGATGCTGGACTTCGGAGCGTCAGATTTAACCTTCCTGAACTTCAGTTTCATCTATAAAATAAAGGGATGGTAATACTTACCTTATAGGGTTGCTGCGAGCGTTTCTTTAACAAGATAGCGAAGGTACTAGGCCAAGAAGAGAGGCAAGTAAAACTAACTTAGCCCCTGGTGTGCTGGTGGTAAGGAGAATTTTTCCCCGGAATCTACGTGTGGGCTACTCTCCCCTCACACCACACACACACAAAATAGCTCTGTAGGAACTGTAGTACTAGAGGAAAGAAAATGGGGTTTGGAGTCAAGAAACTTCATTGCAGCCTTCGTTTTGCTATTTGCTAGCTATAGGGCCAAGTCGCCCGAAGCTTCTGTTTGCTTATCTGTAAAATGGGACCATTGCTTGCAGTTGCATGTGTGGCCAAGATAATGGACATAGAAGCCCTTTGCGTCATCCATCTTCTATGTCTTCAGTGGGAGAAGAAAAGCCAAACTATATGGTCATTCTGTTTAGGCCAAGTAAAGTAATTTGGGATAGCAGCCAATACATATAGAATGTTCTACATGGCATTCAAAGTCTGGTCGCTGTCTACAGTCAGCAACCAGATTGCCTGCTCTCTTTTCCTCCCACTCCTGTGGTCTAAGAACACCCAAGTACTCACTGTTGGCATCCAGGCATAGGGAAATGAGAAGTGCAAGCGGTTCATTGTGGTTGGAGCATCCAAAAGTGTGAGTTGGGAGAAAAGGCAGGGAGGATGACACCATCAGTCTTGAATATATTGGGTCTAAAATGCATGTGGGACATCTTTGAAGGCAGCAAGTCGTTCTCACTAGCTTGGGAACCTCAGTGCCTAGAACAGCTTCTGGCAGATATTTGTGGACTCAGTGAGTGATTCAGCCAACCAGAGTTTACTGAGACAGGCTGTGTGCTCTGCTTTGTGCTGAATGAAGGTGCAGGTCAGAAAGGTTCTAGGTTTGGTTGCAGTCCTAAAGCAGAAGGCTTGGAACTGCCTTTTGGTAACTTCCTCTCTGGTCCACAGATGTCTGAGATGGTTGCAGTACCAGTCAGGATGCTTGGTTATACATGACAGAAACCAACCCTAGATAAATTTAAGCATGAAATAACATTATTGGAAGGATTTGGGATATAGAAACCACAAGGGGCTGGGATTCTATGCTTGGAAAATGGATCTTTTTTCTCTTTTTACATGAAAGTTCTTACTCAACAGCCCTTCCCCATGATTCATTTTTTTTTAACTTTAAGACTTTTATTTTTTTCTAAGATGTTATCTATTTATTCATGAGAGACACAGAAGAGAGAGAGAGAGAGAGAGAAGCAGACACAGGCAGAGGGAGAAGCAGGCTCCATGCAAGGAGCCTGATATGGGACTCGATCCTGGATCCCGGGATCATGCCCTGAGCCAAAGGCAGATGCTCACCCACTGAGCGTCCCTCCATGATTCACTGTAGTTGGTGATATCTAGGGGCACCCATGAGGTGACCCCACCTCAAGAACTAAGATAAAGGAAATTGTCTCTGAGAGTTGGGTTGCTCCTTCACTTTGCACACTTCTTTTGTGGGGGGAGGAATCAAACCATTTTATTGAGGGGCTTTGGGGAAAGGTCAAAGGGAAGGAGGGCAAGGAGATCCGATGTCCCCAGCCCAGCTGAGATCTTACCTTTCCAGCTTCATGGTGGCTGAAAGATGTACACTTCGGTTAATGTCTGTCTTCCTTACTAGACTTTAAGCTTAATGAGGGCAGGGACAAATGTCAGTCTTATTGGCCACTGTAACTCCAGGGCTTAGAGCCTAGCACATCATGGGTGCTTTATAAAGGTGTTGCCTGTTTGACTGGATATAAGCTTCTAATGCTGTGAGGTAGAGATGTGCCAACCTACCTGATGGAGAGAGAGTAACTGTCAGGCCCAGTCTAGACTGTAACCTGAATAAAAGGTACTGTTTTTTAAAGATTTTATTTATTTATTTGACAGAGAGAGGGAGAGCAAGCACAAGCAGATGGAGTGGCAGATGGAGAGGGAGAAGCAGACTCCCCGCTGAGCAGGGAGCCCGACATGGGGCTTGATCCCAGGACCCTGGGATCATTGACCTGAGCCAAAGGCAGACACTTAACCGACTGAGCCACCCAGGCACCTCAAAGGTGTTTTTAAAAATATTTTATTTATTTGAAAGAGAGAGAGAGCGAGCAAGCCGGAGTGGGGGCATTGACAGAGGGAGAGGGAGAAACAGACTCTCCGCTGAGCATAGAGCCCAATATGGGGCTTGATATGGGGGGTTTCCATCCAGAACCCCAAGATCATGACATGGGCTGAAGGCAGACTCTTAATCGATTGAGCCACCCAGGCACCTCCTGAGTAAAGGTATTAAAGCAGCTGAAGAAAGAAGGTGCCAGTGAGGAGCAGTGTGGATAGCCAATGAAGCAGAGAGCAATGAGTTGTCAAGGCAAGCACCAGAGTGTCTATCTGGGGACAAAGATGCTGGTCCAGGAACAAGGGAGATGGAGGCCTCATTCTTTGAAATCTTACCCAGTTCACCCCCCCCCCGCCCCGCCCCACCTCACTTGTGCTTTGGATCACCAAGCAACCTGCTAAAAATCACTCTATTCCCTATGTAGATCCGCCCACTGGGAGAGAATGCACTCACCAGTGAACAAGAAGATCTATCTAGTTGGCTTCGAAGCCCTGCTTCCCCTTATAAATTAATGAATTGGCATCTGATTTGAAATATTGGTCTCATGAGCCTGGTTAATGTGTGTCTGTTCCATAGAGATGCTCCTGCTTTTAGGGCTAACAGCTTTGTTTTCTGAGGTGATATCCGGATCCAGGCTGGTGATATGAATTCTCCAAGATAACAAATGCTACCCTAGGGACATTCAATTTTTTACTTTATTTTTCTTAAAACATTTTAAATCAAACTAGTACGTGTACACGGTCTTAAAAAAATCAAATAGGTGGGTGATAAGGTTAAAAAAAAAAAAGGCAGTCTTCTGCCCTGCCCTCACCACCCCTGATTCGCAGTCTCCAAAGGCAACTACTCTTTTAGCTGTTTTTTATTCCTAATATTTACTTCCATATTTTGACCAATATGATCTATTTTTTCCTGATTTTTAAATTCCTATTGACATTCTACAATAGAAGATGTAGCTCTTGTATTTCCCCTCCCACCTCCACATACTTGGCCTTCCCTTATTCTCCAGTTAGATTTTTAAATATTAAATATTTACAGTATTTTGACTATGTGACTATGGAGCACCTATGACTACATTTCCTTTCTTGCACATTTTTTTTCAGAGTTAAATTGTTTCATTTTTTTCTTTTGTGCAGATTTCTCTTTACATATTATGAATTCGACCCTACACATTTTTTACTTGAGCTACAAAGATCACTTCATGTGGTCAAACCCATCCAGTAATCAATCTATCAGTTCCATTTTTTTCTTGGAAACTTACCTCTTAGAACCCTTTAGCTTCCTGTTCTAATCTGAATTTACTGGTTGAGTCTAGGCCTACTTCACAATTTTTATTCAGCAACTTCCCTTCACCATTATCCTGGAAATCCCCTTTGCTTCTCTCCTGTGTTGGCTTCCCTGTTTTCTGGTACTCATTGCTTTCTCTCTCTTTTTTTTTTTTTTTTAATTTTTATTTATTTATGATAGTCACAGAGAGAGAGAGAGAGAGATGCAGAGACATAGGCAGAGGGAGAAGCAGGCTCCATGCACCGGGAGCCCGACGTGGGATTCGATCCCGGGTCTCCAGGATCGCACCCTGGGCCAAAGGCAGGCGCTAAACCGCTGTGCCACCCAGGGATCCCTGCTTTTTCTTTCTTGATTTACTTCCTCACGTTGTTGGAACACACCCTACTGCAGCTGCCTGAGAAAAGGTCCTTGGGAAGTAAAATTTTTGAGACTTTGCATTTCTGAAATTGTCTTCACTATACCTTCGTCTTTGGTTTTGATAGTATGGTTGGGTATAGAATACCAAACTAGAAATAATTTTCCCTCAAAAATTTAAATGTACTGCTTTCCTGTTTCTTAGCAACCAGTGTTGCCATCGAGGTTGAGATCATTCGAAATTTATTTTTACGTAATTTCTACACGCAATATGGGGCTTGAACTCACAAACCCAAGATCAAGAATCACATACATGCTCTTCTGACTGAGCCACTAGGCACCCAAGGTTGATATCATTTGAAATGTAAACCTTTACAGATGGCTTGTTTCTCTCTCTGGAGGCTTTTAGGGTACACTCTTCGTCTCTGACAGTCTAAATTTTTTCACTGATATGCCTTGGTGTGGGTCTGTCGTATAATAAACCGGTTGATTGGCCCTTGTCTCCAGTCCCTGGAAAGTAGCCTCTAAATCCTTGGAATTTGCCAAGCAATAGGACTTTGTTTATTATTCATAATGGGCCCTGATAGTTTTTGCTAATGGATTACTCATGGTGGGCCTCCAGATAGTTTAAGATATGTTAAATTAGATAAGTTGGATAGCCAGATAGTTAAGAGACCCAAGATAGTAATTGACAAGCAAGAAAGGCCAACCATGTAATTAAAGGGTTGGGGCTTTGGGTCAAGTGATATCAGTCTGACCTCTGGGAAGGGGAAAGGGGGCTGGAGACCAAGTTCAATCACATTCAACCAGTCTTATTTACCTAATGGAAGCCCAATAAAAACTAGACACTGAAGTTCAGGTGAACTTTCCTGGTTAACAATGCTTTGTATATGTTATTACACACACATGCATTGGGAGGGTGACTCATTCTGACTCCACAGGAAGAAGACATTGGAAGTTTCACGTTTGGGACCCTCCAAGACCTTGTCTCTTCTTTTTGCTAGTCCTGATTTGTATCCTGTTGCTACAATAAATCTATAACCATTAGTATACCATTTTCCTAAGATCTATGAGTTGTTCTAGTGAGTTATCAAACCTGAAACGGTAGTGGGAACCCATAAATTTGTAGCCAGTTGCTCACGAGTGTTGGTGGCCTGGGAAACCCTGAGCTTGCAGCTGCTGTCTCAAATGAGGGCAGTCTTATGGAGAACCGTGCCTGTGAAGTTTGGCCTAACTCTGAAAGTTAGTGTCAGAATTGCATTGCAGGATCTTTTTGCATTTTTTGCCATAAGCTTTTTAATCTGAAAACCCATTTGCTCTGTAATTACATATATTTTTTCTATAATTATATATATAACATATATAATTATATATAATTTATAGTATATATTTATATATTTTATTACATATAATATATATTTAATTATATATATATTTAGATTTCATTTATTTATTTGACAGAAAGACAGAGACCACAAGCAGGGTGAGCAGCAGACAGAGGGAGAGGAAGAAGCAGGCTCCCTGAGGAGCAGGAAGCCCTATGCAGGGCTTGATCCCAGGGCACCAGGATTAAGAACTGAGCCAAAGGCAGATGCTCAACCGACTGAGCCACCCAGGCACCTCTTTAATTATATTTTTGAAAAATTTCCCCCTTCCACTTTTTCCTTCTCTTTCTGAAACTCCTGCTAGCGTTTTCTTATCTTGTCTCTCATTTCTATCTCTGTGTGTTTCATTTCACCTTTTGGGAGATTTCCTAAACTTCCAATCCTTCTATTGATTTAAAAAAAAAAAAACAAAAAACCTTGATGTCATGCCTGGGTGGCTCAGTGGTTGAGCGTCTGCTTTTAGATCAGGGTGTGATCCTAGAGTCCCAGGATCTAGTCCCACGTCGGGCTCCCTGCATGGAGCCTGCTTCTCCCTCTGCCTGTGTTTCTGCCTCTCTCTCTTTCTCTCTGCCTCTCATGAATAAATAAATAAAAACTTAAATAAATAAATAAAATCTTTTTAAAAATCTAAAAAATTTGACTATTACATATTTTTAAATTTTTTTGTTAAAGATTTATTTATTTATTTATTTATTTATTTATTTATTTATTTAGAGGGGCAGAGGGTGAGAATCCCAAGCAGACTCCCCTGAGCATAGAGCCCAATGCAGGGCTCCATCCCATGACCCTGAGATCATGATCTGAGCCAAAATCAAGAGTTGGACACAACCAACTGAGCCACCCAGGTGCCCCCTCTTGGGCATATTCCAGTAGCAGAATTGCTGGGTCATATGGCAACTTTATGTTTAACTTTTTGAGGAACTGCCAAACTGTTTTCCACGGTGGCTGCACCATTTTACCTTCTTATCTGGTAAAGCATAAGGTGACAATTTTTCCTCATTCTTACCAACACTTGTTATTTTCAGTTATTATTATTATAGCCATCTTCATGGGTGTGAAGTAGTATTTCATTGTGGTTTTGATTTACATTCCTCTAACAACTAATAATATTGAGCATCTTTTTCATGCGTTTATTGGCCATTAGTATATCTTCTTTCCAGAATGTCTATTCAAATCCTTTACCTATTTTTTCTTTTCTTTTTTCTTTAAGATTTTATTTATTTATTCATGAGAGATACACAGAGAGAGAAAGAGAGAGAGAGAGAGAGGCAGAGACACAGGCAGAGGGAGAAGCAGGCTTCATGCAGGGAGCCCGATGTGGGACTTGACCCCAGGTGTCTAGGATCACACCCTGGGCTGAAGGCAGCACTAAACCGCTGAGTCACCCGGGCTGCCCCCATTTTTTTCTTTTAAAGAGAGAGAGAGAATGAGGGATGGGGGACAGAGAGAATTTCAAGCAGCTTCCACACCCAAGCACAGAGCCCAACAAAGGGCTTCATCTCATGACCCTGAGATCATGACCTGAACTGAAATCAAGAGCTAGATACTGGGGATCCCTGGATGGCGCAGCGGTTTGGCGCCTGCCTTTGGCCCAGGGCGCGATCCTGGAGACCCGGGATCGAATCCCACGTCGGGCTCCCAGTGCATGGAGCCTGCTTCTCCCTCTGCCTGTGTCTCTGCCTCTCTCTCTCTCTGTGACTATCACAAATAAATACCTTAAAAAAAAAAAAAAAAAGAGCTAGATACTTAATCAATTAAGCCACCCAGGAGCCCCCCACCCTTGGCCCATTTTTAAAATCAGGTTATCTTTTTTGTCAGTGAGTGTAAGAGGTCCTTAGAGTGTCTTGGATTCTAGACCATTATCAGATACATGATTTGCAAATATTTTCTCCCATTCTGTGAATTGTGTTTTCACTGTCTTCACAATGTCCTTTAAAGCACAAGTTTTTAATTTGATGAAATTAATCTATTTTCTCTTTTGCTGCTGTACTTTTTGGCATCATACCTAAGAATCCATTGCTAAATCCAAGGTTATGTAGATTTACTCCTGTTTTCTCCCAAGAGTTTTATAGTTTTAGCTCTTACATTTAGGTCTGTGATCCATTTGAGTTCATTTTGTTTATGGTGTGAGGCAGGGGTCCAGATTCTCCCATTTCTTTATTTCTTTTCTTTTATATGCAACCATCACCACTAATTGTAGAACATTTTCATCATCCCCAAAGGAAACCCTGTGATCATTAAAATACAGTCATTCCCTTCCTTGGTGAGTTTATACTTTTTCCCCCCAATCCACTTACTACCATTTTAATGAAGTTTCAGGACTGAGTCAAGATAAACACGTGTGATCAATCCTCATGTTTAGCCAGAAATCTCCTCTTCCTTACAAGCTGCAACAACTCTCACTTTCATTAGGCAGATTCCTGAGCCAGATGCTCTGAGAGAGTTTTCTGGAGAAAGGAAATTGGATCTGAACCTTAGAGATGTCTAGAATTCCAGGTGAAGTTAAGGAGATAAAGGTGAGAGAGGATGAGAAGGGAGAGTTGGGGAGAAGGTAGGGGAAGGAAGGAGAGGAAAGACCTTGGCACCAGCACCAGAAGAATTTAATCAGATAAAAATCTGGTTTCTTATCCCTTGTCTGTGGCTCTATTACCTCTGCTTGAGTTTCAATGAAAAGCAGTCCTTTTCTTAGAACCCTAAGGAATGTGGCCTTATTTTGAGTGTGGTGAGAAAATGGTTCTGGAGATTTGGGACCTCACTCTGCAAGCCATCCTGGGGAGCGGGCCAGGCCTAAAATGACAAGAGCAGCTTTCAAGTAGAAAGAGAAGTAGGCTGAATATAAAATTTCTCTGTTTGCAAGCTGTGTCACACCAAGTCAGCTGGTACTGACACTCAGTTTTCTCATCCATAAGATGCCCTATCTAGCAGCATTACTGGAGAAATAAGATACTACAAGGTATCCCTCACTTTTTGAAAGTATATTTGTATTTGTTTTTGCTAACAGAAAGAAATCAGAAGAGGATTTAGTTTTTTTTTAAGTCTCTACTGTACTAATATAAATTTTTGATAAAAGCAAAGAGTATAATGTGAACTTTCAGAACATGGGGATTATTTTCACTTTATGCTAGTTGGGCTTATGAAGGATTTCATAGCTACCCTCAACTTTCAGATAGCAGGAGAAACCTGTATTTACAGTGTTTAGCAAAGTGCATGGCCCAGAGGAGAATTTTTAAAAGATCAGCTTTCTTCTCTTTCCTTCTTTGGCAATTTAAGGTAAACAACACAGATGAGTTCTCAACCAAGGGCTTGAGTGCCTGAGCTTGGGCTGAAGATATGAGCAATGAAAATTATAGGAGATTTGTGAGTGGAAAAGTGACAGATACAGCTATGCTTTGGAAAGATCACTTCGGGAAGAAGAGAGACCAAGCATAATGCAAGAGAGGGAGTCCTGAGCCCCAGCTCTATATCTAAGTGACTCTATTTTCTCATGTGCCCAACACATATGTTTCCCTGTCGGCTATGAGTTATGTGAAAGCTTACTTCCTCATGCAAACAGAAAAAGCAGTTCGTCTCCTTAGAGATAGACCTGATGGAGGGTGTTCTCCAAACTTGAATGAAGCGCTAGTGTACTAGCTGCCACCTGGGGGATGAGCTGGGACTTGGGAAAAACTCTAGAGACTGTGATAATGGCTGAAGCCCAAAGGGCCTCCCTGGTGCTACCTCTCAGAGAAGAGGGATGCCAAGTGTCTAGTGCTTGAGGACAATTTTGAAACCATATGGACCCCCATTAGGAAACTTTTCCCATGAGGGACGATCAGCCTCATCCACACCCTCTGGGCCATGAACTCTGGATACAGGTAGGAGAGAATCACCTAGAATGACTCTTCTGTCCACTAGAGGGAAACCCAGGCTAGAGATGGGGAATCCTGTGTGTAGGAGCCCTGAGGCTGGAGGAAGGCCTGGAGCTGCTGGCGTGGGGACCTGGGTGACCTTGGCTCAATGTTGCACTGGAGTCAGCAAGCATCCGCTCTTGAGATCCAATTGTTGCACTTACGGGAATCCTGTGAGCTGGTTGTTAAACACGGTCATTAAATTAAATTCTGGGCAGCCTGGGTGGCTCAGCGGTTTGGCGCCACCTTCAGCCCAGGGCGTGACCCTGGAGTCCAGGGATCGAGTCCCATGTGGGGCTTCCTGCGTGGAGCCTGCTTCTCCCTCTCCCTGTGTCTCTGCCTCTCTGTCTCAATCTGTGTCTCTCAGGAATAAATAAAATCTTAAAAAAAAAAAAGAATTAAAGTCTATAAATTGACATATTAAAAACAAAAGTAGTAAAGACTCCAAACTCATCATTGCTTACTGGTTTTCCTATCATCTATCAGATCTGTTATGGTGTGTTACTGTCCAGTTTCAACTGCAGTAGCTTGATATTGACCATGGTGGAATATTTGCTCCATGGAAACTCGCAAATGCTACAAATCGGGGTACCCACCCCCCATCGTGTGCCAGTTGCTAAATATTTGCCAGGACATCACTGCCCAGCCTCTCCCACATCAGGCCTTGTGGGGAGGAGATGGGCTTTTCCGGTGGGCTTGCCAACACAGATACACTCAGAGGTGTCCCCATGAATGAAACACCCGATTTCAGCAGGCAGAGGAAGGGGTACAGTGGCAGAAAGTTGTGTTGTGGTGGCTGCTGGGCCCGGAGCTCCTCACCCAGTCTCAGCCCAGTCTTTGTGCAGGGTTCCCCCTCCACCTAAAACCTGTTTATGCTTTAGTGCTCAGGCTGGCCTTTCTGTCTGCAGAGAAACAAAGTGAGTTTCTTTCTTCTTTTTATTTTTTTTTAAGATTTTATTTATTTATTCATGATAGAGAGAGAGGCAGAGACACAGGTAGAGGGAGAAGCAGGCTCCATGCAGGGAGCCCGATGTCACCTCGATCCTGGGTCTCCAAGATCATGCCCTGGGCCTGAAGGCAGGGGCTCAACGGCTGAGCCACCCAGGGATCCCGACGAAGTGAGTTTCTAGATCATCCAGCACTAGAAAGCATTCCCCATCAGATGGGGAGCTGCCTGAGGGCCAGGGAAACACCCACCCTGGTTGGTGTCCCCAGGACAGGTGCAGGTCCCTGGGCCGGAACCTTGGAGCGGTTTCGCGCAGCCCCGCAGCAGCACCAAGTCTAGACCCGCTGGAGTCCAATAGATCCGGGCTCCGCTACCCCGTCGCCAGGCGGCCTGAGGACAGAGGCCTTTGACCAACCTGGTCTGCAGGTTCCTCACCTGTGAAATAGGGATGAGAGCAATCATCCCGCTGGGCTCCTGTGAAGATCGCATGAGACTATCCATGCAAAGGCCTCCGCCCCTGACTCAGTCACCTGGAAGGTGCTCCGCGGCGCAGGAGCTATTGTTCCCACCGGACTTGCAGAGGGACGGCGTGGGGGGCAGGATTTAAATTGGCTCCGAGCGTGTCAAGGAGGGAGGGCGGGCCAAGGCCGGACCAGGAGGCACCAAACCCGTGGTGGCGCGGGGGGTGGACTGGGGGCCTGCAAACCGGCCCTGCGGCCTGGACGCCAAGCCCTGGCTGCGGGGCAAGGGGGGCAAGGGCGCCTCCTCCGTGCCCCCATCCCCCCGGCTCCCGGGCTGGGGCTTCGGGGGCGGGAGGGCCGGCAGCCGGACGTCGAAGGCCCGGGCTGTGCGCAGGAAGCGGCGGCCCGGCTGTCCCCGAGCCTCAAAGCGGCGGAAGGGAGGGGGCGGCGGCACCTGCATTGTGCGAGCCCCGCTCCCCGCTGGCCCGCCCGGCCCCCCGGCGCGCGGTCCCGGCGTGGGCGCAGGGCCAGGGGGTAACCGGGCACACACGAGAGCTGCGCCTGCCTTCATGTCTCTATGCATCCTCGGTTATTAAGCTGGGGCAGGAGCTGGGGCGCAAAAACAGGCCAGGGTCCCAAGCAGCCGGAGGACTGGGCTGGAATCCTGGCTCCTTCCCTCCCTAGCTGTGTAACTGGGGCAAATTACTCGACCCAGCACGGGCCTCAGCATGCAGACGGTGGCATTAAGTGAGTTGCATGTGATGCATTTGGTGCATTAAGTGTAGGAATTTTTTTTTTTTTTAAGATTTTACTTTTAAGTAATCTCTCTGCCCAGTGTGGGGTTTGAACTGAGCTCAAGAGTCGCATCATCTTCCTATGAAGCCAGCCAGGTGCCCCCAAGTGTAGGAATTTTTTTTTAAAGATAATTTTTATTATTGCAAAAGATCATTTCAAGAGCAGTGTGGAGGACACACTTGGAGGGGCCCAGAGTTGCATGCTGGAGGCTGAACGCTGGTTTCAAAATTTTTTAAAAACTGATTGCTAACATTTAAACTTGTGAGATTTTTACTGAAACTCAGATTTTTGGCTTCTTTAAAAAAGACTGAAGGTCTGGAGAGCTTGTGTGTTTCCTTCTTTCTTTTCTTTTCTTTTCTTTTTTTTTTTTTTTTTGAAACTTGTGTTTCATAAGCTGTTATTGTATTATGCTAGAGGCAGTCTCGTTTTTTTTATAGTGTATTTTTGTATTCCTTTTGCAAAGTGGTGTTAATTATTGCACCAGAAGGGGGAAAAAAAACCTCTTGGGCAATCCCCCTGTTGCAAAGGTCTGCAAGACAAGTTTATTTTGAAAGGCAGATATTGTATTTAAGCTGTGATTATTGATTGTCAGATTTTAAAATGCTGCCTCCCGGAACATGTTCTTCTAAAAGAGTTCTCAGGGACACCTGGGTGGCTCATCGGTTGAGCGTCTGCCTTTGGCTTAGGGTGTGATCTGGGGGTCTGGGATTGAGTCCCACATTGGGTTCCTTGTGGAGAGCCTGCTTCTCCCTCTGCCTATGTCTCTGCCTCTCTCTCTCTCTCTCTCTCTCTCTGTGTGTGTGTGTCTCATGAGTAAATAAATAAATCAATCTTTAAAAAAAAAATTCTCAAACATATCGGAATGAGGCAGTTTATGCCTTTGGAGTCCCCTGAAGCAAGGAAAAGATCTGACTTTCCTCAGCTGGGCTAGAGGCCAGAAGTGATGGGGTGCAAGATGTGGAGACCTCAGCAGGAAGTAGGGTATAGATGGAGAGGAGGTGCAGAAATGATGGGATGTGGGGTGCAGAGGAGGAAAAGGAGACAAAGCCTGGGCGAATGGGTAGAAGGAAGACCCATTCATTGACCTGAGGGTCCAGAGGAGGAGAATGAGCTCCTTTTAGCCATGTGGGGTCTGAGAGTCTGGGTCAGTGATGAGAGTGGGATATAGGGGGTCTGGTGCTCAGGAGAAAGAGTTGCCTTCGGAGGCACAGTTGGTGACACAAGAGGCCTGTATGTGGAGAGAGTGAGAGGCCCAGGATGGCCCCTGAGGACCTGTTAACATAAGGGATTCAGGATGCTTAAGGGACTAGAAGGATGTTAAAGGAAAAGGAGAGGAGCCTGGAAGACTCTGCAAATGCCTCCCCAGGTGGCCTTGGCCTCTGTCCTGCAGGACTGGCCCCCTCCTCAAGACCTCCTTGCACAGGTAGACTGAGGAATAGGTGGGGAGGGGGTTTCTGACTGGAGCCTGTGATAGGCCCCCATAGTGGGCAAGGGGGGGGGGGCCAGACTCCAGTCTGGTTCAGGACATCTAAGCATCCCTCATAAGTTCCCTCCTTCCCCCAGGGTCACTTGATGGGCCTCTGGGGCACTATTGGGAAGATTTGCTCAGAGGAGGAGGGCACCTGGGCCTCACTGGCCAGAGAATAAGCAAACAGGGCACCCAGAACATTCTCCTCAGCTACAGGGCCATTGGAAGACAGGAGGTACCTGGAGCTGCCTGCCACATGGTAGGATACTTGCAGGTCACGCTAGGTCACCCCTTGTGACCAGCAGGTATTATGATGGTCACTGATAGAGGCCAGCAATCTTTCTTGGAAGCCTGAGGTCTGGGCTGGGGCACATGGCTGAACTTGGAACAATGAACAGACTCTTAACATGTGCCAGATACCATCATACACGTTTTGTCTAGTCTTCATAAAAACTCCATGAAGGAAATAAACATTTCCCCATTCTGCAGAAGGAAAAAACCCGAGGCTCAGAAGGCCTCATAAATAACATGCCAGGGACACGCTGCTCGTGAGAGGCCAAGTTGGGAGGACAGGCTGGAGCACGGGCTCTGTCCCTGTAGTTTCTCCGGGGGTGACCCCACCTCTGCAATGGCCTCTCAACCTCCCTGGTGTTCGAGCTCTGCCCCGGGTGTCCTCTTAGGCTTTACCCTTGCCCTCACACTCAAACAAAAAGTGATCACCAAATCCTGTCGATCATACCCCCTCTATAGATCTGGCATCCGCCCCCTTCCCTCCGGTCCTGGGTGACTGCCCAGCATCAGCCTCACAATCTCCCACCCTATGACATCAGCCTCCTCCTAGGTCCCCCTGACTTCCAGCTCCCCTTCCCACCCTGAGCTCCTCACCCACACCAGCAGCCCAAGGGCTTTTGTCATCGTCCTTCTTAAAACTTGCCAATGATGTCCTGTTGCCCTCTAGATAAAGTCCAAATTCCCAAGCAGGACATCAAGTCCTGTGGGATCTGGTCACCAACCTTGCCAGCCTGATGCTTACTGTTCCCTGGTCTGTTCCAGTGAAATAAGATGCTAGCTCACTTGCCTCCGGGCCTCTGTTCCCAGTGCCAACCTGGCCTACCCCAATCTCCCTCATCTATCTCTGGATCCTGGTGCTTGAAGTCCTGGCCACCCTTGAAGGCCTAGATGCATGGAGAGTCTGTTAGCAAAGTCTAGTGTGCCTTGGATTAAAGTTCTTTGTGTCCCTGTCTCTCTTTCCTGAGCGATGTGAGCTTCTGTGCATCCCATCTCAGGGCCCAGCAATTACCTGAGCCAGTGGGGGAGATTCTGTAAGCATGAGGTGGGAGCACCTTAGCCTCCATCTCCCGTCCCTCTGTTCTGGCTCAGGGCTGACCTGGATCCACTCCAGTGACAGTAGCAGCTCCAGGTCCAGCCTCCTGGCTCAGACTCATATCTGATTCTCGTTCTGACCTGCTTCAAGCTGTAGCTCCGGCTCATGTCTAACACCAGCTTTGGCTCAATATCCAGGACTAATATGGGCTTAGTCTATGGCATTGGGTCCAAACTCACAACCCATTCATCTGTTTCCTACCCCACCCCCTTTAAAATTTTTTCTTTCTTTTTTTAAAAAAAACTATTATTTTAAAAAAATTTTTAAGTAAACTCTATCCCCAATGTGGGGCTCAAACTCATGACCCTGAGATCAAGAGCTGCATGCTCTACCAACTGAGCCAGGCAGGTGCCCCATGTTTCCTACCTTCCCAATCCCCAGCTCCACTTTTCTGGGCTGAGGTCTCCTACCTCAGTTACAGGTTTGCCCTGCATTCCTATGAAACCTCTCATAAGCTGAAATGGCATAAAGAAGCAAGTGCCATTAATTTATATGGAAAAAAATCTTCAGCATTCCCAGACCCCGAAAGTAGCCTCTGTTAGGCTTTTCTGATATGCTTTTCGATACTTTATCACACGTCTTGCTAATGGGTGTGCAAGATAAATCGAGAGAAAGCACAGATGCCTACAGACACAGTTCAGATCTCTGGTGGCTTGATGCTGGGATGCTGAGCGTGGTTCCCAGGGAAGGAGTCTGGCAATGCCACTCTCACTGTCAGGGGTGCGTACTCCTTCTATGACAGCTTGACGCAAAACAAGCACTGGGTGCTCTTTTTGCCATTCGCTATCTTTTTTAAAAAAGCGAAAATCCTCTTCAGATTTCTTCAGTTAGCAAAAAAAGGTACTAATATAGGTCTTTTGTAAAAGCAAAAATCGTGTTTAATGCAAACTTTTGAAAAGCAGGGGGTATCTGTACCTCCAGTGAGAAGGGAGAGAGATGGCAAAAAGACCAGAATAGAGCCCCACGTGGCCTATCTGCTGCTGGGATCACTCCTGCCCTGGAGCTGCCTCGCTGTGGCACCCCAACCTAAGCTGGGGGCCCTGGCGCTGTAGGGACAGAGTCCCAGGTTCAATGTAAGACCTTACCACTTACTGGCTGTGAGGCTTTGAGCACCAACGTGGGCCCCAATTCTCTTTATCTATAAACTGGGATGACAGATGATGTGCAGATGATAGGAGACAATGCTGTGGAGGTCTAGACATGGCACCTGGCACCGAGTAGATGTCAATAACCGCCAGGGCCTTTCCTCTCCACTGGTTCCCCAGGTCCACTGGATCAGCTCCCACAGGCACCCTGCACATTCCACAGTGCCCATTGCATAAGGGCTGTCCTGCCACTATGACATTCGTGGGCCTGGCACAGCCTTGCTTCCAGGCTTCTGGCTAGGGCTGTTGTCCCTAGGGCATCTTGGACAGTGGGGGCAGAGCCAGGGCACCATACTGGATCCCCTGCCCAGAACTCCATGTCCCTGACGTCAGGGGCAAACATGGGTCCATAGGGTACTGGGGGAAAGGCTAGTCTTCCTTCTTTGCTGTGGACTGAATATATGTATTTGGGTTGGGGAGGTAGGGGCACTCCCTTCTCCTCTCTGATTGCCTCCTGAGCTCTGTCCATCAAAGCTCAGAAGGCAAGGGTTCCTATGGATGAAGGAACCTGGGGGGTCCTATACCTCAAACACAGGAACCAACATCAAAGGGGGTCTGGGTATGATGTGTAAATAGGTAAGTGAATGTGTAGGGATGGATGTATTTGTGGCATGCTGTATGGTAAGAATAGGTGTGTTAGCGTATCATGTGTAACATGTATATGTCTGTGTGTGATATGTGCAGGTCTGTAAGTGATGTGGGTAGTTGGAGGGCTGTATCTACACGTAGCATGTGTGTCGTGTGTACATGTGACTTTTGTGTGTGAATTCCTGTATGCGGGGCAATAGATGTAGATCTGGGTACCTGGTGTGAGCAACGTGTGTTGGTGGGTCTATTTGACGTGTGTGTCAAATAGAATAGAATAGGGGGAGTGTGAACTGGAGAGCTCTGTTAGGGAGTGGGGGGGTGCTGGTGCATTTAGGATTCCCTGCTGAACTCTCTGAGGTGGCCCGGCCAAGGTCACTTGTCTACTTGCTGCAAGAGCAGAGAAGGGCAACAAGGTCAGCGTCAAGGGGGTTGGGTCTATTCTCTAGAGAGCCAGACGCTCCTCTCCCAGCTGATTATCTTGCCCTGATGTCTGCAAAAAAAAAAAAAAAAAAAAAAAAAGCCAGAGAAATAAACACAACCTTTGGAAGTCCTGGTGATGTGTCTGGGGAGGATGCTACAGCTGGTAGTTCATGTGGCAATATCCTGCCTTTGACCAGCAGTGGAGGCTCGTGAGGCCAATGGCCTTGTGGCCACTGCTGGCTCCTCAATGATTACTTCAGTACTGCAGCCCCACTCCAGAACTTCCAGAGTCTTCCTGCCAAATCTCTGTCCATCGAAGCTTACAAGGCACAGGTTCCTAAGGCTAAAACAACCCTGCCCTCCAAACACAGGAACCACACAACCTGGGTGTGATGTATAAGTGAGTGACCGTGTGTATCTGTGGCATGGTGTGCCACAGTTGCAAATTGGCATCTCTTGGAACTCCAGGCCTGGGAAGGAAAGTCAAGGACTTCTAAAGCCAAGCCACACCTAGGCTGTTAATCTCTGGAGAAAACTAATTTTAACACAGGTTGGCTCCTCCCCACCACACCTCCAGGTGTGTCTCTTTCCTCAGAATGAGCCACGATTCCCCCCACCCCCCAAAAATGACTTAGATGATGTGATCTTGTCTGTATTTTTCCATTACTCCCCAAGGTGCACTCCATGCTGGAGACACCTTGAACCGCTTGCATTTCCAAGAATATGCTCTGCAGCCTGGCTAACTGATTCATCCCCCAAAATTCAAGTGAAGTGTTGGGTCCTTTGGGTACTTTCTGAGGTTGAAACGACTAGTGGACCCCTAATATCCATTATTCTGCTTGCCCTCAGTCATACAACCCTGATTTTCAGCTGGGCCCATGGGCTGGCTCAGAGCAAAAACGGTATTTGTCAGAATTCTTTATGGCTAGGTGTGACTCTGTGACGAAGTGCTTGGTCAATAGCTTCTGGGCAGAAGTATTTTGTACAATTTCCAGGAACTATTTATAAAGGGAGAGTGTGCTCTTTTTCACATCTTCCTTCTTCCAACTGACTGGAACGCAAATGCGATGACCAGAGCTTCAGCAGCTATGCCGGCCAATGAGAAGCAAGCACCATGTTCAGGATGACAGGACAGTGGAACGGAAAGCACCGGGCTCTGCTCTGATGATCACGGAGCTACCACACCAGCTCTGGACTGAGTATTTCCAGGTGACGTGGTCGTGATTTGTGGCTTTTGTACCAACAGCCAAACCCAGACCTAACTGATCCACTTTCCTGGTATCAGCTCTCTCTGCCAACACACTCCATTCCACTCGCCTAGCTCTATCTGCTCGCCTGACTCTGAGCTCACGAGGGCAGGGTCCACATCATCTATCAAGCCCGGTGCCGAACAAACTAGAAAATATCGGTTGTGTTAAGGACGGTGTGAAATACACAGGCAGGCATTCAGACTGGGTGAAGCTGCAGACCGGGAAGTTGTTGGTACAGAGTCACTGATGGGGTGGGAGAAGATGGGGTAAGGAGAACAGAAGGTCAAGGGAAGAGGTCCTCAGAGCTCTGACATCTAAGGTCATACCAAGGAGGAGAAGCCCTGGGACGAGGCTGAGAAGAGCTGACCTGGGTCGGTACCAGATGACCTGGGTCACCTCTGCCCAAAGTTAAGGGCGCCGGTGTTGTAGGAAAAGCAGTGATCAAGGGCTCAGGGTTCCAGAGTCCAGGACAGGGTTCCGCCCTGGCTCTGCCATTCTCTCTGCCCTTGAGCAAGTCAACTAACTTTTCCTGGGCCTCAGTTTCCTTATCTGTAGACAGCAGGATAATAAAGAACTTCCCTCATGGGGCTGTTGTAAAGTTAAAACTAGAGAATTCACATAAACCACCCCGCACAGTGCTTGGCGTAGAGTGAGTAGCTAACAAATGTGGGTGATTATGATTTTTGTTATTATAGTCTTTCTTGCATTCATTAACTCACTTTAACAAACAAGCTTTAGGCATTCCTCCACATGTGCCCAGGGCTTCAGCCAAAATGTATTTCCTGCTATTTCCTAACACTTCGCATGTTCCCTCACCCCCTTTGGCTTCACACATGCTGTTTGCTCTGCCTCAAGTGCCCTTCACTCCTCATCTGCCTGGTAAACTTGCCCTTCGGGCCTCTGCTAATAGCTCATATCCTTAAGGGACTTGTTGAGACCGCCAACGCCGGGTTAGATGCCTCCTCTGGGCTTGCACATGACCAGGGCCATCTCGTTGCATTATCTCCAGCGAGCGACCAGTTATGACTGGCAGGCCCCTGGCGTTGTGCAACGTGGCAGCTGTGCCCATATCACTCTCTGTTTACCTTTAGCATAATTTTTTTCTTTATCAGACTTCTACTGTAATGATTTATTTACCTGTTGATCTCTCCCTCTAGACTCTGAACTCCTCGAGGACTGCCCGACACCGAGTCAGGGCTCAGAGAATGGTCATCCTGTATCCTGGGGTTCCCAATCTGGCTGGGGAGACAGAATGAACAAACATGAAACGTGTCAAGAACTGAGCATGCCCCTGTGCGTTTCAGATAGGGGCTTTCCCGGGGTGGGCGAACAGAGCCCTGAGAATGCAGTGGTCAGAGCAGGGGACAGGAGCTCAGATGGAAAGCATGAGTATATACTGGGAAACCAAATGCCCTACATTTCTGGATTGTTCTTCTCGGGCATGGGAAGAATTCTAGGGCTCCCCCTCCCACGATTTGGGAGGACAAATGTAATGTCTTACAAGGACATTACATATCCAAGAGGGACTAGGATAGGCTGATGCTCTTTGCCAGGCCCTTTGTTATGCTGGGTCACAGCCCGAAGCAAGATGAGGTACCCAGAGGGTCTGACATTGCCCCAAAACACAATATGAGCTACCTCCACCATGCACAGGGACCAGATTATGGGGCTTTTAGGAAAGTGTTTCTCCTCCTCAACATGGATTTAGACTAAGTTGCTGCTGAGAAGAAACACTTGTGTTTTGTAGGAGTGTGTATGTGTTTGATCTGCATTTAACCACTCTCCTGCCGTTCCCACTCACCTCAAAAGGCCAAATCTGAACAATGAGGAGGAGGCATAGCTCGTCACTTCTCACCGGTGGCAAGATTTTAAAGAGACGGGAGACTGAGGGTCAAAATTTCCAAGCCCATCCTGGGCTGTTTGGTGAAGGCTATTTGCCTGAGCCCTTCCATGTTTCTGCTGAAATATTTTTATTTTTTTTAAAGATTTTATTTATTTGACAGAGAGAGAGAGCGAGAGAGAGAAAGAGAGCACAAGCAGGGGGAGCTTGCGGGCAGAGGCAGAAGCAGGCTCCCAGTCGGGCAAGCTCTATACTTTATTCCCCTTCAGGGAAGGTCCTCTTCCTCCCATGACTGCTCCGGAGCCTCCCACCCTGCAGGACTCCTCCCTAGCCCTGGGATCATGACCTGAGCCAAAGGCAGATGCTTAACCAACTGAGCCACCCAGGTGCCCCTGTAATATTCTTTTAGACTGAATAACTCAGACTTTGGGAAGTGTTCTGCTAAGTGTTTCTTATCCTGTTGATCCTGTCCCATGTGGCTTAGGGGGTGAGGTTTCCTGAACAGAGCCTAATGGAGATTTTTGTCCAGGAGAGAATTGAAAAGGTGGTCTCTTTCAGTGGGTGTAAGGGAAGGAAGATCTGAGACAAGAGAATAAAGTTAGGAACTCAGTGTACTCACGAGGGGACATCCTGTTAACAGGTTTTGGTTGTTTTTCCCTTGGGCAGTCATGTGACATGCAGAATTTAAAATGATCTCTTCTAGTTGTATTTCCCCACAGGAATTCCTGCCCCTTCAGTGAAGTCTGTCACATGTATGTGGACCTTGCCTTCATGGCAGCCCTTGGAGTGAGCATATCCAGCAGGGAGCTAGGGAGGAGTCCTGCAGGGTGGGAGGCTCCGGAGCAGTCATGGGAGGAAGAGGACCTTCCCTGAAGGGGAATAAAGTATAGAGCAGCCCATCATAAAGGACAATGCAGTCAGGGTACAGGTCAGGGCTTTGAGTAAAGGCTTAGGGTGAACCCTTGGAATGACTTCTGGGGACTGAGGGAGCTTCAAGCCCAACTCCTGGCCAGGGCAGAGGGTGGGGTGAAGTCTCGGGAGTGAGGTGGGGAAAGGTGAGGGTGGAAGCCCCTCAGTCAGTCCCAGCCCGTTGTGGCCGGTTTTCCCACAAGGTGCTGGGCTATGAGCTGCGCCTGTGTGTTGTCACTGCTCTCTGCTCCCTGGGAACGTCCTTGAGAGTGAGCAGGATGGTTTGTGGCCAGGTGAGGACACTTCCACATGCTCCCATCCCCATCCTTCACCTCTCATTTCTTACTGATGGGGAGAGAAGTCCTTAGAAAGCCCAGGGAAAGCCACTACCACCTTCACTTTGGCCCTATTAGAAGGAGGGAGCAAAGCTGAAAGTCTCCAGAAAGGAGTGGGGTGAGGAGAGAGGCTTAAGAACTTGCTACTTTCCCTTCTAAGGTCTCTTGCTCCCACCCAACATAAACCCCAGCGCCTGGAGTTCAGAGGAGAAATCAGTTTCCTGCCTGGGGTTTAGAATACAGTCTAGGGGCACCTGGGTGGGTCAGTGGTTGAGCATCTGCCTTTGGCTCAGGGCGTGATCCTGAAGTCCTGGGATTGAGTTCTGCATTGGGCTCCCCGCAGGGAGCCTGCTTCTCCCTCTTCCTGTGTCTCTGCTTCTCTCTGTATCTCTCATGAATAAATAAATAAAATCTGAAAAAAAAAAAAAAAAAGATTACAGTCCAGCCCAGCCCCAAAGTCCAGCTCAAAGCCTAGAACCCAGAGCCCAAACAAGCCCAGCCCAGTTCCAAAGTCCCACACTAAAGCCCAGAACCCAGAACTCAGACCACAGAGATCAGAACTCACTCAGTTCAGGCCCAAAATCTAGCCAGAGCTATAAAGACCAGAGCTCAGAACTTAGAACCAAGTCTTGGACCAGGAACCCAGTTCACAGCCTAGAACCCAGAGCCAGAGGGCTGGAAGCCCAGAAACTAGAATTCAGAGTAAAGCTAGGTCCAAAGTCTGGAGCACAGAGCAGCCCGGAGTCCAGTGAGAAGCTACCCAAAAGGGGCACCTGGGTGGCTCAGTAGGTTGAGTGTCTGCCTTTGACTCAGATCATGATCCCAGGATCCTGGGATCGAGCCCTGCATTGAGCTCCCTGCTCAGTGGGGGCCTTCTTCTCCCTCTCCCTAGGCTGCTCCCCCTGCTTATACTCTGTCAAATAAATTTAAAAAAAAATTTTTTTTTAAAGAAGTAGGACATCTGGTGGCTCAGCGGTTGAGCGTCTGCCTTTGGGTCAGGGTGTGATCCTAGGATCCAGGATCGAGTCCCTCATTGGGCTCCCTGCATGGAGCCTGCTTCTCCCTCTGCCTTTGTCTCTGCCTCTCTCTCTCTCTCTCTCTGTGTCTCTCATGAATAAATAAACAAAATCTTAAAAAAAAAAAAAAAAAAAAGGAAGCAGCAGCAGCTACCCAAAAGCCTAGAACCCAACACAGACCCATCTTAGCTCCAGGACACAGACCCCAGCCTAACGGGGGGCTTAGAACCCCACACCCAGCCCAGATCCTAGCAGACCCTGATGTTCCTCCTAGTGGCAGCACCAAAGGGAGAGATCAAGATTGCAAGGTGAGAAGGAGGAATTCCGGATTCCAACCCTACTCCTGGCAGGAGAGGACGAGGAGATGCTGTTGCGTGGTGACAGGTGGAGTGTTCTGTGGGCTAAGAGGCCCTGCGCTGGGAGGTCCATCCTGGGGACTCAGATACCAGGCAAAACAGGGCCCGGGGCTTTCTCGGCAAGGATAACCCTTCAGAATCCCAATGGGATAGGAAGCAGAGCCACTGCTGCTGACTTGCTGTGTGACTTTGAGCAAGTCCCTTCCCTTCTCTGATCTTACTGTCCCAGAAAGGAAGTCAGGAAGTGTTTAACTTAGACCCACAGACCCAGAAACATAGAAGAAGGGCCATTACAGATACCCCTTTCATTCATTTCATCTTTCATTCATCAAATATTTATTGAACACGTATTAAAAAGTTGATGTTAAACAGGGGGATGAAATGGTCAGATTTGTTTTTATCTGTCATTGAAGATTGGATTAGAGAGGGCCCATTAGGGCATTGTTGCGACAGTCCAGGAGTTGGCAAGTGGCAATGCCATCCTTATAAAGTACAGACCTGGTCGTTTTACTCCTCTGCTCAGAATCCTTGTAATGGTTCCCCACTGTCTTCAGGATGAGGATCCAAGGCCTCTTCCCATCTTTTCAGTTTCAGGCCTTATCAATTTCCCATCCAGCAAATGCCCAGCCCCGGCTCATTTCTTCTACAACCACCATCCTCCATCACTCTTCCATCTGTGGTGTTCCCTTTGCCTGGCATGCCCTTTCCTATCTCAGGAACTCTTATTTATCCTACAGGATTTGGCTCCATCATCACCTCCTCTGTGAAGCCTTCCCGGACTTTCATCCCTCAATCTGGTATTTTCAAGTCTGTGCCTTCTGACAGATGTCCATTAGGCCCTTGGCCCATTTTGTAACTTAGTCTGCTTATGTTTGTCCCCATGACTAGATGTGACTCCCTCAAATGACAAGATCATCCATGCCTCATCCACCTCTGTGTTGCCGGGGGTGGGGGGCCCAGAATAGGCTCAGTGAACCACTGACAAGCCTACTCTAATACTACCTCCAAGTAGCTTTCATTTAAAAAAAAACAAAAAACTTTTTAAAAATTTTAAGTAAACTCTACACTACACATGGGGCTCTAACTCATGACCCTGAGACCAAGAGTTGCCATTCTACCAACTAACCCAGCCAGGCACCCCTAAATAATTTTTAAAATTTAAGGCCCTGGGGTGCCTGGGTGGCTCAACTGGTTGAGTGACCACTCTTGATTTTGGCTTGGACCATGATCTCAGGGTTGTGGGATTGAGCCCTGTGTTGGGCTCCATGCTCAGCATGGAGTCTTCTGGAGATTCTCTTTCTCTCCCTCTCCCTCTGCTCCTCTCCCTGTGCTTTCTCTCTCTCTCTCAAATAAATAAAGTCTTTTAAAAAAATTAAGGCCCTCATGCTTTAAGTATTTATATTTATTTATTTATTTATTTATTTATTTATTTATTTATTATTCATGATTGAGGGAAGGAGCAGAGGGAGAGTGATAAACAGACTCTCTCCAATGAGTGGGGAGTCCTACCTGACCGAGGTCTCGATCCCAGGACCCCGGGATCACTACTCGAGCCGAAGTCAGTCAGACAGGTTACCATGAGTCTGAAGGTAGCCACCAAAAGCCAGTTCTCCATATGCCATAGTGAAAGCAGAAACAGCCATTACTTGGTGTTAGGTTGTCCAATCTGCTTTTTTGTGCAGATGGTAAAAGAAGGCCTAGAGGTGGGGCAGGACCTAGGGCTTCCCAAGGCAGGCTCTGCTTCTGCCGTGCTGGCCTTAGTCCTGCAAGTTACTTACTCTGAGAATCTTACTGAGAGAGTCAAAGCCAGCAAACCAAAGCAGGGCCTCCACGCAGGAACGTGGTGTGAGCATAAGGAGAGCCAGAGCAGAGTCCTAACCAGCCAGGAAAGGCAAGGTATTGCTCTGTCTTCAGCCCCTACCCCATCTTTGGAGGCCAGACTCTAAGCTTCTGCTCAGAGAGCACTTTGCTTGATTTGCAAATCCTGAGGTTACCTGGTAGGTGGGTCCAACCACTGGGGCCATCTCAGCACTATGCCATGGCCTCAGATGGTATAGCTCTCAGCTCAGAAAGGCTCTCTGGCCTACTCAACTTCTTCTACTCCTTCATACCTCTCCTTGCCAGAGTCCTCTTGAAGAGTAGGGATGTCTCTTCTGGGAAGAATCTTCAAGTGACGGGAGTCCAGGATGAGAAGATCCAGGGATGCTGGCTGGTTGGTTGGGAGAGGCACTGGGGGTCCCAGGGAATCTCTGGGCCCTCTCCAGTGCCCCTCACCTTCTGACACCTGAGGCTCAGAAGTCAGACCCATCACCTAGCCTGGTCTGAAAGTGCAGGATAGGGGGCCTCCCCATGGAGTAGTCTGGAGCCTCTTGTGGTCAGATGGATCGGTCTTGAGGCCTCTCTTCTCCTACAATTGCCCAAACAACATCCAGGCAGGAACTAGCAGCCTCCCTGGTGCCTTCAAGGGCCCTCAGACACTTCCTACCCAAAGGACTCTCCTGGGACTATCAAGAGTCCCTCCTTCCTACTCTCTGCCCTGCCTCCTCCCCACAAGACAAACAATAGGGGCTACATGGAGAGCGGCCTGGGACATCCCCATCAGCTGCTGTTTTAGGGAACACTTGCTCCAGGGCCCGCTCAGTCCTTACCTCTAGCTATTCCCTGGCCTCAGAGCACCACCCCCCAGAATGTAAACTTACTAGTGGCTCTTGAGCTAAGTATATTTTAAAGTCCGGGCTGATCTCTTTTTTCCAGAAGTCAGGGTGGTGAGTCTGCTGAGTAGCCACAGAAGAGATCTTCCATTGTAGAAGTAGAAGCTATCATACTTGACAACTCCTTCCCTTGGCACCACAACCTCAACAGCTCCACCTGGCAATCATGGCCTGATAGCATCCAGTAGTGGTAGAAACACCACCTTGTATAACCAGACAGAAACCTAGCCTCTAGCTACGAACGGCAAAATCTCTCCCCTCTGACTGAAGTGGTCTTGCTTAGTGAGGTTTTGCCAAGGGTACTAATAAGGGTAATCACCACCACCATCACCATCCTTTTAAAAGTGCTCGCTCTGTGCCAAGCACTATTTTAAACACCCCACTTAATCCTCATTCCAACCCTATAAGATAGGTACGATTATTATTCCTATTTGACAGTTGGGGAAGGTGAGGTCTAGAGATTTGGTAATTTGCCTAAGAGTAAACTGTCATGGTAGAGATACGAAGCCAGGTAACCTGTCCCTGGGATCTCTGCACTTAACTCTGCTGCTCTGCCTTCCAAGAAACTCTGGGGACCTGCTGGCCTCCCCCAAACATTCTCAGGGGATTATGCTAGGGCATACAAGAAGCCGATTGGGCTGGACATGATGCCCATGAGGGCACAGACAGGTGGAGAGCCACAAGGAGGGGGATGCTCTGAAATTCAGTTGCCCTAGCCTGTGAGGTCGGGCTAGACTCAAAAGTGGTCAAGGACAGCTGGGAGGGTAGTCCTACCAGAATGGGGAGCTGTCTGTCTGCCCTTTAGGGAGAAGCGCTTGTCCTCACTGCTGTCCTAGATGGAAAGAATGTTGCTATGATCAATGGGCCCAGGCCTCTGCTCCAGGCTCCTGAGGCTAGTAAAGCCCTCTGCTCATCATGGACAAGAGCCTCAGCACAGCCCCTTGGACTCCAGGCCTGGTGGTGTGGGGGCAGAGGGGAAAGAAGAGTGGCCAAGAGGGCCAATGGAGACACGTGGTCAAGATTGGAGGACATCTCTAAGTGACAAGTCTATAACCACACTCCTCACCATCAGAAGGGGCCTCACTCTGGGTTTATAAAACTAGTCCTTCCCCTCTCTTGGCCTCAGGTTCATCATCTATAAAATGGGGAGGGATAAAAACTACCTCAACTACCCCCCCGCCCAGTGGTGTTGTGAGGAGTAAATGAGATGGTGTTACACAAAGCACTTAGCATGGTGCTTGCCTGGCATACAGTGGGTGCTCAATAATTGGGAGCTTTTGTATTAAGGGTGCTCTGCTTCTATTGCTGGTGAATGTCTCTGGAGGAATGTTGTGGGGCTCTGTTCCCATCGACAGTATGGATGGTGGAGTTGAAGTTGCAAGGAGCAGCCTGCATCTAAACTTAGGGAGAGAAAGCAGCGAGCAACAGAAACAGCATTCAAAATAATTTCTACAGGCTGGAATGAGCAAGATGACATTGTCCTTCTGGGAGCTTCAAGACATTCACACAAAGCCGAGGATGGGAGAGACCTGACTTGACCCCAGCTCTGGTGAAAGGGTCTGAATGATTTAGTTGATCACAACCTGATGGGAACTAATCATGGGAGAGAAAGGCTCTGGAGCCCTGCAGTCTTAGGCTGCATTAACAGTGTGTCACGTCCAGACTGGGGGAAATAATAGGCCTATTGTGCTGGCGTGGTCAGGCCATATCTGGAATCTTGCATTGCTACACTGACAGGCTGGAATCAGGCCAGGAGGGGGACCAGCCCAGCTTCGGCTCCCAGGTACTTGTCCTAAGCACTTCCTGTGCATTTTTTTGGTTTCATACCCCAAGCAACCCTACTAGGTAGTCACCATTAATATCTCCACTTTACATATGGGGAGGGTAACTGAGCTGCTCAGGACCCGCCACACAACTAGTAAATGAAGGAGCCTGGGGCTTTTCCAAATGGGCTCCTCTTGTGCTTGTACCGGAGGAAGACAGAGCATGCATCACTGAACACATATTTATTAGGTTCCTACTAGGAGTCAGGTCCCAGCTAGTCTGTGGGGACAGCAGTGAAATAGATGTGGTCCTGTCTTCCTGGAGTTCATGGTGGTAGGGGAGATAGGGGGGGATGGAAATCACTGGCGTGGTGATATGGGAGTAAAGGATTTAGGGCTGGAGGGATCACAGACTAATACAGCCGACTCAAGCCCAGAGAAGGGAAGAGACAGAAGGGCAACACACCGCTTGCGTGGAGCCATGGGGGCCAGTCCATACCTTTTTCACCGTATGCAGCTGCTGCACCCTGGCCTTCTCTGCTCAGCAGTGACCAAGAGCTGTGTGCCAAAATGGGAGCAGCTAGGGCACGTGAGGAGGCTTGGTGTGGCCATCCTGGGGTAGCCAGATCTCATCTCTCCTCCCTGAGATCGGAAATCTTAAGAAAGAAAAAAGGAGCCGGAAGCTGAGCAATCACAGGAACAGGGCTGAGTGGCCTTTGAGAATCCCAGCAGCCCCTTCGCTAATTAGAACAAAAGGGCCCCCACCTGGCCTCTTGAGTGTCTGGGAAGCCCGGGATGATGCTGGCATGAGGGACCCCCGGGGTGGTAGAAAAGCATATTTTAAGGATCTGGGTCTGGCGTCTGTTCCAGACTAATGCCCACCTTCTTTCAAGGGTTAGATTGCTCAGTCCTCTCTTTTTCAAATCTTTCCTTGATTGTTGCAAACCAGAGGGCCCCCGCAGCTCTGGGTCTCCCTGGGCTTTTAGTTGGGGAGATACATATAACCCCATTTAGCCTTCTGGTCTTTTTTTTTTTTTTTTTTTTTTTTCTGAGAGGGACAGAGCAGGGCTGTTAAGAGAAAGAAGGCTCTGGAAACGGGCAAAACCTGCCAGGCCTGGCTCTGCTGCATAACAGCTGGTTCACTTCTCTTAAGTTTGCATTTCCTCAGCTATAAAATGGGGATGATGGTCCCACACTCAGGTCGTTGCCGGGAGGACCGAATGAGATCACGTCAAGCATGGAGGAAAGCATAAAGCCCCCCCATAACAGGCCACTGTGATTACCACGGTGTACAGTGGCTGTGGCCCCGTCTCCTCCCCACACCTGGGAGCACCCCTGCCAGCAGGGGCAGCCTGCCTCGTCGGTCCCCCCATCGCCCAGAGGAGCCAGTGTTGGAAAGGGGGACGGGGGTCTCGGGGGACGACAGAGGGCCAGGGGCACTGGGAGTGCCGGCCTGCATCCTCCCTGCAGGCCTGGAGGCCAGGGGGGCTCCCGCTCCCCAAGGGGGGCGTGTGGAGGGGTGGAGGGGGCGGTCAGGGCCTGGGCTGCAGGCCAGCCTCGGGGAGAACTCACTCCGGGGGACCTCGGGCAGCTCCCCTCCAGCCTTAGGCCTCAGTTTCCTCGCGCGCGTCAGATGAGCGTCCGGGTCTCCTCCCGGGGCCGCGGGGAGCAAGCTCAGCCGGATGCGGCTTTTGAGAACGTGGCCGTAGCGGCGGAGCTGCCGGGAGCTCGGCGGGCGGAGGGCGGCGCGGGGCTCAGAGATTGGCTGCGGGCGGGGCGGCGCGGGATTGGCCTGGGAGGCCCGGGCGAGCCTTTAAGAGGCGCGAGGGGCGCGCCGGGGAGCGTGCGCCTCGCCCGCCCGCCGGGGTAGCAGCGCGCGGCCGAGCGGCGGCCACGACGGGAGCCCGGGCGGCGCGGAGGCCGGCGGAGCGGAGGAGCGACCCGGCGTCCCGGTCCCGGTCCCGGTCCCGGGCGGCGGGGCCCGCGGGTCATGGCCAAGGGAGAGGGCGCCGAGAGCGGCTCCGCGGCGGGGCTGCTGCCCACCGGCATCCTCCCAGCCGCCGAACGGCCGGCGCAGGTCAAGGTGAGCCCCCCCGGCCCCCCCGGCCCCGGGCGGAGGGCTGGGGGTGAGGGCGAGCCGAGGCGGGGACGTCTGGGGTACAGGCTCGGTTCCGGGACGCCCGGGGAGGGCGGGGTGGGGGGCGGTGTCCTGGGGACGGGGGCTGATGCTGATGGAGGTTTGGGGGCCCCGCGCCCCCTTTTGCGCACCCCTACCCCGCCCCTCCGCCGGGCGGCCCAGCCAGAAGCTTCACGTGGTGTCTGGCTCTTTGAATCGTTTTTGCGTTCTTCCGTGATGAGTGGCTTAGGTTTGCTGCCCTGGAAGCCAGAAAGACCTCCGAGCCCCGGGGAAATCCCGTTAGTTCCCCAACTCGCAGCCCCTGCTCCCCACCCCCACAGGCCCACGCTCGCGGCTCGGCTCTGCGGTGAGCCGTGAGCGCCGCTCAAGTTCATTCATAAGAACCGGAGCCACTTCCGAGGCGTTCCGAGGTGGGAGTGTGGGTGTTGGCGCTTGCGCGGGTACTTTGTGCCTCCTGACCTTAGACCCCGTCCCCAGCTCCCTTGGAACTCATGAAGGACCACACGAAGCCTGGCGGCTCCAGGGGGTGTGGGTCTCAGGCAGGAGAGAACTGCCTTTTCCTTTTGGTTTTATTAACTGATCCTTGCAAAGAGCCAGGGTGAGCAGTTAGGCTCCTACCTCATCTGAGTAATCTCCACTTTCCCTGGGCAACCTCAGTCTTCCTAGTGCCCCACCCAGATAGGGACCGGCACCCAGAGGCCGCTCCTCCCCTCTCCAAGGTTCCCTAGGAGCTGGAGATGGGGGACAGACAGCAAGAGGGAGGGTAGGACAGCTCCTGGGTTTGCCTGAAGCTCTGGCTGTCTACAGGGGCCACGGTGGCTCAGGGACAGATGAAGGAACAGCTGTGCCCGCAGCCAGCTGGGCTGGGCCCCTACAGCTCTCTAGAGTCCTCACCCAGTAGGCAGGTGGGTCTCGGCCTCTGAACTAGGGCGGGAGCAAGGGCTGGGCTTAGGCGGCTCTTGGCAAGAGGATTTTCAGGTTGTGGCGGTTGGTGCTGGGTGGGGACGAGTCCACTGCTGGCGCATGCTCCCCCCTGCAACTTGACAGGAGCATGGCTGAGACCCTGGGGGAGTCTTTTAGGGATGGCGGGCTGCTAAATTAACTCAGAATCTGGGAGTGGGGTGGCTTAGGGGCAACTTCCTCAGTATGGAAGTTTCCTAAGACAGAGAATACCTTTCTTTTCTTGTGGGAAGTGAGATCTCTGGGTGGGAACAGGGCAAGGCAGTCTTGTTCCTCCTGGCAGAGTTGGCTGGAGGGATGGTCCTGCCTTTAGAACATTCTAGGTTGGAAGCCAGGATCTTGGGTCTTTTTTCATCCTTTCCTCTTCTTCCCAGAAGGAACCGAAGAAGAAACAACAGTTGTCCATTTGTAACAAGCTTTGCTATGCAGTTGGAGGAGCCCCCTACCAGGTGACGGGCTGTGCCCTGGGGTTCTTCCTGCAGATCTACCTGTTGGATGTGGCTCAGGTAAGTTGGCTGAGCCTGCCAGGGCTCCTCCACCATCCTGAGGTGGGAAGGACTAGGGACTTGGGGTAGGTTCATTCAGTTTTCCTCATCTGTGAAATGGGACTGGAACCCTTACTTTGCTGCCTCTCAGAGTCAGCAGTGGGTGAGAAATAAGAAGGCTTTGGAAAGTATCCAGCAGAGAAATCTGTCTGCCCCAGGAATCTTAGGTGGTGAGGTCAGGCAACTTCTCCTTGCCTGGCAGGAGCAACAGAGCCTGGAGGGGTAGGTGGTGGCGTGAGGGAGAATGGAGCCTGCTGGTGACACTGTTCTAAGAAGAGACTGGTACACCATGGTACACCATGTCTCCATTTGGACAACAGTCAGATGGCCCAACTCAGGGGTTGCTAGATGTCACCAGGCTTAACTCACCTTCACCTAAGAAGCAGAAGCATAGCAGGGGGCAGAGGGGCCCCCCAGGGCTGGGCTCAGGCAAGGTGCACAGTACACAGGGTCTTTGACTGGGAGAGGTACTTAGGGTGAAGCAGGGCTCCTCTGTGTTTTGAGAAGCTTTGGCCAGGAGTATAGCATCCTGAGAATTCATCTTGCTTGGATGGGAGAGAGGGAAGCTCCCCAGCGGTGGATCTTAGGGCCGCACACCGCACTGGCTGGCTTTTCTGTGTAGCATCTGACTCTGCAAGCAAAGCACCTTAGTTGTATCCATTTCCAGGTGGGGACCGCTGAGCCGCAGCAAGGGCAAGTAGCCTCATTCAAGCAGCTTGTTTTTGAGCAGATCCCACGGGCTGGGGTCCTAAGTGGGGTACAAACACGAGGAAGCTGCAAAGTGTAGAGCTGTTGTCAGGAGTGGGAGGGTAGGGAAAGTCAGATGGGGAAGCTACGGTGTGGGGAGGCCGCTAGCTTCCTGACTTCCTGGGGCAAAAGCAGTAAGAGCTGTGATGGATATAAGGAAGAGTGTTCTCCTTTGGAGAAGCTGTCTCTTTGGGCCTAAAAGTTTGAGTGGATAGTGACCGGCCACTTTTTAAAAGCATCTAAAGATTCCTCTTTGCACAGCCAAGACAGACCTTAACCCGTAAGACAGGGATTTGAACTCCAGTCCTATAAGCTAGAGATCCTAACTCCCATTGTACAGATGGGGAAATTGAGGCCCACTGTGGTCACCCAGCATATGCCCATTCTGACAGCAGGTGGCTGGAGCTTGGGGCTGTGAGAGCGAAGCATGGAAAGGATTCTGGATTCATTCGAATTGGTGGGAGTGTTTTCAAGGGCAGTGGAAGGGAGGACATATGGGAGCAGATCTGGGAAAACTTCTGAGGCACACAGTGCTACTGACTGCTATCAGAGAACTGTTATTATCGCTATTAACAGGCAAGTGAGGATGCTTAAGGCCTGGGTGAGAGCAGCGCAGAGGCCCAAGGGCCTGGCTGAGACGGGGAGGGGGCCCCCCTGCTTTTGCCTACCTTTGAGGGTTGAGATGAGTAGAAGGATGAAGGGGTCATCTTGTACCTGTTCCCCATTCCAGGTGGAACCTTTCTTTGCCTCCATCATCCTATTTGTGGGCCGAGCGTGGGATGCCTTCACAGACCCCCTGGTGGGCTTCTGCATTAGCAAATCTTCCTGGACCCGCCTGGGCCGCCTCATGCCCTGGTGAGTAGAAGAGATGCCTTCCAGGTGGCAGAAGGCAGGGCTTCCAGCACGTCTACTAATTCTCGATTCTTCCATCTGGCTTGTCACAGACTGGGGGGTGAGGAGAAGAAATGATGCAAAAACCAGTGTTGAAACCCTGGCTGAGGCCTCAGTTGCCCCAGGCCCGGGCACTGGGATGCCCTGCCAATTCATTCCCAGGCTGGCCAAACCACTCACCCGAGCAGCCTCCCCTCCACCAGGCCCCATTGCTCCCCAAGGTCCGTTCCCTTCGGTGAAGCTGGCATTCTAACTTCTCCCATTCAGTCATTTCCCATGGTGGCAGAGACAGTGCTGCATAGTGGTGGAGGGGTTGCCCTCTGCAGCCAGCCTGCCTCAGTCTCACCAGCCGCAGCTGTGCAGCCTTGGGCAAGTCACTTAACATCTCTGAGCCTCAAGTTTCTTCATCTGCGAAATGGAGCTAATAATTATGCCTATCACATGGGTTTAAGGTGAGGATTACATTTTTTTTTTTTGACACGTAAAGGACTTAGAACAGTGCTTGGCATGTAGTAAGTAGTATGTAATCGGACGCTGTTTCAGAGTGGCTCCCGGTAGGGCAGGGGCGGAGGGCAATGCCCAGAATGGGACAGCAGACCATAACCTCTGGCCCATCGGATGATGTAAACTACCCTTTCCCTTGATGCGGAGCCTACGCTCCCTCTGCAGCCTCAGGCTATAGGGCAAGGTGGGGGGAGGTCGCACCACAGAAGAGACAGCCGAGGGAGACACAGGGGCAGGCTGACAGGCTGGAGCTCTGGTTCCCTCCAGGACATCCTGCCTGCTGGGGGGAGGGGGTGGACATGCCCCTTTCATCTCCAGCCCATCCAGGCTCAAGTGGGCGCCTTCCTGCCCCAGGGGTGCCCATACCTGGTCTCCGGCCTTCAAAGCTCTTCCCACAGCCCCCCTCTACCCCCACAACTTCCTTTCCCACGAGGCCCCCCTCCCACCACAATCCCGCCAGCTTCTGGCTAAGGCCCAAAGTGGGGCCTTTGATCCAGGCTTCACTGCAGGGGGGGGCAGTGGGAAGGTGGCAGGCGGGGCATGGGGGGGTGTGGTGACAGGAAGGCAGGGAAGCCTGCCTTACCTGGCCAGGCTGCCCAGGTAGGAGCCAGCGGCAAGTCTCTGGCCAGGGCCTGAGGCCCTGGCAGCCGGTGGGAGGTGGGGCCAGGCTGCCACATCTCCTCATGAGGCCCAGCCAATGGGAGGCGGCTACCCTAGACAGCCCCTTGCGGTGGCGGCAGCCGCTGGGTTACTTCCAGTCACATTCAGTTTCTCAGCCCAGAGGAGAGAAGGAGTGACGAAGGCTGACGGAAGGAGCCCTTGTTCTCTGAGGAGACACGTGGAGTCAAGAGGGAGGAGGAGGGCGGGGAGGGAGAGCGGAGGAGGCCCTCGCTGTGGAAAGTAGGGTCTGAGGGCCTCACGCTAGGCAGGTGTGGCAGCCAGCTTGGTGCAGCTGCTGGGGGCCCTCCAGGCTAGTTTTGGACTTTGCAACAATGTCTGTGTGCATGTCCTCACCTGTCTGGGTGGTAAGTCCCACTGGTACCTCCTGACTGGTACCTCCACCCCGGTGTCTGAGTGCACGCTGGGTCTCCCGTGGATGGAGGGGCTGCTGTGTAGGGTGTGGGGCCTCCTGCCTGCTCATGCCACAATAAGGGCCTAGGTCCCTCAGGCCTGGGACCCGGCACCTTCTTTGAGCATAGGAAGAGGCTGGGCCTCTCAGGGTTTATCAGCCCCCATGGCCCGCTTTCCTTCCAGGCCTCAGAGCAGCCTCTGCCCCCAGCGAGCATTTAAATCTACGCTTCAGACCAGGAAGACTTTGACAGACACTTTCCCTGGAGTTCCCAAAGCCACCTGGCGAGAGGCAGGGTGTCCCCAGGCTCCCGTGGGCAGGCAAGTGGGGATGGCGCAGGGCTGGGCCTGAGGTCTGATTCCCTGGCTGTGGACCTGTGCTCTCCTGCTGAGCTTTCCTGGCGCGATCATCACAGCAAGTACTTACTGTGTCCCAAGCACTGTTCTACACTTTAATATCAACTCAAAAGTACTTCCACTCTAGGAAATAGAACCAGAGTCCTTCCAGCGGCTGGTAAGGCCTTCCATGACCGGGTACCCTGTGTCCTCCAACCCCGGGCCCTAATCCCATCTCCTATGCTCACTCCACTCCAGCCCCAGTGGCCTCCCTGCTACTCCTCAGACCTGCCTGAGCACCTCTGTGCTGACTCTTCTTGCGCGGCACACTTCGGCCTCAGACAACTGCAAGGCCAACTGTCTCCTCTCAGTCAAGTCTTGGCACAGATGTCGGCTCCTCAGCGAGAGCTCCCCCGTCTACCCTGTTATCAATTGTAGCCTCATACTCCTAATCCCCTTGAGCCTGCTTTCTTTTCTTTGTAGCCCTTAATCACCTTCTAATGTGTTAAAGAACTTTAAAAAAAAATTGTGGTAAAATATACATAACATAAATTTTGCCATTTCAACCATTTTTTTTAAAAAGATGCATTTGTTTATTTGAGAGAGAGTGCGGGGGAGGGACAGAGGGAGAGGCTGAGCACAGAGCCCGTTGCAGGGGCTCCATCCCAGGATCCTAAGATCATGACCTGAACCGAAATCAAGAATCGGCCACTTAACCAACTAAGCCACCCAGGCACCCTGCCATTTTTTGTAACCATTTTTTTTTTAAGATTTTATTTTTATTTATGTGTGTGTGTGAGAGAGAGTACGAGTGAGGCAAGTGAGAGGTAGAGAGAGAGGGAGACCAACGCAGGGCTTCATCCCAGTATGGACAGAGATCGTGACCTGAGCCAAAGGCAGACACTTAACCGACTGAGCCACCCAGGCGCCCCGATCATTTTTAACTTACTATTTAGAGTCATTGAGTATATTCTCATTGTTGTGCAGCCATCACCACCATCCATCTCCACACCTTCTTCATCTTCCCAAACTGAAACTCTGTACCCGGAAAAAATACCTCCCCACACCTCCTTCCGCACAGTGCCTGGAAACCACCATTCTACTCTCGGTTTCTGAATTCAACTGATGTAGGTATCCTGTAGGTGGGATCATGTAATACTGGTCCCTCCATGACTGGCTTATTTCACTTAGCGTAATGCCTCAAGGTTCATCTGTGTTGTAAAATGTGTCAGCCTTTCATTCCTTTTTAAGGCTGAACCATTTATAGATAACTTTTTAGTTATGTCTATTTTTCATTTGCCAACTAGAATATGAGTTCCACTGGAGCGATAACTTCTGTTTCATTCACTGATCCATCCTGAGTCATAAGAATATCGTTAAGAATAGTGCTTAGCACATAGCCAGCACTTGAATATTTCTTGAGTACATATTGAATATAATTAGGTGCTATTACTATTCTCTCACTCTGTTTTAAGAATCTTATTTATTTATTTGGGAGAAAGAGAAAGGGAGAGGGAGAGCACAGAGGGAGAAGCCGGCTCCCCATTGAGCAGGGAGCCCAATGTAGGGCTTGATCCCAGGACCGATCATGACCTGAGCTGAAGACAGATACCTAGGCGACTGAGCCACCCAGGCACCCCTACTATTACCCCCCCCTTTTTAAGTTGTATTTATTTATTCATGAGAGACACACAGAGAGAGGCAGAGACAAGGGCAGAAGGAGAAACAGGCTCCCTGAGGGAAGCCTGATGCAGGACTTGATCCCAGGACACTGGGACCAAGCCCTGAGCCAAAGGCAGACGCTCAACCACGGAGCCACCCAGGTGTCCCCCTACTATTCTCTATTTACAGATGAGAAAATGAGCCTCAGAGAAGTTAAATAACTTGCTCAAGACCAAGTTATCTATAGTTATTGGTAGAGCCAGAATTGGATTCCTGAACTATGGCTCCGAAGGCCTTTCTTTTAGCCACTACTCTCTGCTGCCTTTCTATGCTGATGACCTGAAGTCAGTCCATCCTGATGTCTAACCACATTTGCAATGGTGTGAGATGCACCAGTGGGAAGGCAGACATTCCCCCTCCCTTATGTGATTTCATTAGGCCTGGTCCTTCACCTGGAGTTGGCCTCTGCTACCCATGTGTGTGCCACGGTATGTGTGTGTGTGTGTGTGTGTGTGTGCGCACGCGTGCGCGCACACACACATATAAGAATACCAGTGTTAGGGTTGCTCCTGCTTCCTGCCTCCCTGCCCTGCCACCTGAGGTTTAGCTGTCATCCTCCAGTCCCCCAGCCCATAGGAAGCTCCCGCCCATGGAGCCCTCTCCATGGAGGCAGACGTAGGCAAGACTCAGTGTCTGACCTCATGCTCCATGCTCAGGATTTCGGTCCAGGGGCCCTGTTGCTGTCTGGGCTCCAGGCTTGGCCATCAGCCTCCACCCAGAGACCCTGGGGTGGGTGTATTGGAGTGGAGGGTGGGGGGAGGAATCTCCTTCCTCGGCAGGCACCCTGTGGGAATACAGAGCAGTCCAGGCTAACCCCAGATCCTGGGGTTTGGCCTCCAGCCCCCACTCAGACCCTCCCTTTCCCCAGGATCATCTTCTCCACACCCCTGGCCATCATTGCTTACTTCCTCATCTGGTTCGTGCCTGATTTCCCACGGGGCCAGGCCCTGTGGTACCTGCTTTTCTACTGCCTGTTTGAAACGCTGGTCACGGTGAGTGTGGGCCCCTCCCCTGGGTGCCAGTGGGGAGGCATGAGGGTGGTCCCAGGGCCTGTAGGGTTGGTGCAGGAAGCCACATGGGCTTGTCCATCATCTGACTGGCTGACGGCCTCTCTTCCATGCCAGTGTTTCCACGTTCCCTACTCAGCTCTCACGATGTTCATCAGCACAGAGCAGAGTGAGCGGGATTCCGCTACTGCATATCGTAAGTCTCCCTCCAGTCCCGCTGGCCCCTCCGCCAGGGACCCTGACCTTCGTGCCACATTTCTTCCCTTGCTGGGAGTGGGTTTGAAGCCATCTCAAATATAACTTGATCCCTTTATCACTCTGGTGAGAACAGGGAGGCGCAGGGATGCCAGAGGTCAGGCCAAGGTGCTGGGTGCCCCACCATGTACCTACCCTCCTGGAGTGGCTCCCATCACCGGGGGCCACACCTGGGTATCTGTCCACCTGACCTTCCTCCCTGGAGGCCTACAAGCCACGAAGCCCCTCCAAAGGACCTCTTTACTGTTCAGGGATGACTGTGGAGGTGCTGGGCACAGTGTTGGGCACAGCGATCCAGGGGCAAATCGTGGGCCAAGCAGACACGCCTTGCCTCCAGGACCCCAGTGACTCTGCACTGGCCATGGAAGGTGCCAATCACACACAGAGCACCACATCACTCAAAGAAACGGTGAGGCCCTTGGTTGTGCGGGGATTTGGGGAGATGAGGCACAGAGGGGTGGTTTGTCATCATCCTCAACCTTGTAAATGTTTATTTAATGTTGGGCCGTTGATCTACAAACTATTAATACGCCCACTTTCCAGATGAGGAACCTGTAGCATAGAAAGTCTAAATAATTTGGCCAGGGTCATAAAACTAGTTATTTACAGAACCCAGATTTGGGGGAATTTGAGTGGTGGCCTCTCACACTCCACAGCCTGGCTTCTTAACATTCTGTTCCTCCGGACTTTGCTGTCAGAACAGCAGCCGGCCCAGGATGATTCTCCCGTTTCATGGGTGGAGACAGTGAGGCTCCAGAGAAGGGACTGGCCTGTGGAACTGCCGAGAGCTGGGATGAGATCACGCTGACTGTCTGTCACCTTTATCCTCTTTGTAGCAAAACGCATACCTGCTGGCAGCAGGGGTCATTGCCTCCATCTATGTCATCTGTGCTGTCATCCTAACCCTGGGTGTGCGGGAGCAGAGAGGTGAGGGGCCCCTGGGGAGCGGTGTAGGCCCTAGCACCGCATGCCTTTTCCCTCTGCCTGGGCCTCAGGCTTTGAGAGGGGCCTCTGCTCCTTCCTCACTGTCCCCTCTGGCCTCTAGAACCCTATGAGACTCAGCAGGCTGAGCCGATGTCCTTTTTTCGGGGCCTGCGGCTGGTCATGAGCCATGGCCCATACGTCAAGCTTATTGCTGGCTTCCTCTTCACCTCCCTGGCTTTTATGGTGAGTGGGGGGGGGGGGGGGCTCCGACATGCTCCGCCTGAGAGTAGGGCGGGTACAAGAGGGGTGGGCTAAAACATGGACTCGGGATGTGACAACGCCTGAGGGACAGATGGAACGGGGTTGGGGTGAGCAGAGGTCCCAGGAGCATGGGGAAACATGGGCACTGACATCACCTCTTTCCTTGCATTTCCTTCCCCCCTACCCTGCCCGTCTCCCAGCTGGTGGAGGGGAACTTCGCCTTGTTTTGCACCTACACCTTGGGCTTCCGAAATGAATTCCAGAATCTGCTCCTGGCCATCATGGTGTGTGTGGGACCCTGAGGGTGGGTAGGCAGCCTGGGCTTCCAGATGGTTCTTTGGATAGTCAGAGGATGTTTCCCAGACTGGCTACGGTGAGGAGGGAGGAGTCTCAGAATCACTGGTTGGATCTGACCTCCAATTGCTTAGGCAAGACTGAAAGATATTCCAGTAGGAAACATAGCAAAAGCTAAGGCATGGAGGCCAGGAACTTAGAGATTTTGTGCTCGGTCGTGCTCAGAGAAAGTAGGAGAAGCGACTGGAACTAGCTCTCAGCTCCCCTGGGGAGCCATCAAAGGTGACACTGCCTAGATGGTGTCATCTGGCGGCTCTCAGGCAAGGCTAGGGGTATCTTTGAGTGCCTGGGAAGGGCAGCAGGGGTTCATGACTAATCCCGTTCCCTCACCCCACTGTGTATCCACAGCTCTCGGCCACATTCACCATTCCCATCTGGCAGTGGTTTCTAACCCGATTTGGCAAGAAGACGGCTGTATACGTTGGGATCTCAGTGAGTGGGGCTGAAGGGGTACGGCCCCGGCTGGGTTGCGTGTCGCTGGTGGGCGTCTCCAGGCTGACTCATCTCCCGTACCCACCCCTTCCACTAGTCAGCAGTGCCATTTCTCATCTTGGTGGCCTTCATGGAGAGTAACCTGATTGTCACCTATGTGGTAGCTGTGGCAGCTGGCATCAGTGTAGCAGCGGCCTTCTTACTACCCTGGTGAGTATACAGGCCCACCTGGCTATGTTCCCCAGCCCCCTGCCTCCTCCCTACTTCTGAAGCTCCTTGCAGGGAATTCTGCACAGGCTTCTCCTGCAGACCATTCTGTGGGTCCGTGTAGGGGGCAGGATAGGTCTTTCCTATACAGTTCTACAGGTTGTGAACTGTGCAAAAAGACCTGATTAATCAAGGTGTGACATGGGGGGCTTAAGTCTGGTCTGTGCTCTGTTCACCAAGCTGCAAACCTAGAGTGGGGCTCTACCTTGGAGGAAGCGGCCTTCTTATTACCATGAAGTTGCCATGTCTTCACAGAGCTGTGCACCCTGGGGCTACAGAGTCCCAGAGGGCTACCTCTTCTAACTGACACAGAGATGCCACACGGGCTAGTGGGGGCCCCGGGGTGGGGGTGGGGGGTCCTCATGGCTGCCACCACTCTGCAGGTCCATGCTGCCTGATGTCATTGACGACTTCCACTTGAAGCAGCCCCAGTCTCACGGCACTGAGCCCATCTTCTTCTCCTTCTATGTCTTTTTCACCAAGTTTGCTTCCGGAGTCTCACTGGGCATCTCCACCCTGAGTCTTGAGTGAGTTGGGGGGGGGGGGTTCCTGGGGCAGCGCGGGGCGGGGCGAGCCCTGGGTGTCCTGCCCTCACCACTCCCCTGACCACTGGGTCCCACAGCTTCGCCGGGTACCAGACCCGTGGCTGCTCACAGCCGGCACGTGTCAAGTTCACCCTGAAGTTGCTGGTGACCATAGCTCCCATAGTCCTCATCCTGCTAGGCCTGCTGCTCTTCAAGCTGTACCCCATTGACGAGGAGAAGCGGCGGCAGAACAAGAAGGCCCTGCAGGCTCTGAGGTGAGAGCGGGGAGACAGAGGAGGGGGCTTCGTCCAGCCTAAGCCCTCCACTACTGCCTCTTGGGGCCAAGTCCTGGCTTACCTCCTGCACACCTTCCCTCGAGGGCCCCTCCTCACTCCCCTGCCCACTGCTGATCCATGGTAATGGCAGCTGACCTCTCTCGGATACTCAGCTGCATGCCAGGCAGTGTGCTGGGTGGTCTTACATTTATTCATTCAACAAACACTACTGGAAACCTACTATGTGCCAGGCACTGCTCCAGTGAGACCAACAGAATCCCTGCCCTCACGGAATTTACATTTTGGGGAATGTGCACTCACGTTCTCTTACAGTCCTTCCACAACCCGAGGTGTCAGGAGGGTCCTACGATTCCCACTCTGCAGATAAAGAAATCGAGCCTTAGCCCAGAAGAGTGACTGGCCCAGCTGATAGGGAGGAGAATTGGGCTTTGAGCCCTGGCATTGTCACTCCAGAGCTTGTATTCTTCACAGCTCTCTTGGCATGCAGGACCTCAGGTGTGGCCTGAGTCTGCCTTTCTGGAGACCGGGAGGCATGGTGAAGTGAATCATGCCAGACCATCAGCCAGCCCAGGCCAAAGCATAGTCTTGGGGCTTGTGGTGCAGACAAACCAACTGGCAGTTTCTGAGTTGAGAGAGGGAGTGAGCAAACTGAATACATCCTATAGGTTAGACTCCCCTGACAGCCGGCTAAGACTGTTGGGCCAGGGTCCTGTGAGGAACAAGGCAGCAGGGGACAGGGGAGGGGTAAGGATGCTTTTTCCAACCCATCTCCTCTGGTTCTTGCAGGGAAGAGGCCAGCAGCTCCGGCTGCTCTGACACAGACTCTACAGAGCTGGCCAGCATCCTCTAGGGCCTGCTGTGTTGCCCGAAGCCACCACCCACAGGGCCTGGGTACCAGACCACAGGAGAAATCAGGGCCTGCTTGCCTGTTTGCTGATTAGCGGGTCTCCAGGTGCCAGAAAGGGAGCCAAAAGACTCGAGAGTAAGTGGCCCAGGATACCTCCTGTGCCTACCATGGGGAGGGCTGTTCATACAGCCACCTGCCTCATGTCTGCCTGCCCACGGGGCCAAGCCCAGGGGCTGCTACTGTGAATATGCCAAGGACTGATGGGGCCTAGCCCAGAACACTAATGTAGAAACGTTTTATACAGAGACTAATTAATAACTTAATGACCATGTACATAGCAATGTGTGTGTATGTATGTGTCTGTGAGCTATTAATGTTATTAATTTTCATAAAAGCTGAAAACCAGAGGTGCTTGCTTCTGTCTTTGCCCTGAGAACCCTGTGTGCCAAGACAGGAAAGTAAGCGGCAGGTGCCCTGGGGAGCAAGAGTGTGTCTGGAGGCGTGATAAGAGCATCAGCTAACATTTACTAAACACCTATCTGTATCAGGCACAGTGCGGAGGCTTTATAGTTCCCTCTGCTAGTGTTCAAATTTAATCATTGAAACCGTCTTGGTCTGTCAGGACTACTCCACATTTTTTTTTTTTTTAATTCTTCTTATTTTTTTAAGGAGGCTCCACACCTAGCACAGGGCTTGAACTCATGACCCTGAGATCAAGACCTGAGCTGAGATCATGAGTTGGGTGATCAACCCACTGAGCCCCTCCCCTCCACCCCAGGCGCCCCAGGACTATTCCACTTTAAAGTTGAGGAAACCGAGCTCCAGTGTAGAGGGGGACCTGGCTAAGGTCGCACGGCTAAGAGCTGCCGAACTGGAATCCCCACCCCAGGTCTGTGACACTCCACCCTTCTGCTCCCCTGAATCTGAGTGACCCACTGACTGGCAGACGGCCGCTCTGCCCAGGCCTGCGTGCTGTTTCCTGGCCCGTGCATGCTCGAGCGTGTGGAGCTGGCACATCCTCTATGTGACTGGGGCTGGGTGAGGTCCTAGAGACCTGTGATTCTTTGCCCACAGCTGTTAATGATGGTGTTGGAAGCTGAGAATGTACCTGGCTGGGTGGGTGGGTGTGGGCTGAGGAGGGAGTCTTGCCACTGGTGTGCTGGTGAAAACCCACCGCTGGTGGGGAGGAGGTTGCTGGGGAAGACCTTTGTGTATAGCACTTGTCCATCTGCATGGTGTAATTGCTTCCACTATAGCCAATTTCAAGTTACCAGTGGTTGTACTCGGGCCAAATTCCTGAAAATTTGACAGTTGGCTCTCACAAGCTGGTAGGAGCTTGCCCCGGCACATTACTGGGTCTCACACACTTAGGCCAAGCTCCAAATATTGGGAAAGCGAAGCTGGCAGGATCAGGGGCTATGGGTCCAACTTCCCTATTTTACAGCTGGATAAATGGAGGGCAGAGAAGAGAAGTGCATAGACTATTCAGGCGTGGTTTTTACTCTGGGTATAGGGCTCCATTTTCGCTCTAAAGTTCTACCAAAGTATTTTCATAAATTTATCAAGTGTCACCAACAGGCACGGTTTAGGCATAATTCCCCTATGAGGTAAGTACATCATCATCCCTGTTTCACAGATAAAGAAACTGAGGCACAGAAAAGGAACTTGTCCAAGGTCATCAGGCAGTAAGTGGAGGAGCTGATGTTTGAACCTGAGCTGTCTGGCTACAGGACTGGTGGTCTTACCCACTACTTTAGGCCATTATGTGAACCAGTAGTCTGTCACCACCAAGCCAGGTTCTGTTGCCTTTACAGCTGCCATCTCAGGGTCAGGCTGCCTGGGCTGGGCAGGAGCCCTGGGCTCTGGGCTGGCCTTTGTAGCTGGAATACTCAGGAGCTCAGATAATGTTTGCAGAGGCCCACTCCTACCTCCCCCTCCCTCTACTCCAATAACCATGCAATCCTGTCTTTAAAAAATAAAAATTTTAAATTTCCTAAGCCACTCAGTCTTGCTTCTTTCCCATCCCTATAGTCACTTACTAGGTCTCTCACCGGATGATCATACCAGCATCCTTGCTGGTCTCTATCTCTGATTTGATCTCCTGACATTCCTCTGCAAACTCTCCAAGATAACCAAAGTAGCCCTATTTAGAAACCCTTCGATGAGTCCCCATTACCTTCAGGAGGAAGTCTCAGACCCCTGCCAATCTCCCTATTCCCACAGGTCACCTGCCCAGCCCTGGAATATACCTCTGGCCCCTGGTCCATCTGGCAGACACTGCTCCAATGTGCCTTGTTTCCAGAATGCCTCTCTAAAGCCATTCCTGCCCCTGTGTTCTTTGGGGATAGCTCTTGAGAGGCCATGCTTCCTCCACTGTAGTTTCCTATACTGAGCCCAGGCACAGTGGGCTGGGATAGGGTGGGGCTCATGCTGCGGAGTTTTTAAACATGAGCTAGAACAAGAAGGCTTTGTGAGCCACTCCCAACTGGCACTGACCCACCATGAAGCTTCTCTCTCCTCAGTTTCCCCCAACTGTACAATGGGGATTTGTAATGGAACACCCTCTCTTCAGTTTCATACTCACAGAAAATTGTTCTCCTCAAAGATCCCCTGCCTATTTCTGGGGGGAAGATATGGTAGGGGGTGGGATGGGTAGGAATACAACCTGGGATCCCAGAAACTCCTTGGGTTGCTGGTGACTCCATGTGCCTTCTGGGCAGCTCATACCTATTCCTCCTTTGGGAGAAGTGCCATCCTGACCTCCTCTATGCTTGAATCCAGCATTACTACAAAAACCCCGCCTCCCTCTTGAATCTGACCTGCTGTCCCCAGCCGCCAATCGCACCCTCCACCGGGACTCCTGCTAAAGAACAGGTGTGGCTTTGGCTCCACCTGCTGGAAGAAGGGAGCAATACCTTTCAACGTTGCAAAGAAGGAACTCCCGACCTGTCATTGACATTGACTCTAGGAGGTTGGCTATCCACTTGGGAAACAAATATTTATTTGTATTGGGCCTTTTTTTTTTTTAATTTTTATTTATCTATGATAGTCACATCAGAGAGAGAGAGAGAGGCAGAGACACAGGCAGAGGGAGAAGCAGGCAGGCTCCATGCACGGGGAGCCCGACGTGGGATTCAATCCCGGGTCTCCAGGATCGCGCCCTGGGCCAAAGGCAGGTGCTAAACCGCTGAGCCACCCAGGGATCCCATGTATTGGGCCTTCTCTATGTCATGTATTACCTAGGCTCTGAGGATAGAGGGGTGGATAAAATAGAACTTACATGCTCAGTGAGGACCAACGACAAATATATGGGCAAATAAATAAGATAGTTTGGGATTGTAATAAGCACCATGAAAGAAGCAGGGTGATAATGTGGAGAATTGGTGTGGAGACTATTTTTTTAAAAAGATTTTAATTTATCATTTTTTAAAGATTGTATTTATTTATTTATTTGAGAGAGAAGAATGAGAGAGGGAGAGCACGAAAGGGAGGAGTCTCAGAGGGAGAAGAAGGGCTCCATCCTGGAACTCCAGGATCATGACCTGAGTTGAAGGCAGACACTCAACTGACTGAGCTACCCAGATGCCCCTAAAGATTTTATTTTTATTTCGTTTATTTATTTTTAAAGATTGTATTTATTTATTCAGGAGAGGCACAGAGAGAGAGGCAGAGACACAAGCAGAGGGAGAAGCAGGTTCCATGCAGGGAGCCCGATGTGGGACTCCATCCCAGGACTCCGGGATCACACTCAACCGCTGAGCCACCCAGGGACGTTCAACCACTCCTTGTGTGGAGCCTGCTTCTCCCTCTGCCTGTGTCTCTGCCTCTCTCTCTCTCTCTGTCTGTCATGAATAAATAAATAAAATCTTTAAAATAAATAAATAAACAAACAAACTCTGTACCCAACATAGGGCTTGAATTTATAATCCCAAGATCCAGAGTCACATGCTCTACCAACTAAGCCAGGCACCCCTGTGGAAACTATTTTAAATTGAGTGCTCAGGAAATAATATTCTGAAAAAAATGTCTTTTGACTTGAATCACAAAGGAGGAGAATTAGCAGATTCAAAGAGCTTGGGGGGAAATAATGTAGATAGAGGAATCAGCTAGTGCAAAGACTCCAGGATAGGAAAGAGCTTCATGTATTTGGAATATTGAAAGGAACAAAGTGTAGCGAATGAGCGGGCAGGTGGTATGAGGTGAGTTTGGAGAGGTCTACAGGAACTAAACCATCCAGGGCCCTGTAGTAGCCCACAGTAAAAGTTTGAGTTTTATTTTGAGAAAAGCCAAAAAGCCAATTGACAAGTTTTAAGTAGGGAAGCCATATGATAGATCAAGAGTTTAGAAAGACCATATCATCTGCTTTGTGGAGAAAATACTGAAGAAAGTGAAAGTGGAAACAGGGTGACCAACATAGTGGGTGCTCTCAAAACATTTCTTTCTTTCTCCTTCCTTACTACCTTCCTACCCTCCCTCCCTCCCTTCATTTTCTTTTTCTTTCTCTTTCTTTCTTTTTTCCTTTTTTCCTTTCTTCCTTTCTTTCTTTCTCTTGAGAGAAAGAGAACACATGCATGTGTGTGCATGTGTGTGCATGTGTGCACGCAGGGGAGGGACAGAGGGAGAGGGAGAAGAGAAGCAGACTTCCTGCCGACCACGGAGCCTGATCCAGTGACCCTGAGATCACGATCTGAGCTGAAATCAAGAGTCTAACACTCAACTGACTGAGCCACCCAGGCACCTCTCTTTTAATGTTTCTAGGCAATGAAAAGTACCAGATGGGTAAGTGGCAGTGCAAATGGAAAGAATATGGATTTGACAGCTGGCTGGCCTGGATAATAGAGAGAAGGAAGGAGGGAGAAGGAGAGAAAAAAGGAAGGGAGAGGAGGAGACGGAAATGAAAATGATGCCGAGATTTCTAACTTAGAAAACTGGTACCTCAACTCAGTAGCACAGGGAGCAGGGGAGGAGGAGCAAGCTAGAGGGACAGAACAATTCATTTGTTACCTGTTGGTATCATTTTTACATATATAAAGCACTTAGAAATTCCATTAAGTCAAGAACAAGAATACACACTTTCTCCAATATCATTATATAACCTTTATTTGGAGGTATTAGCTGATGGAATTAGATAAGAAAAAGAAATAAGGGGCAGCCCGGGTGGCTCAGCGGTTTAGCTCCTGCCTTTGGCCCAGGGCGTGATCCTGGAGACCCAGGATTGAGTCCCACATCGGGCTCCCTGTGTGGAGCCTGCTTCTCCCTCTGCCTGTGTCTCTGCCCCTCTCTCTCTTTCTGTGTCTCTCATGAATAAATAAATAAAATCTTTTAAAAATAATAAAAATAAAATAGCTAAAAGTATGTAAAATTTAAAATTCTCTTTCTTAATCATACTAGTCACACTTTAAGTCCTTAATAGCTACATCTGATTAGTGGCTACTGTATTAGTGTTGTTATAGAACAAGTAGATCATTACAGAAAGTTCTATTGTTCAGTACTGAGTTAGAAGGTATGGTGAAAGAGAAGACCACATTTACGAGAGCAACAAAATACCTATGAATGAATAGGAAAGAAATAATTCTTTGTCAAACCACATGAATTAGTTTGTGGTCATGAGCCCCCTGTCTGGACCTCTCTGTATTACAGGAATAGCCAAAGTAACATCTCTTTGCAAATCTTCCCCGACTCTTCTGAGTCAGAGTTTCCTCCAATCTCCCCCGGGGAAAAATATAGTTGATCTTCACTATTTGAAGGTTCTGTATCTGCAAATTTTCCTACTTGCTAAAATTTATTTTTAACTCCAGGGAGGGAGGCAGGACAGGGAGGGGGGAAGAAAGAAGTAGTATGCCAGAGGAGGCAGAGAGCGAGGGAAAGCTTAGGTCTGGGTGTTTTGAATTAGATTCAGACCTTCCCCTTTCCTTCAGGGCAGCTGGGCAGAGCTGAGTGTGCCTCACATCTCCAGGGCAATCAAGGAAGTCCCTGATTGCTGTGGCCTAAGGCCCTTTCCGGGGTGAGGCCCAAGCCCTAAAGAGGCCAAGCCCAGAATGAACTCTGATTGCTCATCATCCATGAAATTGCCTTCTGTCTGGCAGAGATCTTGCTGAAACTGGCCTAGAGGGGGTAGACTGGGCACCCACCTCTGGGTGATCTAACAGTGGGCTGGATGGCTTGTGGGGGAGGCTGGAATGTCCTGCAGGTGACCTAGGGCCAATGAAGCAGGGAGGGGGCAGGACTATCTGCTTTAACAGTAGTTTAAGAGATGGGGAATGAGACCTAGAATCTCTCTGATTCTTGTTTCCCACTATAGTCACAGCAGTCTCTCACCAGTACCTTCCCCTTTAGGACTCCCATGTAGCCTCAAATGAGGTCTATACTGGGGATGGCAGGGGAATCGCCTAGCCTGGCCCCCAGGCTCAGAGATGGCAAAGAAGTTGCACAAGGTCACATAGCCAGCCAGAAGCAGAAGCAAGATGGACTTATTAGAAGGGGTGGGAATTTTACTCTATCCTTTGGGGTTCTTCTGGCTGGTCTAAGAATTAAATTGACATGAGAGATTAACAGGAGAAAAACAAATATAATTCATACTTATGGGATCTCATAGAAATATGAATCTCAGAGAATTGACCAAAGCAGGCAGCTTTTATACTTTTTAGACAAAGAAACATAAACCTGTGAAGAATTGGCAGGACAAAGAAAACTTATGTTTGGGAGCTTCAGTTAGTAAGGAATTCTAAACAGAATTTGGGCTGGGTAGTAAAATAGTAAAAGTAACAAGGTGTGTTTATATAGGCTGTGGCCCTGAATTCCCATCTCTGGTGATAAGAATGTCTCTTTACTTCCTGGTAATCTTTCACATAAGAGATTTATTTCCTGCCCTTATGAGTACAAAGGAGGGTCAGAGTGTCCTTTTTGCACTGACTGTTTCTTAAATAAATTTAATTCAAAATAATCAGTATGCCAAAGTAGCATATTTTGGGGCAGGCCTGCTCAGAGTTATTTTTGTTTTCCCACCAAATTGTCAGTTTCTTGAGGACCAACACTTAAAAAAAAAAAAAAAAAGATTTAATTTATTTGAGAGAGAGAGAGAAAGCATGCTTGCAAGTGGAAGGAAGGGCAAAGGGAGAGGGAAAAGAAAAGAATCTCGAACAGACCCCACTGAGCATGGAATCCTCAGTTGTGTTCAATCTCACAACCCTGAGACCATGACCTGAGCTGAAACTAAGAGCTGGGCACTTAACTGACTGCACCACCAAGGCGCCCTAACAACCAATATTCTTGCTCTGTGTCCTTGCCTGCCCTTCCATTTCCAACAGGGCCCAGACTCCAGAGCTAGTTCCCCAGCGGTCTAGGGCTGCCAGCAGACAGGCTAGGTCATCTCTAATAACAGTAGGGGCAATTCAGTGTGTGGGAGGAGCTGTTCCACTCACTGCTATTTCTTAAAGGGGCCCAGCAACAGAGGCCACAAGAGACCTAGGTTGTCTAATCCAACCCCCACCTGTTGGATGCCCTCTACAATATCCCTGCCTTGTGGCCCGCTGGCAGCCTTCTGTTTTCACACATTACCATTGGCTTACTGTTTCAAATCTGCCTGTTTCATTTCTGGAGTAAGTTGTAAAAAAGATCTTCATCTCCAATGGAAACTATATCCCTGTGGCTTGCCCCCACAGATTCTGGATCTGCCCTTTGTCATTTGCACAAAACATGCCCTCCCTCTATTCCAACTTAGACCTGAAGGGAGTTGAAGATAGACTCGTGTCCCCAGAAATGGATTCAAGTCTTGGTTTCATTCTAGTTATATTTGATTTAATTTCCTGTAAAAAGTGTGTATCTATTTTGCTTTTCTTTTTTTTTCTATTTTGCTTTTCTAATTAAAAAAGAAACTCCTTAAATTAAAGCTTTGTATTAAAGTATAATTTCATATAGGAAAATGGACAAATTCTAATTGTATTGCTCAATTTTCCCATACACTCATATAACCTCTACCCAGTTCAAGATATAAAACATTTCTATCTCCCTGGAAGGTTCCCTCTGCCCTGTTCAATCAAAATCCAATCCCTCAGAAGTAACTGCTATTTTTATTTCTATCATTATAGATTAGTTTTGCTTATTCTTAAACTTCTTATGAAGGGAATCATATAGTATGTATTCTTTTGTTTCTGGATTCTTTGTCTTAGCACAATGTTTTTGAGATTCATCTAGGTTGTTCTGTGTATTACCTTTTTTTCATTTTGACTATTGCTGGTAAAATTCCATTTTATGAATATATCACAAATTGTTGTATTCTCCTTTTGTATATTTGGATTTTGCCCAATTGTTGGCTGTTATGAATAAAGTTGCTTGTACAAGTATTCTGACCACCATTTGAACTAATCTTTCTCGGGTACATGTCTGGATTCTGGATGTAGAATTGGTAGATCACAGTATAGGTTTATATTTGAAACTGCCAAATAGCAACATGTGAGAGTTCCAATTACTCCACATCTTCAGCAATCCTTGATAATGACAGTACTTTAAAAAGTCATTCTGCTGAATATATTAACTATATTCTGGTTTTAGTTTGCATATTTTAGATGAGATACTATTTTAGGCACTCTTTCATATATTTATTGGCCACTTGAATGTGTTCTTTTGTGAAATACTTGTTTATATCTTTTGTTCATTTTTTAATTGAATGGGGTTTTTTTGTATTGGTTTGTGGGAGATCTTTGTATGTTCTGGATACTTTGTCAGTCTATACCTTTCCTAGTTGTTTTCTTTTTTTTCTTAACATTTTATCTATTCATGAGAGACACACAGAGAGAGGCAGAGACACAGGCAGAGGGAGAAGCAGGCTCCCCACAAGGAGCCTGATGTGGGACTTGATCCCAGGACCCCGGGATAACAACCCAAGCCAAAGGCAGCCACACAGGGATCCCCCTCCTAGTGCTTTCTTAGTGAAAGCTTTTGATGATCAGATATTTTAAAATTTTAATTAAGAAAAACTTATGAGTTTTTTAATGGTTTCATGCATTTTGTGGTCCGATTAAGAAATCTTATCTACCCTAATTTATTTATTTATTTACTTATTTATTTTAAAGATTTTATTTATTTATTCATGAGAGACACAGAGAGAGAGGCAGAGACACAGGCAGAGGGAGAATCAGGCTCCACTCAGGGAGCCTGATGCAGGACTCGATCCCGGGTCTGCAGGATCACGCCCTGGGCCGAAGGCAGGGGCTAAACCGCTGAGCCACCCAGGGATCCCCTTATCTACCTTAATTTAAAAGAAATTCTCCTATGTTTTTATTTCGAAGTTTGTTGAAATTTTAATGTTTCAGTCTATGATCCACCTAAAATTAATTTTTGTTATAGTTTTTTTTTTAAAGATTTATTTATTTATGATAGACACAGAGAGAGAGAGAGAGAGAGAGAGAGAGAGGCAGAGACACAGGCAGAGGGAGAAGCAGGCTCCATGTCTGGAGCCTGATGCGGGACTCGATCCCGGGACTCCAGGATCGCGCCCTGGGCCAAAGGCAGGCGCCAAACCGCTGAGCCACCCAGGGATTCCCCAATTGTTTTTTTTTTTATAAGATTTATTTATTTATTTATTCAGAGAGAGCGAAGAGAGAGGCAGAGACACAGGCAGAGGGAGAAGCAGGCTCCATGCAGGAAGCCGGATGTGGGACTCGATCCTGGGTCTCCAGGATCACACCCCGGGCTGCAGGCGGCGCTAAACCGCTGCACCACCAGGGCTGCCCAATTTTTGTTAAGCTTTAAGTCAAGGGCCCAAGTTCTTTTCTCTCCACAAAATCTAATTGTTCCAGCATTGTTTATTAAAAGATCATTCTAAAAAATAAAAGATCATTCTTCCCCTATTTAATTAGAGTGACACTTCTGATATATATCAAAGAGAGTATATATACTCTCTTTGTCTATGGTTGATCCCAAAATGCCTTATATTAATTAATTACTATAGCTTTATAGTAAATCTTGAAATCTGATAATGTAAGTTCTCCAACTTTCTTCATCAAGAACTGTGGATACTCTAGATCCTTTGATTATCATGTAAATCTTAGAATTAGCTTACATGCACACACACACACATGCACACACACAGCTTGTTGGAATTTTGATTGGATTGCATTGAACCCATAGTCCAATTTTGAAAAAATTGACATCTTAACAGTACTGAGTCTTTCAATTCATGAACACGGAATATCTATTTACTGAGGTCACCTTTAATTTCTCAAGAATGTTTTGCAGTGGGCAGCCCTGGTGGCCCAGGGTTTAACGCTGCCTTCAGTCCAGGGCCTGATCCTGGGGACCCAGGATCCAGTCCTGCATTGGGCTCCCTGCATGGAGCCTGCTTCTTCTGCCTGTGTCTCTGCCTCTCTGTGTGTGTGTCTGTCATGAATAAATAAATAAAATCTTTTAAAAAAAGAATATTTAGTAGTTTTCAGTGTCTAGGTCTTAAGCATCTTTCAATAGATTTATCCCTAGGTATTTGATATTTTCCATGCAGTTATACATGGTATCATTTTGTAACAATTGTCCAATTGTATCTTGCCAGTATATAGAAATACATTTTTTAAAATATTTTATTTATTTATTCATAAGAGACACACAGAGAGAGAGGCAGAGGCACAGGCAGTGGGAGAAGCAGGCTCCACTCAGGGAGCCTGATTCGGGACTCGATCCTGGGACTCCGGGACCACACCCTGGGCCGAAGGTAGGCACTAAACCGCTGAGCCACTCAGGGATCCCTAGAAATACATTTTTAAAAACATTTTATTTATTCATTTGAGAGAGAGACAGAGAGACTGCATACATGAGCATGAGTAGAGGGAGGGGCAGAGGGAGGAGAAGCAGACTCCCTGCTGAGCGGGGAGCCTGACTAGCAGCTGGATCCCAGGACCCTGACACTTAACCAACTAAGCCACCCAGGCGTCCCTAGAAATACATTTGTTTGTATGTTGACCTTGTATCCAGTAGTCTCATCAAATTCATTAATTCTATGAAACTTCTACATATGTATTTTTTTAAAACCTTTTTAAAGAAAGATTTTACTAATTTATTTGAAAGAGAGAGAGAGCACGAGCAGGAGGAGGGACAGAAAAAAAAAAAATAAATAAATAAATAAATAAATAAATAAATAAATAAATAAAATAAAAATAAATAAAATAAAATAAAATAAAATAAAATAAAATAAAGGAGGAGGGGCAGAGGGAGAAGACTCCTGCCGAGCAGAGAGCCTGATTTGGGGTTTGATCCCAGGGCTCTGAGATCATGACCTGAGCAGAAGGCAGATGCTCAAATGACTGAGCCACCCAGGCACCCTGAGATTTCTACATATTTAACTTAAAAACATTTTCATTGATCTTAAAGTTAAAGCTAGTATTTTGGGGCACCTGGGTGGCTCAATCAGTTAATAAGCTCTCCCATCCCCTACCCTCCCACCCTCAAGATCTCTCTCTCTCTCTCTCAAAAAAAAGTTAAAGCTAGTATTTTGATTATTAGTAATTTTTTTTGTAGACAGGAATGGGGAAGTGAGGTTTTATTTTTATTTATTTTTTTAAGTGGGGGAGAGGGAGAGAGAGAATGTTAAACAGGCTCCACACCCAGCACAGAGCCAGACATGAGGCTTGAGTGCACAATCCTGAGATCATAATCTGAGCCAAAATCAAAAGTCAGATGCTTAACTGACTGAGCCACCCAGGAGCCCCAGTATTTTTATTATTTTTAAGTATTCCATTCTTTGACCATTACCACTTTTCTTTGTGGCTCACTCTATTTGGTATTCTGAATCTAGTAACTTTTCAACTTCTTCAGGATCCAGCCCATTGACCCTACTACCTTTTTGTTACCCTTTACCTTGTCTATTTATCTACCTTAGGGTCCATGGTCTCATTATTATCATTTTCCTGCCCCCTTTCTACTGTATAGAACTTGCCTGTTTCAATCCAAATCTCTTCTTGTCTTTACTTCCTGCTTTGGTTGATGCCCCCTATTAGACAAAATGTCCCTTTTTTTAAAATTAATTTTTAAAGATTTTATTTATTTATTTGAGAGAAAGAGAGAGCACAAGAGGAGTGAGGAGCAGAAAGAGAAGCAGACTCCCAGCTGAGCAGGGAGCCTGAGGTTGGGCCCAATCATGACCTGAGCTGAAGGCAGGTGTTTAACTGACTGAACCACCCAGGTGTCCCAAAATGTCCCTTTTCAATTTAATCTAATTTAGTTTTGAAATGGTTTACCGTAAAGAATGTCAAATATACAAACAAATAGAGAGAACAGTACAATGCATCCCCATATATCTATTACCTGGATGCAGCATTTAATAATATTGAATTTGGTTTATCTATCCCCTTTCCCCCAAGTGCTTTATCCCTCTTTCTCTTTTTCATTTTTCCTTGCAGGAGTATTTTATTTATCTTTTTTAAAGATCTTGTTTATTTATTAATGAAAGACAGAGAGAGAGAGAGAGAGACAGAGACATAGGTAGAGAGAGAAGCAGGCTCCATGCAGGGAGCCCGATGTGGGACTCGATCCTCGGTGTCCAGGATCACACCCCGGGCTGAAGGCGGCGCTAAACCGCTAAGCCACTGGGGCTGCCCTCAAAAGTAATTTAAAACAAATCACAGGGGCAACCCCGGTGGCTTAGCGGTTTAGCGCCGCCTTCAGCCCGGGGTGTGATGCTGGACACCTAGGATAGAATCCCACATCGGGCTCCCTGCATGGAGCCTGCTTCTCCCTCTGCCACTCTCTCTCTCTCATTCTCAATCTCTGTGTCTCTAAAAAAAATAAGTAAAAATAAATATATAGGGATCCCTGGGTGGCGCAGCGGTTTGGCGCCTGCCTTTGGCCCAGGGCGTGATCCTGGAGACCCGGGATCGAATCCCACATCAGGCTCCCAGTGCATGGAGCCTGCTTCTCCCTCTGCCTGTGTCTCTGCCTCTCTCTCTCTCTCTCTGTGACTATCATAAATAAATTAAAAAAAAAATATATATATATATTTAAAAAGAATAATCAACTGTTTAAAAATAAATAAATAAAACAAATCACAGATACCGTGTCATTTCACTCCTACATACTTCAGTGCATCTCTTAAAGACATGGGCCATTTTCTCACATAATCATGATGCCATGACCATACTTAACAAAATTTAAAATCATTGTTTGGTGTCATTTAAAATCCAGTCCATAATTAAACTTTCTCTCATGTCTCCAATATGCCTTATTACACTGGGTTGGTCCAAATTTGGATCCACACAAGGTCCACACATTACATTTTGTTGTTGTGCCCTTTCAATCTTTTTAATCTCTAGCAATCCTCCCCCTCCCTTTATTTTTCATTCTGCTGACTTATTCCAGAAACCAGCTCAATTGTCCTCAAAAATGTTTCACATTCTGGATTTACTCTCTTTTATAACAAATCTTTTGTAATTTGCCCTTTACTGTCCTGAAATGAAATTCAGAAATAATGTAACTAGTGTATTAGTTAGGGCCTGGCAGGAAACAGATGGCACACTCAAGCTGAGTCCAATTGAAGCCAGTTTAATGAAGGGATTATTGGAAAAGATGTGGACAAAGTTAAGGGAACCAACAAGGAATGAGGGGGCACTGGAGAGATCTGTCTGTTATCCATAGGTCTGAAGGGCTAAGACGAGGGAGTAGTATTTCCCTTTGGCTGAACTCAACAGGAAGCCACTGGGCAACAGAGCTGATTGATAACATTCATTAAAGTCTGCCTCCTGGGGCAGGATTGCTTGCTTCCAGAAGAGCAGAGAGTGGATCAGGTCTGCAGTGGCAAATGGAGAATATCCTTCACACCAATCTACACACATCATTTCAAAATAATGAATTTAATTCCCTGTATTATAGGGAGAAATAATAGGAAACTGGTGCAAAAAAAGTATTATATATTTGAACATGTACAAATTATGCACAACTTCACCAGAAGCCCTAATGTAATCATCAGATGCTTGCAGCCATTCCTAGAATCACTATGCCTGCCAAAGCTGCAAATGCAGATGGATCCAAGAGAACTGGACTGGAATCTCGAATACAGAGAGCAGCTGTGTGGTTGATTTTTTTGAACAAGACAAAGCACCCTCTTCCATCAATTAATTACATGGAAGTGGTGTTCCTGGGGAACTCAGTATATATTAAAACCATACAAAAAATACTCTGGGTTTACATGGACAATAGAGTTAGGCTCTAGGTTGAGATAAATAATAAATATATTTTCCATCAAATGAGTGTCTGATAGGACATTTGATAACTGTGTTGAATGTGGGACAATTTCTGATGTGCGGGATTGTCTTGTGCATTGCAGGATGCCTAGGGGCCCTGGTCCCATACACTAAAGCCTTGTAGTGGTTCCCACCCTAACCATCATGCCACCAGCAATTTTCCAAATTATCCTCTACTGGGTGGATCATCCCAGTGGAAAATCATTGGCTTATGTAATCTGCTCTGGTCTCTCAGATTTAAATATACTGATACCTTCCAAACTATTCATTCAGCCTCATCCTCTCGCCTGAATGCACACTTGTAAATTCAATTTCTCTTTGATGTCTCTATTTACATCAGTAACTGATATCTCAAAATTTACATGTTGAAACCAAAATCTTGAATCTACTCCCCAACACAGGTACCCCCACCTTCTTCCTCTCCCAGATTTACTTCAGTTTTGTAAGTGACAATTTAATTCTCCTAGTTGTTTGGACCCAAAATATTCAAATCATCCCTGACACTTCTTTTTTTCTCATGCTCCATCCACCAGTCAAGTCAGTTGGCTCTGCCCTCAAATTATATTCCAATCTGATCACTTTTTACCACTGCTACCAGCACCATCAACACCACCTTGGTCCAAGCCATCATCATCTCTCTGAACCATTACAACAGCCTCCAGAATGGTCTCCCTGCTTCCACCCTACTATTTTCTATCTGTAACATGGCAGCCAGCGGGATCGTTTTAAAAATATGAATTAGATTGTCTCTTGCCTCTACTCAAAACCCTGCAAGATTGTTAGGGAAATTGGGATATCCAGTGTCTCTGTGTGTCCAAATTTCCTTTTATAAGGACACCAGTCACATTGGATGAAGGCCCACACTTTCCACTCATTTTAACTTAATCATCTCTTTTTTTCTCCAAATACAGTCACATTCTGAGGTACTGGGAGTTGGGCTTCAATATATAAATTTTGGAGGAACACAATTCAGCTCATAACAACATCTTTATTTATATGAGAGATATTTGTATCATGTTAAGGGGAACAGTAATGTTATTCGAAAGTTAAATATGTGTAGAAGAACATATATGAATTGCAAAAAGGTGGCCGCTACCAGATTGTCAGCTCAGCACCATTCTCACTACCTTCTATGATTTCCTCTATATTTTGGGAGCTAGAAGCCTCAAAACTACATTTCCCAGTTTCCCTTGATGGCAGGGTTCTAGGTTATGTCCTGAAAATAAAAAGTGCTCATGTGAGTTTGGAAGGCAAAAGGAAAGGAGAAGCCATTATTATCCTATCAGTGGTGAACAGTCCCAGGGCTTTGGCAGACAGAAGACAGGTTTGGGGTGCAGCTTTAGGAATCAACCACTTTGGTGTCTCTGGTAGTTGAGATCATTGATGTTGCTTCCTTGTGATTCTACATTTCCTGATTTCCTAAATATTAGCAGACATTTTCGGCTCCAGGATTCTTTGGAAAATATGTCTCAAAGTCTTACATTATCATAACTAAACTCTCCTTCTCTCCCTCAGGCACGGAGGCCCACCTGGGCAGGCCAAGTTGGAGTAGACTTGTTCCCCAACCAGGAGCAGAGGCAGGGAGCTCCTTCCTCATTAGATTTCATAATATCAAAAAAAAAAAAATTTCATAATATCCTCAGGGCTTTGGTTCTAACACATTCTCCAAGGAAACTCTGTAATAGGTGGTTGGTTGCGCGACATTTAGGGTGATGGACCAAACATTGAACTTAGGATCAGAAGACATTAGCTCTAGGCCCAGCCTTACTGTGTAATTGCAACACGGCCTTGGGCAATACCCTTGACTTCTTGGATCTTAGTTTCCCCACATATAAAATAGGAGAAAGGAGAAGAAGAAAACAAAGATGAATAATAGGTAATATTTGCATACTGCTTTCTATGTTCCGGTCATTATTGCTGAGGATTTTTCTTATAATCACTTGTTTAATCATCACAAAAATCATACGAGAAAGGTACTATTTCTATCTTACAATTGGGAAAAAGGATATGAATAAACTTGCCCCGGTCACCCAGGAAGTCTGTGTCCTTGTTGGGGTTTTGGCCATTAAACTATTGGCCTCTTGTTACATGGAAATATGTGATAAATCATAATTGATTTATAGTTTTTGTTGTTTGAAAATGCCTGGTTTGGGATGTGGGGCCCTCTCTCCAAAGTTCTCTGGACGCCTTAAATAAAGTATGAATTTGCTGGATCCAGGAACTAAAGACTTCAGCAATCTCTATTTCTTCTTCACATATGTCATTCGTCCTCTCTCTCAACATCATTGCTCAGCTTTCTATTCCACATAGCAGGCAGAAGAAGGCCAGGACGCAGCTCAAGCACACTTCTCCTCTGTTCAAGAGATCTTCCCAGACTGAATACAATACCTCCTGATTCTAATTACAGATTTCCCTGAGAAAGGGGGGGAGAGAGAGAGAGAGAGAAAGAGAGAGAGAGAGAGAGAGAGAGATCCTACTAGCCCAGCTACAATCAGGATGTGACTGAGCACAAACTTGGTTATATCGGGCTGCCCACTCAGGGGCAGGTGGCAGCACCGCAGGGGGTGGTACTTCAGCTCTCTTGACCACAGAGATATTTACATCCTATATCATATTTTTCACTGGCTGAGAGACAGTAATGTGTCTCTCTCCTATGAGAAAACCTCTTCCTACTCCAGGCTTGGCAGCCAGCCTCAACCTTCCAGGGACAGCTTGGCTGTGGTGGAAAGAGCCCTATATGCAATCGGAAGTCCTGGGACAGGATTGACTTCCAGGCCACCATTACTAGCTGTGTGACTTCAGGCAAGTTATATAACCTCCCTAAGCCTCTGTGTATTCATTTCAGAAAAATCAGAAAATGCAAACAATTGTTAACTAGAAAAAGAAAACCACACTCTTTGTCCCTTCTTTCTTTCACCAGACTCCTTTTTATGTAACGGGCACAAGCACAGACTGGAGAAGTCTAAGGGTTTAGTTTCAAAGCTTTGGCAGGGCCTTTGTGTTTTTGTGTAGAAAAGGGAGAAGCTATTAAGAGGTACCTGATTCTTCAATAGGCCTGCTCATTATTCCCAGCAGGCTTAAGAGAACATAGTTTGGAAGGCAAGGATCAAAGAAAGAAACAAAACTGTTCTGCATTGCAAATAGAAGTCCTCACTTCATTGTGAGAGAGGCAGTTTCACAAATTATGGGAGTAGAGGGAGTGAGGTAGCCAAGGCAGGAATGATTAGTGAAACCCAAGAGTGGAGAATTGTATAAACCTCCAGGGGAAGGTAGGTGAGGAAATGTTATATAGGGCAGGTACAAGAAGGGTGGGTTTCTCCTTCCTGTTCTGACACAGCTAGTGGCAGCAGGGTTGTCTCTATCCCACAGGGCCTCTTAGGGGAAGTTAAGAAATGGTGTGCCTCTCTGAGCGGATGTAGCCCTGCGCCAGTGTGCAGCGTTTGGTGAGTGGGGCACGGGCTGGGTCCCTTATGTCCTAAATGATCTCTAAGTCTACGTTCGCTCAGTGGCCCTGAGTGCCAGCCCTCATTGTAGACCTGGCTGTGAGGAATAGCTACTGAGAGGAATAGACCCAAACAGAGACAGAACAAAGGTGAGTCACACCTGATAGAGGATGAGAGGAGGAAAGGCCAAGCACACAGGTTTTATATGTAGCCCAGATCCCTACCTTCTGAAATTACTTAGAATTGCCTCTAACCTCCAATTCCAAACCCTCTGGACGAAATCCACAGACTCCTTGATTTACTCCTGTGAATTCCCAGGGATTATGTTCTCATGTTATCCCTCTGTGTTCCAAGCTTCACCAAAACTACTCATACCAAGCATTTGTTTGAGTAGTAGGTGTTACAGAAGATTAGGGTGCTGGGGAGCGAGGAGAAGATGAAGGAAGTGTTTACACTGAAGTGACATACACTTAACTTTGCATAAGGAAAATTCCAATGTTGATTTTCTTTTCAGTCATTTCTTTACTTAGTGTTAAAAAGAAATCAATTTAATGACTAAAGAGGTTTCTTTCTTTTACAGATTTATTTATTTATTTATTTATTTATTTATTTATTTATTAAGAAAGAGAGAGAGAGAGAGCAGGGGAGGGGCAGAGGGAGAAGGAGAGAGAATCTGAAGCTGACTCCTCTCTGAGTGAAGAGCCAGACTCAAGGCTCCATCTCAGGAACTTGACTCTGAGATGAGATCATGAACTGAGCCAAAACCAAGAGACCAATGCTCACTAACTGAGCCACCCAGGCACCCCCAGCTTCCAAGTTTTTCATTGTTTCTGTTTAAGATATTATCTCACACAACACTGGAATCTCTGAGACCCAATCCAGATTCCTGAGGGAGGGACCGTGTCCCAGCTCAGGTCAGATCTCCATCATTGGCTGCGGCCAGAAAAGTGAGATCACACGGTACCAACCATACCAGCCCTTCTGTAATCAGAAGGGGGGCCCAGGAAGGGTGCAGTTCTCAGACAAGGGAAAATTAATTGAGCCACTCAGGTGCCCAGGACTAAGGAGTTTTAATTGTTTGTTTGTTTGCTTTGCTTTTAATCTTTGACCAAATATATGTTTGCAGCTACATTAAGAAGTTAAAAATTAATTGGTTGATTAGTAAATTATACTACTGGATAAATATAAAGATTACAAAGTGGAAAAAAATAAACTCATGAAAAAAATTCTTTTCAGTTAATCTGCCATTCTCACTGACATCTTTTTTTTTTTTTTTTTTTTAAGATTTTATTTATTTATTCATGAGAGACACAAGCACAGGGAGAAGCAGGCTCCATGCAGGGAGCCCAACGTGGGACTCGATTCTAGGTCTCCAGGGTCACAGCCTGGGCTGAAGGCAGTGCTAAACCGCTGAGCCACCCGGGCTGTCCAGAAGCATAGAATTTTAAGTAAAGTTAGAAGGAAAGTGATTTTTTAGTCAGATTGAAAACTTGAGTTGTTACCTTGACAACCACATTGCTGGGAAGTGTGGAATATTCTCATATCTAGTAGTCAGGAATATATTGATCTTAAATTAACTTGATCTTTATTTTTTTTTAATTTTTTAAAATTTATTCATGAAAACAGAGAGAGAGAGAGACAGAGACAGAGACACAGGCAGAGGGAGAAGCCAGCTCCATGCAGGGAGCCCGATGTGGAACTCGATCCCTGGACTCCAGGATCACATCCTGGGCCAACAGAGGTGCTAAACCGCTGAGCATCCCTAGCTTGATCTTTAAATAGAAAGTAATGAGGGATGCCTGGGGGGCTCAGTCAGTTAAGTGTCTGCCTTCAGCTCAGGTCGTGATCCCAGGGCTCTGAGATCAAGCCCGGAGTGAAGGAGTTCCCTGCTCAGCAGGAGTCTGCCCCTCCCTTCCCCTTCATGCTCTCTCTCTCTCTCTCTCTCTCTCACACACACACACACACATTCTCTCTCTCTCAAATAAATAAATAAAATCTTTAAAAATAAATAAATAAATAGAAAGTAATGAAATTTTTTTTATTTGCCACTCCCTGAAGTATGGAAGAGAGACAGTTGGGATTTGTAGGGTCTGAGGATCATATAGTTTTATGGGGGCTTTTTTTATGGGGTGCTTTTTATTTTTTTTATTTTTTTTAAATATACATGGTAATTTCACAGGACTTGATTTGTTGCTTTTTTTTCTTAATTTTTATTTATTTATGATAGTCACAGAGAGAGAGAGAGAGAGAGAGAGAGGCAGAGACACAGGCAGAGGGAGAAGCAGGCTCCATGCACCGGGAGCCCGACATGGGATTCGATCCTGGGTCTCCAGGATCGCGCCCTGGGCCAAAGGCAGGCGCTAAACCGCTGCGCCACCTAGGGATCCCTATGGGGTACTTTTTAAATGGTGGTTCTTAAACACTTAAAAATTATTATTATTAAAGATGTAACTCAGTAAGACTTCACTGTCCTGCTTTGGAGATGATGAAGCAGAAAGGTGCAACACATGAGAAGTACTAACACTCTTTTACTTTCTGCAATTTTGTCTCAAGATACAGCTACCTAAGTCAATGCATATCCAGAGTGTTTTGATCATCCATGACTTGCAGGCAGAGAGCAAAGCAAAGGGTCTCACTTTTAGTTCAGTTTATTTAGTAAGAGAGAGAATCTCTCTCTTACTAGAGTCAGAGAGTGAGTCTCTCTCTTACTAGAGTCAGAGAGTGTACTATGTTCCAAGAAGTTCAAATACATCCTGCCAGGACTTTTGTGAATCTCAGTTCTTATGTTAGATGGTAAAGAGGCTGGCCAAGTAGAGCTAACTTCTACAAACTGGTCTGTTGCTGTTCTGTGGAGAAGAGATGATTAGGCTGATATATAATAGTTTCATAGTTAAGATATTTTAGGATTACCTTTTTGGGTGGGATCTCATGGAGGTCCACACAGATGGCAATTTCCCAGGATTCTTCAGTAGGGCAAAAAGCAGTTAAAGCTAAGTTAAAGGTGTGGCTGTTGAGTGACTTAGAATGAGTAGGAGAAGGTTTCTCAGGGGGTAAGCAAAAGAGGTCCCAAGGACACAGCATTTATTGCTCTTTTCTCCCAGCTCCTCATGTTACATCTCCTACATCTCCTTTTTTTGGGAGCTGTCACAAAGCTTGGGAAAAGGGGTCATAACCTTGTTTGCAAAAGGTGTGGTTCCTTTTAAGAAAAAGAGTATGTAAGTATGAATACAAAATTAGACCCTTGGAAGGGTCTCATGAAAGGAAGGGGGTCCTAAATCTTAAGCTTTATTAGCTTCATGGTAAGTGTGCCTCTCTACCTGAGATTTAGAAAATCTTTTTCTGCTCACTCTATTTCTGGCCATTGGTCTGTCTGAAAGGCATCATGGAAAAGGATCAAAATCCACCATATTCATTCCTGCTGCGTGATGGTGTAGCATCAGGGCAGCAACCCTGGGTCATCACAGGTATCAGCCTTTCACTAGCTCATCAAAGGTCAGGTTTGTAATGAGAGAAGCAAGTAGAACAGCAGGAATCTATCTGGAAAACATCAGGTTATTATGACTATTTTTCCAACATTATCATGCTGATTGCTCAGAGGTTGTTTTTACTGGCTGCTCAATGAAGTATGGGCAAGAGCCAAGATGATTAGGCCAAACTTTGCTATTTATAACTTCCTGTAGCAGCAACACCTCCCTTCTTCTTCTTCTTTTTTTTTTTTTTTAATTTGTTAGGAATGGAACATCACATCATTTTTATGAAATGGGCCCTGGCTTTCTACAGTGTGGCCAGGGATGACACAAGAGGCTAAGTTTTCCAGATGTCTTTTACATTAGCCCATAACTATATATCTAATGGGATCCGATTTATATTTTGGAAAATTTCCCTCTGGCTATTGAGTGGAGAACTGATAATGGGGGCAAGAGTGAAAACAGGCAGATGAGTTAGGGGGATATTACAGTAGGCTAGGCAACAGATGATGGGAAGTTTAGACTTGGTAGGGCTTCAGTGAAGAGGTTGGATTCTTGAAAAAAAAATTTTTTTTTAAGTAGGCTCCACAGGCATGTAGCTCAACGAGGGGCTTGAACTCACAACCCTGAGATGAAGACCTGCGGTGAGATCAAGAGTTGGATACTTAACTGACTAAGCTACCTGGGCTCCCCTTGAAATCTTTTGAAAGGAGAGTCAACAAGACTGCTAATGAATTGGAGTGGGATGAGGGCTGGGGGATGGGAAGAAAAAGAGGATTTACAGTTGTTTCTTAAGGTTTTGGCCTGAATACTAGATAAAATTTCAGAAAAGGGAAAGATGGGGTAAGTGCAGGTTTCGAAAAAAAAGAATCAATTCTCTTTTGATCATGAAATTGACCAAATCAAACTCCATAGACCAGGGGATACATATTCTAAACAATGCAAATTTTCTTTTCTTTTTTAATTTTTTTATTTTTATTTATTTATGATAGTCACACACACACACACACACACACACAGAGAGAGAGAGAGAGAGAGAGGCAGAGACATAGGCAGAGGGAGAAGCAGGCTCCATGCACCGGGAGCCCAACGTGGGATTCGATCCCAGGTCTCCAGGATCGCGCCCTGGGCCAAAGGCAGGCGCTAAACCTCTGCGCCACCCAGGGATCCCCAATGCAAATTTTCAATCACTGAAATATCCATCCATTAAAACACAACTCTACAAATACCAATGCAAAATTTATATTTATATAAATAATTGTTGTTTCTTTTAGCCTGACATGGAGAAGTCAGTATTATCGCCAGGTCAGCATAACCAAATTCCACTTCCTCTAGGGACTTTCAAGATTTAAAAAAAAATAAATATAAGAAGTAAAACTCAAATGACAACCATGTTTGCAGGGCAAACACTGGTAATCTAAAAGGCAAGTCTCAAGGTCTAATTATCAGCAACAAATACTTCTGAAAGAGAATCTTGTTAAAGGAGGAAAGTCTTCTATGTGCCTTCTCATTAATTAATTAACTAGTTAATGAATGTAATAATCTCACGTGCAAATAAAAAATGCACACAACTTCTTCCAAAAGGAGAAACCCATGTCCAGTTATGGCATTCATTCCTTCCCTGCTTGCATTCATGCATTTAACAAACATATAATAAATGTCTATTATATACCAGGTACAGTGCTAGGTTGTGGGAACATAATTATGAACAAAACATCCTCCCTGTCCCTATGGAGTTTGCAGTCTAGTCTAGTGAAGGAGATGGAAAAGTAAACACACAGGGACTCCCAACTTCAGCTATCTGAAACATTACAAAAACTGAAAGCATTCGTGTAATAAACACCTAGAAACCTGACTAAAATTTAAGGAAACTCATAACTGAATTGGTAAGATGAAAGAGAAATCTCCAGGGTCCAAAGTAGAAAGAGAGCTGAAAACCAGAGTGGTAAGAAGAGCAGATGATGTAGCTACCCTAGGGAGGAGTTAATCCCAATAATCAAAAGTAGTCTAGGATCGGGATCCCTGGGTGGCGCAGAGGTTTAGCGCCTGCCTTTGGCCCAGGGCGTGATCCTGGAGACCTGGGATCGAGTCCCACGTCGGGCTCCCGGTGCATGGAGCCTGCTTCTCCCTCTGCCTATGTCTCTGCCTCTCTCTCTCTGTGTGACTATCATAAATAATAAAAATTAAAAAAAAAAGTAGTCTAGGATCTATTCAGTGTGGCAGGGCACTATACAAGGGCATGAACACCTGGAGTTGAGAATCACTGGGTGATACCTTGAAGGCTGCCTACCACAACCCACCTAGCAAAGCACTAGATCAACTGACTGCTGTCCAATGACAAAAGAATGTGGATGGGTAGGGGAGGAGAGAAGTCATAAATGTCATAATCGGATCCATAAGTGAGGACTGTTGTCTCTATTTGTATTTCCTTCCTTGCTGTGTCATGTATATTTTTTCTCTTTATTGAGGTATAACTTTGTGAGATAACAGAATATATGTATATATATTTATTCATATTTATATATATTCATATACCCCTGGTTCCTGGCACAGAGCTCTTAAAACCCTCCTAATTTCCTCAGTGATAAGAACACTAGGAACATCTTTTGTTCTAGCATTTTGTCTTTAACCCAAGTCCTGACACAAAGTTCCCAAATCCCCTGGAATTTCCTGGGTAATAGCAGTGTATTTTGTTCCAGTGAGGTAACTCTGATGGGCTCCTGGCTGGCAGCTGGTCATCAGAAAAACCAAGTCATGATTAGAAGCTTGGAATTTTCACCAGTAAGGAGAGAGGGACTAGGAATGGAGTTTCTAATTGATCATGCCTATGCCAGAAAGCCTCCATAAAAATCCCAATAGTTTAGGGTTCAGAGAGCTTCCAGGTTGGTGAACTTGTGGAGGTGTGGGAAGAATGGTGTGCCCAGAGAGGGCATGGAAGCTCCATACTCCTTCCCATATAACTTACCCCACACATCTCTTCCATCTGGATGTTCATCTGTGTCCTTTACCATGCATTTTATAATAAACTATTGCACACTAAGAAATACTTTTCCCTGAGGCCTGTGAGCTGCTCTAGGAAAAAATTTTAAAGATTTTATTTATATATTCTGAGAGACACAGAGAGAGAAAGAAGCAGAGACATAGAGGGAGAAGCAAGCTCCCTACAGGGAGCCTGATGGAGGACTCCATCCCAGGATCCTGGGATCATGACTCCAGCCAAAGGCAGACGCTCAACAGCTGAGCTCCACAGGTTCCTGAACTGCTCTAAAAAATTAATCGGACCTGAGGATAGGGTCATGGGAACCTTTGATTTACAGCCAGTTGATTAGAAGCACAAGTGACAGCCTGGGTTTTGCAATTGGCATCTGAAATAAGGGTGTAAGAGGTCGTGCTATAGGACTGAGCCCTTTATCTGTGGGACCTGACACTATTTTCAGGTAGAGAGCATCAAAATGGAGTTAAATTGTAGGATGCTCAGCTAGTGTTACAAACAACAATAACAACAACAACAAAAACAACAACAACAACAAATACCCATCTGATGTCAGAAGTGCTATGAGTGTGCTAATCATGTGAGAGTAAAGGGGAAACACAGGAGGAAGATGGGGTTTTTCCTTCTTTAACTTACATACAGTAATATACAGAACGTCGGATATATTTAAAAGTAGTTATCCTTCTCTTCCCTATTCCCTTCCTCTAGAATTATGTATGGTGTTGGTTGGCAATGTTTAAATCTGTCATTTTGTCCACAAGTTTCAAAGTACAGAGGGGGCTCTTGATGGAACCAGGGAAGGAATGGATGCCATAACTGGACATGGGTTGTATCCTTTTGGAAGGAGTTGAGTGTGTTTTTTTGCTTACATGTGAGATAATTATATTATGTTAGGCAGAAGCATTTAAAAAATTGTGTACGGTATGAAAAAAAGTGGGAGGACGTTGCTTGGCAACCCATGGTTGGAATGCAAGGACATCTGTTGTTTTTCTCTATCAGCATTCTAGCTCCTTCTTTTGGAGAGTGTCTCCTCCCCCACTACTTGATCGGTTGGTGGGCTGTCAGTCATGGTTCTCTACCCTTCCCTAGTCAGAGGATGGCATCAAATCCCAACTAGGCCACTGGGAAGTCTTTCTCTGGAAGAATATTTTAGTGAGAGGCAGGAGGACAGAAAACTCTTAGAGCTGATTCCTTCTGGGGCAGCACCTTCAATAGGCTATTACCTACATATCCAGAACTGACCTGATTCCTGAATATCTTGATACTCGGTTCCCCAGATTGTCTTTTGATTTTGTGAATTTTCATATCTTCTTTCAATAAGTTCCTTTATGTTCCCCCTTAAGTTAACCAGAGTTAGTCTCTGTTGTTTGTAGACAAAAACTTTAATTAGAAGTTGATGCCTTAGCATTAAGTTCAATTAGGAGGGACCCATAGCAAAAGGACACTAAACTCTAAAAGAATCGTATAGATTGAAAGAGAACCCCCAACTGAGATATTTAGTGATCTTTTTCAACACATACAAAGAGCAATTTTCTCCCCAGACTACCTCCATAATATCTGGATAGGAATGGCTCCAGGAAGAGTACCAGTAATTACTGATACATTGTATTCAGAACCACTACCTAGGGAACAGCCTTATAGGTTTTGCACTACAAAAATCTGCAGGGAGTGCCATTCACATAGACTATGAAATGAATGGTGCCCTTGGTGCAGTGACCTGGTACTCCCCTCTCATGGTCCTTGTTGTTGGACTTGGCTTTTGTGCCAGCTTCATGCTGGCCCCTTCTCGAATTTTCCCTCAAGTGCACAACTGAGCTTCCTTGCAATCAGTCGGGCCCTACCAATCCATCGGATGGGATTCAGATGTGTCTGAATCAAATAGTGGACAGAAATCAATACTTTGTTTCTCAGAAGGTTCCTAAGAAATCAATGGATATACTGAATATTCGAGCCCCCTCCCTCTCACTCATATATTGAAGCCCTAACCCTCCTCACTCCACCCCGCCCCCCCCCCCCCATGGCTGTATTTGGACATAGAGCCTTTAAGAAAGTAATTAAGGTTAAATGAGGTCAGGAGGATGGGTTTCTGACCTGTTAGGATTAGTGTCCTTATCAGAAGAGTACTAGCATTCTCTCTCTCTCTCTCTCTCTCTCTTCCTCTCTAAGAGCGTGCACTGAGGAAAGGCCATGTGAGGACGTAGCAAAAAGGTGGCTGTCTGCAAGCCAAGAAGAGAGTCTCAACGGAAACCGAATCAGTTGGCACCTTCAACTTAGACATTTCAGCCTCCAGAACTGTGAGAAAATTAATTTGTTTTTCAAGCCACCCGATCTATGGTATTTTGTTAAGGCAGCCTGAGTTGACTAAGCTTTAAATAGATATGTGGAGGAGCACCTGGGTGGCTCAGTGGTTGAGTGTCTGCCTTAGGCTCTGGTCATGGACCCGGAGTCCTGGGATCAAGTCCCACATCAGGCTCCCTGTAGGGAGCCTGCTTCTCCCTCTGCCTGTGTCTCTGCCTCTGTGTGTGTGTGTGTCTCTCATGAATAAATAAATAAAATCTTTACAAAAATAAATAAGTAGATATGTGGAGGTGGAGAGAAGAGCATTAATGAACTTCACTCATGAGAAGCACTGACTCACAACCGTATCCCACCTAGCCACCTTGCTATATAAAGAAGTTAAAATGAATTGTCTTTTTTGTTATGGGGGAGAACAGATGAATGAAAACCATGGGAGAGAATAAATAGAACTAACTCTTTCTACGTTTTATGTTTTCTTTAACATATCCATAAATGCCTTATCACTTATAGAAAAGTAATTTCTCATCACCATCATCAACATACACACACACGTGCGCGTGCATTAAAATAGAAATAAATTAATGATTAGGGAAATACAAATTGAAACCACAATGAAATACCACTTCATACCTACTAGGATTGCCATAATAAAAAAGACAGACAGTAACAAGCATTAGAGAGAATGTTGGAAATTGGAACCCTGATACATTGTTGGTAGGACTACAAAATGATACAGCTTCTGCTGAAAATAGTTTAGCAGTTGCTCAAAACATTAAATATAGAGTTGCCATATGACCCAGAAATTTTACTCACAGGTATATACCCAGAAAATTGAGAACGTACATTCATGCAAAAACTTGTACACAAATGTTCTTAGTAGCACTATTCATAGTAGTCAGAAAGTGGAAACTCAAATGTCCATCACTTGATGAATACATAAAACACAATATATCCATAAATGAAATAGTATTCATGCATAAAATGAGTGAAGTAATGATATATGATGCAACATGGATAAATCTTAAAAACATTGTGCTTAGTGAAAGAAGCCAGACACAAAAGGCCATGTACTGTAGATTGTAGATTCCATTTATATGAAATGCACAGAACATAAAAATCTATAGAGACAGAGAATAGATCAATGGCTGTCAGCTGCTGAGTGGGGGCCATGGGGAATAATAACTGCTAAAGGGTATGGAGCTTCTTTTTGAGGCGATGGAAATGTTCTGGAATTAATGGTGAAGGTTGCAAGACCTGATAAATATATTTAAAACTACTGAATTGTGTATATTTAGAAGAGTGAATTTTATAGCATGTGAATTATATCTTAATTAAGAAAATGAAAAAGAGGGGCACATGGGTGATACAGTCAGTTGAGCATCCAACTATTGGTTTCGGCTTGGGTTGTGATCTCAGGGATGTGGGATCCAGCCCTGACCGGAGCTGGGCTCCAGGCTCAGCATGGAGTCTGCTTGGGATTCTCTCTCCCTCGCTCTCTGCCCCTCCCCCTATGTGCTCACTTGCTCTCTCTCAAATAAATAAGTCTTAAAAAAAAAGAATGAAAGAAAACCAAAAGGGATAGCAAGTTGACTTCTATGGTATACCTTAGACAATCAGCCATCTGGTAACACCATTCAACTTTGCATTTCCTACAAAAATGTTAAGAAGAAATTACTCAGGGAACAAGGAAAAAGAGTTGATTATAAATTATGAAACATTAATTTAAAAAATCTATATTGGATAGAAGGCTAATTGTAAATGCAATATATGAAGCTGCCTATGATTTCTGCTGTAGCTTTCTTGTCCTGGATTGCAATTCTCTTCTATTCCCAAATAAATCCTCATTGATACTGGTTAAAAAAAAAAAGAAAAGAAAAGAAAAAAAAAGAGAAAGCTTTACAAAATGCAAACCATACCTAAATATATAATACAGAAAGTTAAAGATTCCTATATCCTGCTGTATGAGTTAATGTATGCTAGCCTTTTTTTTTTAAGATTTTACTTATTTATTCATAGAGACAGAGAGAGGGGCAGAGACACAGGCAGAGGGAGAAGCAGGCATCATACTGAGAGCCCAACGCGGGACCCGATCCCGGGTCTCCAGGATCATGCCCTGGACTGTAGGCGGCGCTAAACCGCTGCGCCACCGGGGCTGCCCTATGCTAGCCTTTTGACAAACCCTGACATCTCAGATGCCTAATAAAATAAGTTATTTTTTCCTTCCGATCACTAAACTGCTCTCTTCTAAACAATGATTCAGGGGCCTAAACTCTTATCATCTTGAGTCTCCATGTTGAACACAGACCTTTCAAAGTTGCCATAGAAGGAGAAAGAGCATGGAGAATTGCCAATTCTATTGGCCAGATCTTAGGCATATGGCCATTCCTTTCTGCAAGGGTGGCTGAATGATGTAAGCTAATGAATGCCCACGAGGAAGAGGTAAGATATTTGTTGAATTATTGACCAATCTCTGACACATGCCCCCATGGATACCTCTGTCAACAGTTTAGAGCAAAGTCCTCCAATTTCTTTTGTATGTATGTATATAGGTATTAATATACAATAGTAGTTTTTTTTTTAAAGATTTTATTCTTTTAAATAATCTCTACCCCCAATGCGGGGCTTGACTTGTAACCCTGAGATAAAGAGTCTCATGCTCTACTGACTGAGCCAACCAGATGCCCCTATAATGGTACTTCTAAATGAAAATGGAATCATACTATGCATATTGGATATTATGCATGGGTAGGTGCATTCAGATATAACTTACACTTACTTCACTGCCATCCATATACATTCAGAATTTGAATACACAGATTCAAATGTTGGTAACCTCAAACAAACATCACACACTATTATTCAGATGTTTTTCAAGTTGTCTCAGATGCTACCCGGCATACTCTTTCAACATGCTAGCCTGTGTGGATGGCTAATCCCAAGTAAGACTTGAATGAGGGGTTCACAGTTTTTATTGAGGTTCATTTCCTATGCAATTGCCTTATTTACTGCTTTAAAAGAAAACTAGCATGCTGGTTTTTTATATTATCTGTTATTTTTATTTTAACCTCAGATGCAGTTTATCATTTTCCTCATTTCATGGCACATTATCATCATTGGTCCATGCAATGTTCCTCATATATATTAATATCCCCTTTCATTCCACAATCCACACTTCCTTGCCTACTCCATAGACAACCACTATAATATGTTTGATACGTATCTTCGTGTTTGTGTTCTCACAAAAAAGATACTGTTTTGTGCCCATATATTTTACATTTGAATAAGTGGTTTGTATTTATAACTTATTCTGACTTGCTAAAACCAAAACTGTATATCTGATCCATTGCTCCCAACTGCTATATAGTACTCTTTGGTGTACATTCACTACATTTTATGTATTTACTTTTCAGATGACAGAAATTCAGATTGTCTCCACTCCTCTGTACCACAAATAATGCTTCAATGAATATTCTAGTTCATGATCCCTTATGGACTTGTGTGGGAATCTCATTGAGATACAGACTTGGGAGCAGATTTGCTGGGTCAACATACACTATTGAACTATGTGCCACCATATTACACTCTAGAATAGTTGCATTTTTCTTTATTTTCATCATAAAGAGTCCCTACTTCGTCAACAAACCTCACCATTATGTCCCTAATTTTTGCTATCTGATTAAATGTAAAGCAATATCTCATTATTAATTTATATTTCTCTGATTATAATTTAGTGGTTTTTTTAAAGATTTTATTTATTTATTCACGAGACAGAGAGAGAGAGAGAGAGAGGCAGAGACACAGGCAGAGGGAGAAGCAGGCTCCATGCACCGGGAGCCCGACGTGGGATTCGATCCCGGGTCTCCAGGATCGCGCCCTGGGCCAAAGGTAGGCGCCAAACGGTTGCACCAACCAGGGATCCCTAGATAAAAATATCTTATTGGCATTAGACATTGATAGTACCTTTTCTCATTCTGTCGTCTGTCTTTTCACTTGCCCACATAGTCCTTCAGTAAACCAAAGGTTTTAATTTTAATATAATGTAATCCATTCAAGTTATACTTTTTGGAGTAAAATTTTTTCTCCCTGCCCTTAGGTTACAAAATATCTTCCCACTTTTTTCCTATTAAATTCATAATTTTACCTTTTATGTTTAGGTCTTTTTAAAAAATATTTTATTTATTTATTTATTCATGAGAGACACAGAGAGAGAGAGGCAGAGACAGACAGAGGGAGAAGTTGGCTCCCTGGGACTCCAGGATCACACCCTAGGCCAAAGGCCGAGCTAAACCACTGAGCCACCCAGGCGTCCCTTACGTTTAGGTCTTTAACCCATTGGGAGCTCACTGTTTTATGTAGTAGTGTTTTCTCTGCATAAGGAGCCAATTTATCAAACACTATCTACTAAACAATCCAATTAGTCTTTGAATTTTTTTTTTTAATTTTTTTTTATTTATTTATGATAGTCACAGAGAGAGAGAGAGCGCGGCAGAGACACAGGCAGAGGGAGGAACAGGCTCCATGCACCGGGAGCCCGATGTGGGATTCGATCCCGGGTCTCCAGGATCGCGCCCTGGGCCAAAGGCAGGCGCCAAACCGCTGCGCCACCCAGGGATCCCCCAATTAGTCTTTGAGCCAATTTTGATGTATTGCCTCACGGTTCCAAGTATATCCTTTATTGCCTGTTCAACTAAAATTAAGATGATCCCTTTAAATATTTCTCCCTTGCCACCTGGCATGATGTTAAGCTTTGTCATTAGAGGATGCTGGAGGGACATTGGAGGAAATGGAGGTTTTTCTTCTTTCTGATTCATCCTCTTGACAGGCTCCTGCAGTATGCAGTCTCTGTGGTGCTGGGCTTGCAGGACATGGTTCCTATGGTGTGCAGTGGTCTGCAGTATCCAATATCTAGCAGCTTCCTCTGGCAACCTCTTGGGTACATTTCCAGCAAATTTCACTGGTGTGGCACCTTAGCATCCAGTAAAGAGGCTCCCTCTTCAACCTATTCTGGGTCTCAGGCTGGAGGGTAAGGAAGACTTCTTTGGTTATCTTCTCTTGCCCTAGAGGTAATAGCTGCTCCTTGCATCTGAGATTCTTGTATTCTTTAGAGCTCTCTTTATTTCTTATTATTCAATGTCCTGTTACTTTCGTCCCCTGTTATAGTTAATAGTTCTTTACACTAAATTTTTCCTGTTTGTGCTCGTTTCAGCAGCACATATACTAAACTTTTCCAGTTCAAATTATTATGTGGTTTCTGTCCCTTGGTTGGACTGATACAGTCATCTCGTTGATTTGTGCTATATTTTTGTCATATATTCAATTTCTATATTTATACATGGGTCTATCTCTGAGATCTCTCTTTTGTTTTTTTTTTTCTCTCTTTTTTTTTTCTCTTTTGTTATATTGGCTTATTGGTCTAACTTAATCTTTTTTTTTTTTTTTAATTTTTTTTTTTTATTTATTTATGATAGTTACAGAGAGAGAGAGAGGCAGAGACACAGGCAGAGGGAGAAGCAGGCTCCATGCACCGGGAGCCTGACATGGGATTCGATCCCGGGTCTCCAGGATCGTGCCCTGGGCCAAAGGCAGGCACCAAACCGCTGCGCCACCCAGGGATCCCGGTCTAACTTAATCTTAAATGAGATAATAGTTGCAAAGTACCTGGCCATTACCTAGCACATAGTAGGTATTCATTAAATAGTAGCTTTATTGATCATGGTAGAGACTGTCCATCTTTGCTCTCAGAGAGTACCTGCTTAAGATCAATAATCTGCTGTTAATTTAATTATATGGGCTCGATAAGGGAGGCAACCCTAGTAGGGGAGAAGAGCCTGTTTCTTAGTTCAATCAATTTATGAATGAATAAAAATCCAGAAACCACTGAATTTTTCTAACTTTAAGCCACTGCTTTAGTCACCATCCATAGCTTACATTCACACAACCATGCATTCTTGGTTAGGTTTACTCTATAATTTAAAACAATTTTGGACATAATTGGGTCACCTGGCTGGCTCAGTCTGCAGAGCACATGACTCTTGATGTTTGGGTTATAAGTTCAAGTCCCATGTTGGGTGTAGAAATTAGTTAAAAATAAAATATTAGGGGCACCTGATGGCTCAGTCAGTTAAATATCTGCCTTTGGTTCAGGTCCTGGGATTGAGCCCTGAGTTGGACTCCTTGCTCAGTAGGGTATCTGCTTCTTCCTTTGCCTCTCCTGCTCATGCTCACTCACTCTCTCTCTCTCTCAAATAAATAAATAAATAAATAAATAAACTTTAAAAAAATTGTACATATATAAATATTACATATAAACTTATTTTTGAAAGAAAACTTATTTTTGAAAAATAAAATAAAATCTTTGAATTTTTATGGACATAATTAATAAGCATAAACCTCTACAATGCAGCCTTATATAGGAATTCCAGTAAACGTTCCAAGTATACACATCACTTTTTTTTTTTTAAACAGGCTCCGTGCCCAGTTGCAGCCCAGTGTGGGGCTTGAACTCAAAACCCTGATATTAAGACCTGAGCTGAGATCAAGAGTCAGATGTTTAACCAACTGAGCCGCTCAGGCACCCCAGTACTTTGTTTCTTTTATATTTTTGTTTCAAAAGGGATGGTTCTCTCACCAATTAAATATAACTGAGTTATAAAAAAATCTAGACAACAGAAAAACATCTCCTATTCTTGGAAGGGAATACTTAAAATGTCCAGTCTCCCAAAACAAATACATTTTTTAAAAGATTTTATTTATTTATTCGTGAGAGACACAGAGAGAGGCAGACATAGGCAAAGGGGGAAGCAGGCTCCCCACAAGAAGCCTGATACGGGACTTGATCCCAGACCCCGAGATCATATCCTGAGCCAAAGGCAGATGCTCAACACTAAGCCACCCAGGCATCCCAAGATAAATGCATTTAGTACAATTTTAATTATAAGCTTAATAACTTTTTTAAAAGATTTTATTCTTAAATAATCTTTACACTCAACATGGAGCTCAAACTTACAACCCTGAGATCAAGAGTCACCCGCTCCACCAATTGAGCCAATCAGGAGCCCCAGTAACTTTTTTTAAATGCACAAATAATCTTTAAGTTGATTTTGTAGATAGTCTCTAGGGATGAACATGATTAATTCCTTCTCTCTCTAGTGTTATCCTTCCCCTTGAATCTAGAATGGATTTAATGACTCACTTAATCAACATAAAGCTGACTTGATTAATCAGTAGAATGCAGAGGAAATATTGTTCTGGGACTTCCTCCTATCATAAGAAACATTATAGCTTTCATTTGGAATCTTAGAATGTTTTTTCCTAAGATAGTCCCTCCCAGAACCCCAGACATCATAGTGTGAGAATCCCAAGCCCTGTGTATGGGCTAACTGTAGGCACTCTGATTGACAGTCTCAACTAAGCTCCCAGCAGAGAGCCAGCAATCATTTCCAGTTAAGGTGAATTAATCAGCTTGGATATCCAGCCCAGTCAAGCCTTCATATGGCTCCGGTCTCAGCTACCGTCTGATAGTAATCACATGAGACACCTCAAGTGAGGACTGCACAGCTAAGCCCAGTTAGCCCACCAAAGTATAAAAGATAATAAATTACTGTCTTAATTAATAAGTTTTGGTGTGGTTTCCTATTAATTAATAGATAACTAGAACAGAAACTGATACCAGAAGTATTAAGCTACTGTGACAAAAACCTAAGCCACGTGGCAGTGGTTTGGAACTAGAAGTGGAAGGACTTCAAGGAGGCTGTTAGTGACAATTTGAAGGAAAGAAAGGAAACTGTCACTGAAGGCTGGAGAAAGGCAACTCCCCTTATGCAGTAGTAAAGTATTCAGAAGAATGTCACTTGGGGGCTCCTGGGTGGCTCAGTAGGTTAAGCACCTGACTCAGTTTCAGCTCTAGTCATTATATCAGGGTTGTGAGATCAAGCTCCACATACAGTTCTGCACTGAGCGTGGAGCCTACCTGAAATTCTCTCTCTCCCTCTCCCCCTCTGCTCATCCCCCACCCTGCTCTCAGACGTGCTCACTCTCTCACTCTCAAAATAAATAAGTAGATAAATAAATAAGAATGTCACCTGTGATAAAACACAAAATAGAAAACACATTTAATGTATGGGTGAATTTGGCTAAGGAGATCTCTAGGTAGAATGTTCTAAGTGCTAACTGCTTTCTTTTAGCTGTTTAAGATAAGGTACAGGAAGAGAGAAGCTAAAAAGGGAACTGTTTATAGCTTTGAAGAATTCAGAGGGTATGTGAAAAGCTCAGGACAGCCTTTCTAGTCATCAAAAGTTTCTCAAAGGAAGAATATTTTTAAGATAAAGATGGAGTTGGGACACCTGGGTGGCTCAGCGGTTGAGCACCTGCCTTTGGCCCAGGGTGTGATCCTGGAGTCCCAGTATCGAGTCCCACATTGGGCTCTCTGTATGGAGCCTGCTTCTCTCTCTGCTTCTCTCTCTGCTTCTCTCTCTGTGTCTCTCATTAATAAATAAATAAAATCTTAAAAAAAAAAATAAAGATGGAGTTGAGAGTGTAGTTTTAAGACTTTTTGTTAAGACTTTAGAAAGTTTTAAGTGCATGTTTCATAGATTCTCTCAAGTAAATGAAGTGGCTTCTAAGAATGGTAAAAATACCTCTTACTGGGGGCACCTGGCTGGCTCAGTCAGGAGCACACAATTCTTGGTCTTGAAGTTGTGAGTTTGAGTCTCACATTGGGCATAGAGATAACATAAATAAATATTAAATTAAAAAAATCAATCAATCAAATGCCCCTTACTCTTTTTCTTACCAGACAAGAGAACTTTTAAGAATCTAAAGGTTGAAAAAAAAAAAAAAGAATCTAAAGGTTGTTGAGGCACCTGGATGGTTCAATTGGTTGAAAGTCTGACTCTTGATTTCAGCTCAGGTCATGATCTCCAGGTCATGGGATCTGGCCCCCAATGGTCTCTGAGCTCATTGCAGTCTGCTTGAGATCCTCTCCCTCTACCCCACCTACAGAGTGCACACGCACTCTCTCTAAAATAAATAAAATAAATCCTAAAAAAAACTCAAGGGTGTTTTTCTTCTAGTATACTGAATCTCAGACCAAGGTAGAAAAGGGCCTTTCTTTCTTTCTTTTAAAAATTCTATTTATTTATTTGACAGAGAGAGAAAGAAAGAGAGAGAGAGAGAGAGCACAAGCAAGGGGAGCAGGAGAGGGAGACACAGGCTCCCCACTGAGCAGGGAGCCCAATGCAGGTCTCCATCCCAGGCTACAGGATCATGACCGGAGCCAAAGGCAGACACCTAACTGACTGAGCCACCCAGAAGCCCCAGAAAGGGGCCTTTCTTGAAGAAATCTTAAGTGTGGCTTTTTTTTTTTAATTTTTATTTATTTATGATAGTCACAGAGAGAGAGAGAGAGAGAGAGGCAGAGACATAGGCAGAGGGAGAAGCAGGCTCCATGCACCGGGAGCCCGACGTGGGATTCGATCCCGGGTCTCCAGGATCGCGCCCTGGGCCAAAGGCAGGCGCCAAACCGCTGCGCCACCCAGGGATCCCTTAAGTGTGGCTTTTGAGAACCCAAATAAAATTCACAGAAAACATAAAAAATTAAGACAACTACACTGTAGAAGCACCATCAGCTTCAAGAGAAAAAGGCAATTCAACTGAAGAGAGCCCTGGAAACTCCCAACTTTCTATGGGCAACAAGCAGTCTGTGAAGGCTACACAGCAGCAAATATGAGTCACTTCCTTTTTAAAATTTTGATTCCAGTATAATTAGCATACAGTGTTATATTAATGTCAGGTATACAATACAGTGATTCAACAATTCCATATATCACCCAGTAGAATATGAGCCACTGCTTATGAGAAAGTAAGATGAGAGGTGCCTGAGTGGCTCAGTCAGTTAAGTATCTACCTTTGGTTCAGTTCATGATCCTAGGATCCTGGGATTGAGCCTTGAGTCAGCTCCCTGTTTAGCTGGGAGTCTGTTTCTCCCTCTTCCTCTGCCCTTCCCCACTGCTCACACTCCCTCTCTCTTTCAAATGAATAAAGTCTTAAAAAAAAAAAAAAGAAGAAGAAGAAAGGAAGGATGACTCAAAGTAAAGAATCACGAGTCCACAAAGCAGAGCTCAGAGCCACAAAGAATCATTCCAGGGAGCAAGACTGGGTCACAATCAAGGACATAGAAACATGCTCATGGCTGGGGTTTTAGAATTGCTATGAAACACTGACTGTATACTATCCACCCCCTCACCTCTTTTAACCAGGAATGTTTATTGCAATTATCCTAACCCCATAACACTAATGTATACTGTTTGTATTGCAGGCAACCAGATTATTCATTTCACAGGTCTCCAGATCAAAAGGAACCACATCCAAGGAGCCACATCTAAAGAGTCTCATCTATAACTAGACCTCATTTAGATGACGAAGTCCTGTACTTTAAGCTGACACTCATAATGTGATGAGACTGTGGGAGTCCTGGCAAGAGGTTGGATATATTTTGCATACTCGATGGATGTGAATTATGTTGGCTAGAGGAGGAGCTGTGGTAAATAGTCTTTACATATGTTACATCATCAGTCTCTGTTGTATCTGTAGTATGTCTTCTTTTTCACTTCAAAATTATTTGTGCCTTTTCTTCATCATTTTACCAGAGTTTTTTCTATTTTATTACTTTTCTCAAAGAATCAACTTTTGGCTATGCCAATCTTTTTTTAATCACATGTATTTTTTTTCTGCTTTACATTTAGTTTCTCCTCTTATTTTTATATTCCATTATTTCTACTTCTTTGGATAAGTTCTGTCGTTCTTTGTCTAACTTCTTGAATTTAACACTTAGCTTTTTATTTATTTATTTAAAAAATTAGGGGGACACTTGGGTGGCTCAGCGGTTGAACGCGTCGGCCTTTGGCTCAGGTCATGATCCCGGGGCCCAGAGATCAAGTCCCGCATCGGGCTCCCCATAGGGAACCTGCTTCTTCCTCAGCCTATGTCTCTGTTTTTCTCGGTGTCTCTCACGAATACATAAATAAAACCTTTAAAAAAAACTTTATTTTTTATTTTTTTTAAAGAGTTTATTTATGTATTCGTGAGAGACACCGAGAGAGGCAGAGACATAGGCAGAGGGAGAAGCAGGCTCCATGCAGGGAGCCCAACGTGGGACTTGATCCCAGGACTCCAGGGTCACGCCCTGAGCCAAAGGCAGATGCTCAATCGCTGAGCCACCGAGGTGTCCCTAAAAAAACTTTTTAAAGAGATTTTATTTTTAAGCAATCTCTACACCCCGTATGGGGCTTGAGCTCACAACCCCAAGATCAAGAGTCAGTTGTGTGTTCTATAGACTTAGCCAGCCAAGCACCCCAACACTCTGCTTTTTAAATAATTGATTTATCTTCTAATATGAGCACTCAAGGTTATGCATTAAGCACATCTCACAAGTTTTAATATATCATATTTTTAAGTCAGTTCTAAGTATTTTCTGATTTCCTACATACTGCCTTATTTGACTAGTTTAGTAGTATGTTTTATATTTCCAAACATACAGAATATTTTAAGGTGTTGCTATTATTGTCCTCCAATTATGAGGTAGACACACAATATGGTAAGTAAAATACTGATTCTTTGGTATTTGAGATTTGTCTTCAACAAAGGTAGAGAGCATGGTCTAGGGTATGGACAATATTTGTAAAAGCTCCATGGAAATGCTTGATGAAAACATATACTCTCTAATATTGTGTAAATATTCCTAAATAAAAATGTACTAAATAAAACCTTAAAAAAACCCAAACTACTGTTTCTTAGTCTGGGATCCCTGTCATAATTATATGCCATCTGTGATGTCTCTTGCACAGTGTAATCTAGTTTTTTTATTCTTTGTTAATAGGATTTGAAGTATTTGCAAATTTTATGGAATAGACAGTATGCTTGATTTTTAACTATAAATCTATGGAGTTTTACACCTAATAGTTCATCAGTATTTTAAGATGCTGGTATTTGATATCCTCTTTTTTTTTATATCCTCTTTATATGCACAAATTGGTTACAATTTTTTAAGCTAGAAAGTCATTGCAAAGTTGTTGAGAAAATTATTACAGCCATAAAATTATTATAGCCATGTAACTTTTAGAGATTTTTAAAACTTAGAATTATATACAAATTGTTCATAGTGTCTATGTTCTGATTATCAAAAAATAATAAAATACTAATTATGAAAAAGTAAATGTTAGCATAAAAACAGACTGAGTTCAGACATGTGTACATGAAGATTTTGGGAATGACAAATTGGTATTTTATTTTATTTTTAAAAAGATTTTATTTATTTATTCATGAGAGACACACACAGAGAGAGAGAGAGGCAGAGACACAGGCAGAGGGAGAAGCAGGCTCCATGCAGGGAGCCCAATGTGGGACTCCATCCTGGGTCTCCAAGATCAGGCCCTGGGCTGAAGGTGGCGCTAAACTGCTAAGCCACCGGGGCTGCCCACAAATTGGTATTTTAATTCAGTGGGGAAGGTGTGGTTTATTTAATAAATTTAATAAATAGGCAGAAGACATGAACAGACATTTCTCCAAAGAAGACATACACATGGCCAACAATCACATGAAAAAAATTCTCCACATCACTTGGCATTGGGGAAATACAAATCAAAACCGCAATGAGATACCACCTCACACCAGTGAGAATGGCTAAAATGAACAAGACAGGAAACAACAAAATGTTAGAGAGGATGTAGAGAAAGGGGAACCCTCTTGCACTGTTGATAGGAATGCAAGCTGGTACAGCCACTCTGGAAAACAGTGTGGAAGTTCTTCAAGAAGTTAAAAATAGAGATACCCTATGACCCAGCAATTGCACTACTGGATATTTACCCCAAAGATACTCATGTACTGGGCAGCCCGGGAGGCTCAGTGGTTTAGTGCCGCCTTCAGCGCAGGGTGTGACCTGGAGACCCGGGATCGAGTCCCACGTCAGGCTCCCTGCATGGAGCCTGCTTCTCCCTCTGCCTGTGTCTCTGCCTCTCTCTGTCTCTCATGAATAAATAAATAAAATCTTTAAAAAAAAAAAAGATACTGATGTACTGAAATGCTGGGACACCTGCACCCCTATGTTCATAGCAGCAATGTCCACAATAGCCCAACTATGGAAGAAGCTACAATGTCCTTTGACAGATGAATGAATAAAGAAGATGTGGTGTGGGCTGCCCGGGTGGCTCAGCGGTTTAGCGCCGCCTTCAGCCTAGGGTCTGATCCTGGAGACCTGGATCGAGTCCCACGTCAGTTTCCCTGCATGGAGCCTGCTTCTGCCTGTGTCTCTGCCTCTCTCTCTGTGTCTCTCATGAATAAATAAATAAAATCTTAAAAAAAGAAAGATGTGATGTATATACACAATGAAATATTACTCAGCCATCAGAAAAGATGAATACCCACCATTTGCTTCAATGTGGATGGGCTGGAGGGTATTATGCTGAGTGAAATAAGTCAGTTGGAGAAGGACAATCATCATATGGTTTAATGCATATGTGGAACATAAATAGTGTAAGGGATTATAAGGGAAGGGAGAGAAACTGAGTGGGAAAAATTGGAGATGGAGACAAACCATGAGATACTCCTAACTCTGGGAAACAAACAAAGGATTGCGTAAGGGGAGGTGGGTGAGGGGATGCAGTAATGGGTGACGGGCACTGAGGAGGGCACATGATGGGATGAGCACTGGGTGTTACACTATATGTCAGCAAATTGAATTTAAATTAAAAAAAAGAGAAATTGGGATCCCTGGGTGGCGCAGCGGTTTGGCGCCTGCCTTTGGCCCAGGGCGCGATCCTGGAGACCCGGGATCGAATCCCACATCAGGCTCCCAGTGCATGGAGCCTGCTTCTCCCTCTGCCTATGTCTCTGCCTCTCTCTCTCTCTCTGTGACTATCATAAATAAATAAAAAATTAAAAAAAAATAATAAAAAAATAAAAAAAAGAGAAATTGACCTAGCTACCTCAAATACTTTGGAAAAAATTAAAAGGCAAATAAAAACCTTCACATTAAAAAAAGGAAAAAAATAAATTTAATAAATGGCACTAACACAATTAACTATCCACCAGAAAGAAAATAAGATGGGACTCCCAAACTCACTACCGTCAGAAATAAATTCTGGGTGCATTAAAGTTTAAAGGTTAAAAAGTTAAAATTTTAAAATAATATTTTGGAGTCTAAACATATAATTTAAGATTTAGAAAGACCTTTTAAATAAGAGAAAAGCTCAGAAGATCAAGGAAAAGTTAGGTTTATTTGACCTCATAGAAATCCATTTTTTTATAAGGAAAAAGACAATGAACTCAAAGAATGAATTGGAAAAATGTTTGCAATGCATGGAATTGAAAAGGGATTAATACCTGTAATATACAACAAGAGTCTCTAACTTTTAAAAAAGACAATTCAACTATCTGCAGCAATGGGGGCTATAGTTCATCCCATTCACCTTTCTCTTCTAAGTTTTCCTTTAATAAGAGAGGCCTGGAAGAACCATAGAAGAGGAGCTGCTTTCCAAGATGTGTGGAAGTCCTGAGCAGTCCAAGGGATGGACTGTATGCATGATCTCTTAGATTTACCTTCAGAAAAGAATTGCTGTGAAGAGTATAGGTGCGGACATCTGCCAACTGTCATACTGTTGGGATTTGCTACAGCATTCATGCCAAGGCACACTCTCCCTGGATCAGTCCCAGCTGATGACTAAGCCCAGAGAGCATACTGAAGCTGGTCTATTTCTCCCTCGTGTGGGGCTGTAATGGGAAATTAGCCTGACAAGTCTTTGTCAGAGCTGCCCTGCACTCTGAAGCATTTTCTTCCCAATCTTTCTGTTATACTTCTCAGTCCTCCATCATGGTCTGAAGATTCTCCCTATTTATTCCTGCTTCCTCTCATCTTTATCTTTCACAGGAATTGCCTCCTTGAACTTCTGATTCCATCCTTGGTTTGTGAGAGGACTCAAATTTATACTGCTCCTAAATTTGGGGGTGATTCACTATGTAGCAATAGATAATGAAACAGCTTGGTATGGGTGTTGCCATAACAAAAGCCTAAAACATTGGCATTAGCTTTGGAACTGCATGGCAGAGGGCTAGAAGGGCCTTGAGGCTACCCGGTTGCTAACTAAATTTTCTTATGAGAAAAGAAGGATGATTCAGAGGGTGGAACCAAGAGCCCAGATACTGGAGCCAAAAACCACAGTGAACAAGAATGTGTCTCAGGCAATTGGACTACTAAGCTCTAATCAACATATATCAACATATGCTTATTGGATGAAATCCATTTTCCCTCTTTTTTTTTTTTTTTTTTGAGAGAGTGTGTGTGTGTGCTCACACATGAGCAAGGAGGGGAAGAAGGAGAAGGAAAGAGAGAATCTTAAGCAGTTTCCACCCTCAGTGTGAAGCTGGACATGGAACTGAATCTCACAACCCTGAGATCATGACCAGAGCCAAAATTATGAGTTGGCTGCTTAACCAACTGAGCTATCCAGGCGCCCCCTGGCTTCTCTTCCAACTGACTAAGAATGTAGCTCCTCAGGAGCTCTGGCTAACCCTTTTCTTGTCTCATTCTATATTTCTTCAATCCTAACATTCCTAAATCTATACCTTCTGGCCAGAATTGGGTCTTCTAAACTCTAGTTCTGTGTGTCTAGTTGCATATTCAGGAAATCCTAGATCCCTCAAACTAAGCATGTCCAAAACAGAATTCATCACTTTTCCCCATCAAATTTACTCTTCACCAGTGTTCCCAGTCTCTATTGGGAAATACCATCTACTCAACTGCTCAAGCTTGAAAACCAACAGCCTACTTGGCTACTCATTCTCTCTTACACACACTCCCATAGACAATCAATCAGTAGCTTCTGTAATTTCTACCTTTTAGATCACTTACTTTCAAATATGTTCATTTCTTTCCTTTTTAAAGATTTTATTTGAGAGAGAGAGAGAGAGCATGAGCAGGGAGGAGAGGGAGAAGCAGTCTCCCCGCTGAGCAGGGAGCCCAACGTGGAGCTCAATCCCAGGACTGCAATCATGACCAGAGCCAAAGGCAGACGCTTAACCGACTGAGCCACCCAGGTGCACCTGTCCATTTCTTTTCATCTACTGCCGCCATTGTGGTCTAAGTCATCATTATCCCCTTGCCTGGATTTCTGTATCAGTCCCCCAACTCTATCTCACTAGCCTCCTTGCATCTGCTTTGGCTCTCCATGCTATGGCCAGCATGTTCCTGTTCAAAACCAAATAGGACCACACACGTCCGTAGTTTAAAGGCTTTCAATGATCTCCTGTGCTCTTGGAAGATATTACAAAACCCTTAATTTAGCTCGTATGACTTTGCATGATCTGGACCCTGCTATCTCTTTCACCTCAATCTCATATCACTTCCCTTTATTTTCTGTGGTCAGTCACACTGATCTTTTCTCCATTATTTGAACCTGCCAAGATTATCCCACCTTTGGGCCTTCACACTTTCTCTCTGCTCAAACAGGTCTTCTCTATTCTCTCTGTCTTGCTAACTCTTACTCATCCTTCAAGTCTCAGATTAAACAACATTTCCTCAGGGCAGCCTGCCCTAATACGCCCAGATTAGGTCAGCTCACAGTCTTGTACATTTCCTTAACCTTCTGAACTTCTCTTATGCAGCACTTTGCTTCTGATTCTTGTAATTATTTAGTAGATTGTTTCATGTCTTCCCTACTAGGCTCCATGATGACAGACTGTACCTGTTTTATTCACCATTGTGTCCACAGTGCTCAGTAGCACCTGGCACGTAGTTAGATGTGCACTAAATATCTCTGGACTGGCTGACATCAAGGAAGCCCGAAGTAGCACTGGCCTTTGGGCACAGGCTAATATTGCCTAAGGCTACGCTCCCTAGCCCTTTCCTCTCTTAAAGGAAATTGTAAGGGCTAGGAGAAATGAAGTTCTAGGTGGCTTCATGCACTGTCTAGTACAAATATGAAATTGTGATACGCATCACAATTTTACTTACTAGAGTGGAAAATTAGGAAAAATTCAACAGCCCTAAACATCCAACAATATGGGGCAGCCCGGGTGGCTCAGCGGTATAGCGCCACCTTCAGCCCAGGGTGTGTGTGATCCTGGAGTCCAGGGATTGAATCCCAAATCAGGCTCCCTGCATGGAGCCTGCTTCTCCCTATGCCTGTCTCTGAGCCTCTCTCTCTCTCCGTGTCTCTCATGCATAAATAAATAAAATCTTTAAAAAAATATATAGGAATGGCTTCGTACATTACACCAGTGTTTTCAAAATATTGTCTAATATACCTAATCCTTATTTTTCAAATAGAACCTGACATGGGGGGGTCCCAATATGTAAAATGCATTAAAAAATGAGACTATTCTAGTTGAATGGGGAACAGGGCAGAGTTTAATTACTCTCTTAGGCCACCCTAGCTTTACCTGTCTCTTCCCCTCCATTTTTGTTCTTCCTCCCCTAAGTCTTGAAGGCTTTCCAATTCCTGGTTCTATTCTCTTTTAAAGCCAGGACATCGTTTCCTTTTAGGCTTCCATGAGGCACTCCCAAATGCTTTATTGTGTTGTTGTTAGGCTGGCTCAAGTTGGTTCTCAGTTACTTGTAATTAAAACAAAAACAAAAATAAAAACCCTTAAATAATACTGTTTCAGCTTGAGATTCACTTATGTAATGGAAATAATTGGATTTGGAGTCATAAACATTTCAAATCTAGGTCCTGACCTTGAGCAAGTTAGCTATATTCAATTCAGTTTTATCATCTGCAAAGGGGAGTATACTTAACTTTTGCAAATTGTTTTTAAAACCCAATACTAATATATTAAAAGATCATTCGTTGAGCAGACTTTCAACAAATGTTAAATAAATAAGATTAAAGTCTTTAGAAGTCGCTCCTACTCTGTCCAGCTTGAAGGAGTGGATAACTATTCAATGCAGCCTAAATTAGCAAGGCTGCCATCTTGTGGCGATTTGCTGACACACTGTCCAATGTTATTTAGCACATTTGAAGCAAAATGTTCAAGAACCTAAAGCTAAATAAAAGGATGGCAGACACACCAGAGAAACACTGAAATGAAGATAATAATTAAAGACATGAGACAAGGGTAACTTGTCAGTGGAAAGAACAAGAAATAAGAACCTAAGAATGAACTTTAAGGAACTGTCACACGCAGCAGAGAAGTTAGAGAAAGGGACAGAAAGAAACGACTGATGAAGGAAAAGAAGTAAGTTTAGTTCCGTGTAACACTCAAGCTAGGGTTGAAAGACATAGATATATATCTATAGATATAGATATTTATGTGGATATCTAACCTGTTATCTTTTTTCCCCCAAACTTCAAAAGCCTTTTTTTTTTTTTTTTTTTATGATAGTCACACACAGAGCGAGAGCGAGAGAGAGAGAGGCAGAGACACAGGCAGAGGGAGAAGCAGGCTCCATGCACTGGGAGCCCGACGTGGGACTCGATCCTGGGTCTCCAGGATCGCGCCCTGGGCCAAAGGCAGGCGCCAAACCGCTGCGCCACCCAGGGATCCCAAAAGCCATTAACTAAAGCCAGCTGACACCATAATTTTTTTTGACACCATAATTTTTATAATACCATTACCGCAGGCCATACAAATGTTACCTCTGTCTCTTAGGTCAATGCTTCACTTTTCTTATACACCTTATTACAGTATGCTACTAATAAAAGTTTTAAAAACTTTTTAGAAATTATGAGGCTATTGCATTGTTAGGGGTTATCACTACTGCACATATCACCAGGAATGTGGTGCTCTTTGAGCCCTGATCCAGTTCCAGAATCTTATGCTGAGAATCTGCCTTCTAGGGTCACTTCTACTACCAAATCTTTTAGATTTAATTTCCCCCAAAAAAGAGAAGTCTGAGACAAGGGCTTGCAAACAGGTAGTTTATTTTCAGGGGTGATCCCAAGGAACAGAAGTCAGAGACTAGGAAGGGTAAAACAGGCAAAACAGGAAAGCCAAGCCAAGGATGATTGATCCAGAAGGTCATTGCTTGGTTCTACTAGAGATATTCTGAAGCACTGTAGAACGTGTCTCATAATTGTCCAACCAGGGAGGGAAGAGGGAATATTTATTCACCAGCTCCTGTCCTTCATTGATCAAAGGTCTCCCAATTGCTGGTTAACTCCTTTGCACTCTCAAGTTGGCACTTTCAGGTTGATGAATGTATCTAAATAACTGTGCAAGTTCCCACGGACATCCCATGAGGTCAATTCCATGAAAGAAGCCCTGGGGCAGAAAGTGAGATACCTGGAGAAAACAGTGGAAGCTGTGGATTGTCAGGTCACACCTGCAAGCACTTGGCAGCCACAGTAGTGGCTGGAGTAGAGATACAACATTGGGCACAAAAGGTGCCCAATACATGGCATGGCCATAAGTGAGAGACAATACCTTGTGAGATTGAAGCTCTATAGGAAGCATTGTAAATTGTAAACTGGTAAGCAAGCATGCAATAGCATTTTACTTAGAACCAAAATAGATGGAACCCAAGAAGAAAGGGTAAACATGGAGTGGTAATTCTGTTCTACCTAACTGACTATTAAATGTTGATCTTCAGGTCTCTGTAATTTTGAGCATGGCTCTTCACAAGTACTATTACCCAAGGGAGGAATGCTTCCACCAGAGGACATAAAAATAGTTCCACTGGATTGTAAACTAAGGCTGCCATTTGCCAATTTGGGCTTGGCTAGGTAAGAGATTACCCCCAAAATGTTAATTCAATAGTGTTCTAGAGCCAGTTCATACAGGTTTGCAGAAGTTGACCGTGTATATGTGTTAGTTTCCTCCTGTTGCTATAACAAATTACCACAAGTTTAGTGGCTTAACACAAATTTATCATAGTTCTGAAGACCAAAAATCTGAAGTGGGTCTTATAAGGCTAAAATCAAGGTATTAGCACAGATGTGTTCCTACCAGAAGCTCTGAGAAAAATTGATTGCACACCTTTTCCAGCTTCTAGAGGCTGCCTATATTCCTTGGTTGTATCACTAAGACTGTTTTCATTCATTTCATTCACATCTCTTTTTCTAATGCTGACATCCTGCTTCCTTCTTTCCTTATAAGGTTCCATGTTGATTGTATTGGGCCTACCGGGATAATCTCCCTATCTGAATATCCTTAATTTCATCACATCTGCAAATCCCTTTGTCATATAAGATAGTATATTCACAGATTTCAGAGATTAGGATGTGGTCATCTTTGGACAGCCATTATTCCATATACCACAGTGCCTTTTTCTCAACTCTACATTCAGTGACATTGTTAGTTTAAAATTGGCCACAGTGGGAGTATTTACACTACAGAAATTGGCAAATGCTACAAATCAGGGCTCGGAGAGTCTATTGTTAAACTTTATTTGCAGATCTTGGATTATGATGGTTGGCTGGGGTGAATGAGCCTATTATCAAGGCAAAAGAGAACTGTCACTATGCAATAGGAAGACAGGATTATGGATATAACCCAAGGAGTACTTAGAGGTCCTCCTACTCCTGCCATATTTAGCGCAGAAAGTTATGGTAATATTTTACAAGCAGGACAGGTAAGATCTCCCATCCCTCAAGGGAAAAGTTTTGGTCACTTACAGAAAACTCTAGGGCACTTGGGTGGCTCAGTTGGTTAAGCATGTGACTCTTGATTGCAGCTCAGGTCTTGATATCAGAGTAATGAATTCAACCCCTGTAGTGGGTTTAACTTAAAAAAAAGAAAGAAAGGGACACCTGTGTGCCTCAGCAGTTGACCATCTACCCTTTGGCTCAGGGCATGATCCTGGGATCTGGGATCGAGTCCCATATCTGGCTCCCTGCATGGAGCCTGCTTCTCCCTCTGCTTGTGTCTCTGTTTCTGTGTGTGTGTGTGTGTGTGTGTGTGTGTGTCACAAATAAATAAAATCTTAAAAAAAAAAAGAAAGAAAAATTCAGCCCCAACTACAAGCTATATAATTATATTCTAGTTCATGCAATGTAGTGGAAGTGATACATACCACTTCTTGATCAGATCCCCCCCCTTTTTTTTTATCATCACATCTGCATGTGGGCCGAAGGCAGTCACTCAACCGCTGAGCTACCCAGGGATCCCTGATCAGATCCTTTTAAGACAGTAGCATGCTCCCTTCATGCCTTCTTTCTTTTCCAATCACTGTGACCCTGATGAACTGAGGTGCTGGTTGAAGACAGATAATATGTAATGGATATGTAGTCATGAAGTCAAAAGTATCAATTAAGGCCTTGTGATTAGTATAGGAAGATTCCTTGCCATGTCAGTTCAATAGTTACACATTGTTTTTTTGTTTTTTAAAGATTTTATTTATTTATTCATGAGAGACACACACAGAGAGAGAGGCAGAGACACAGGCAGAGGGAGAAGCAGGATCCATGCAGGGAGCCCGATGTGGGACTCCATCCGGGGACTCGATCCTGAGACTCCAGGATCATGCCCTGGGCCAAAGGCAGGTGCTAAACCAATAGTTACATACTGTATCTAATTTTCTTCTCCTTCCCCAGCAACATATACCAGCAACATATACAGGATGTGGTATGTTGTGTTGGTTGGCTTTAAAGATCAGCCCAGGCTGAGGAATACTGAGGAAGCATCATTATGGAACTGGTAGAGACATTATTTGGAAATCTTGGACTTGGATGAAGTAACTGATGAGAGTTTTGTCAATTTCTTTTTCTGGGTAGGGGGGTGAGTACAGTGATGACAATTTAGGTTATTAGAGGGGTTTTAGTTTTGTTTTAGTGAGGAGTTTTGTTTTGTTTCATTTTTTGAAGTGTAAGCATAGAAAGAAGGGTATAGGGACGCCTGGGTGGCTCAGCGGTTGAGGGTCTGCCTTTGGCTCAGAGCGTGATCCCAGAGTCCCTGGATCGAGTCCTGCATCAGGCTCCCTGCATGGAGCCTGCTTCTCCCTCTGCCTGTGTCCCTGCCTCTCTCTGTGTCTCTCATGAATAAATAAATCTTAAAAAAAAAAAAAAAAGAAAGAAAGAAGGGTATATGTTGATATTGAGCCATTCCAGGGATTATTATGGATTATTATCTATCATTCCTATTGGACACTCAGCATCTGCAACCCCTTTACATATTTGGGTAACATCCTAAACAAAGAGAGAGTGCACCATACAGTAGCTTACATCAAATCCGACAATGCTCACTATCATTTTCCTAGGGTTGCAGATCCAGCCGATCCCACTCTCTTTAGTTTGGATTCCCTGAGATAGGTGACTTGGGGTAGGGAGAAAAGCCAGTAAAGTGTTCATTAATGAGTGGGTTACTGCTGTGTGCAACTGGGGTTTGGCCCTTCTGGGTAACCTCAGAAATACTGTGAAATGTGCACCTTGAAAATGTCCCTTTGAGGGATAAGGAGGCTGAAATACTCGTTGATCATTAGTTCTGGCTATGAAACAGAAAGCTGGGTATCCTCAGAAAACCAGCTTTCCAATTTCAGATGCTGTACCTCCTCTTCCTCTTTCCTTAAACATGACGTGATGGCTTGGACTACAACAGCCAACTTGCTACTCTAAAGATAAGTCTAACTGAATCACAGAGATATCAGCTGATTTTACTGAGCCAGGAAAACTGCCTACCTCCATTCTTCTTGGGAAAAATATGCTCTATCTAGTCTTACTTGCACCGAAGGGCACAGACCCAGACTTTGAATCAAAAGGTAACAACGTAAAGAAGCAAACACTGTGGGCAGTAGCAGCAGTGGCTTGGTAGAACCATCCAATATGATGACACTTCAGACCTTATTTTGCTTTCTGGTGGCCTTCACCAGTAACAAAGACAATAGACTCTATGTATTGAATAATAATTGTCACTACTCAATTGTATGACCTGTTTTACAAATTCTCTCCTTCATATGGGATATGCATCTTCAAGATGGGTGTTAATATCCTTCTTTGAGGTTAACTGACTTGACTCCGATCACACAGTAAGTGGCAGAATGGGACTCAAGTTCAGGTCCAAGTGACATCAAAACCAGATGTGAACCACTATGTTATATTGCCAATATTTCCTTTGCTGACTTGTAATTTTTGGACTGAGACCCTAGATCAGGCTGGAGCCTGCGGCCCTACTGTAGGAGAGGAAGAAATATGGGCTCACAGAGATTGTTGTGTCATCAGCCCCTTCTGGCAGGGGGATACAGGATCTGCTCAAATGCAGACAGGCTTTGAGCCAGGCTGCACAGATACAGGCGATCCTCTGAGCCAGGCTGGGAAACGCTCCAGATGAATCGCCAGACTTCTGTGTCTGAAACTCAGAGAGATAAGGAAGAATTTTGGGTGGCACCCTCAGAGACAAAGCGATTCTGCAGGTTTAGAATGTGCTGAAATCCAGGCAAAATACAAAAGTGGCAAAATACAAGAAGGGAATTGTGTGAGAATCAATCAACTCTCTGTTGGCGATTCTGGTTGCAAAATGATTCACTGCACTCCTTTCTCTTCCCGAGCTGGATTCTGAAGTCCAAGGTGCAAAATCCTCAAACCCTGACCCCGTCTTCTTGCCACCTTCCACAGACCCATGCTCCAAGTCTCAGAGCCATCTTGGCCCCTCTTACTCTTTTCATTTCGTCACATTTTCCCCTAAATATCTACTGAGAATCAATTTTGTGCCAGAGAGGCAAAGACTCTAACCTCAAGTTACTTACAGGGAAAGAAAACATTAAGACAAGTGTACAGATGATTATTTAATTAGGACTGTGATACCTGCCACAAAGGGAAAAGTAGTATTCAGTGGGAGTGTATAATTGGGGAACTAGATCTAATCTGAAAGATCATATTCAGATCATCCCTCTGCCATTTGTCTTTCTCCTGTCATCTTCCTAACAATGGCATCTCTGCTGCATCCTCATGTTATAGACTTGATTCAGACCCTTGCTACCTCTGTACCCGTTTTCTAAGAGAGCCCCCTGCCTCTTTCCCCCCAACCCCACTCAAGCCCATGCTCTACCCTGCAGTTAGAGTTATATTTCTAAAATGTAATCTGACCAGCTCCTCCTTGATTTCACATTAAGGTTTTACATCTCTTGTCTGGCACTGCTTACTCAACCTCTTTCTCTTCAGCCTTATCTCCTATTCTTCTCCTATAGGATCCTCTCACCGCAGTTAGTCAGATTGTACCTCCACTACTGTTCACTCATGTTTGCCTTTCAAAGTTCTCCCTACCCATCACAGCCCAGGAAATGACTATTCTGAATTCAAGGTACTCATTGGGCATGTGTCTGATGAGAGCCCACCACGGATGAGAAACTGGGCAAGATCAGAGGAAAAGGGTGGAAGCCAAGAGTCAGAGTTCCAATGACTGCCCCAGATGGCAACACCTGTTTCCATGACAGATTGTAAGCTCCATGAGGACAGTGACAGAGTTTGACTTGTCCACTCATATACTATTTGTACAAAGTAGAATGGGGCCTAGCACAGAGGAAGAACTCAGTATTTTTTTCTCAGTGTATAAATAAATGAATGAAAAATAAAAATGAATAAGTAAAAGGCTCTTAAACTGCCTCCCACTGGAGTTAGATTCCTTAAGAGATCAGAAGTTCCTTAGGGGTGGGGACTGTGACTTACTCATATGTGCACTCTGTAAAGAAGCACTTTACAATGTGGTTTCATATAGGTTACTGCTTCTGTTTCTCAGTCCAACCCCACAAGTTATTTTTTTTTAAATATTTTATTTATTTATTCATGAAAGACACAGAAAGAGACGGGCAGAGACACAGGCAGAGGGAGAAGCAGGCTCCCTGCAGGGAGCCTGATGTGGGACTCGATCCCAGGTCTCCAGGATCACGCCCTGGGCCAAAGGCAGGCATTAAACTGCTGAGCCACCCAGGGATCCCCTAACTCCACAAGTCTTATCCCTATTTTCTTCCTTTCTTTCTTCTCTTTCCTATTTCCTCCTCTCTTTCCCCTTTCTCTGGGATACATGTCTAGGCACTTCCTGTCTCTAAATTCTTTTTTTTAAAGATTTTATTTATTTATTCATGAGACACACACAGAGAGAGAGAGAAGCAGAGACACAGGCAGAGGGAGAAGCAGGCTCCATACAGGGAGTCTGATGTGGGACTCGATCCCAGAACGCCAGGATCACACCCTGGGCTGAAGGCAGGTGTTCAACCGCTGAGCCACCCAGAGATTCCCCCTTGTCTCTAAATTCAAAAAGATACTTAGGACTAAATGTATAACTGATTACAGTGAGGGTCAAGAAGGACACTTTGCCATAGGCTTCACATACATGAAGCACTCAAATATAACCATTTGATGTTATGTGTGAGCGAAGTTAAAGTTTTTGTGCTGCACATGTGTGTGAGAGACAGAGTTTTTGTTAAATGTAAATATTTAAAATATACATTTTTTTGTACCATATTTTATTGCGGTCATTTTTCTTTTAACACGAAAGCCATAAAATTAAAAAGTGGCCCAGGTTCAGCCAAGTCAGGTAACCTGGCCAGTCTAACCCCCAGTAAAGTGCCCAAGGCAGGAATGGAACCCAGGATGTCTCCCCATCCAGAGGCATCACTGTGCGCAAAGTGTAGCAAACGTTATTTTGGTATGGCCTACGGCAGGGGTTAAATTCATGGGGTTTCATCAGGCAGGTGTGTTCCCTTCAAAGTCCCAAGTTGCTCTGTAACTCTGGCAAGTAATTCAGCTTCCTCGTTTGAAAACTGGAGGCCCCACTGGTACCTACCACAGAGAGTTCCTATTAAGGATCACATGAACATGTTCTTGAAGCGTCAGCACAGGCCTGGCACGTTGTCAACACGCAGTAAATGGTAGCTGTCATTATAAGAACCGTATTTGTTGAACGAGTGACTTTGGCACGTAACGCCTGCATTCAACGCGAAGCTTGGAGCTGTCATAGAAGCTCAGCTGAAGGAGTGGGAACACTGGCACTCGCCAATTTTTTTTCTGGAAATAAATCTTTGTGGGAGGATAATCGCCGGTTGGAAAGTGTGAGCCTTGAGGGAACAAAGCTCTGATCCGAGGCCCCGGCGGCACGGAAGCGAAGTCTCTCTCCCCCGCGGGCCGGACTGAGTGCCAGGCGGCAGGGCACCCCCCCTCCCCGCGCCACCCCAGCCCCCCGCCTCGGCGAGGAGGCCCCACAAACTGGGTTTTAGCGGAGTGGAGGTGGAGCGGGATCTTCTCTAATTCCGCTCATCTTATTCTCGGGGACCACACCCAGCGCGCGGCGAGGAAGGGCTCCGAAACCGCGGGGCGGAGGCTTCCGAGCGGCCCCAGACCTGACCATCTATGGTCACAGCGCGCACGGAACAAACAGGAAGTGGGGCGAGCCTCCACCTTCCCGACCCGGGGGGCCCGGCGCGCGGCGCGAAGGCGGCCACGCCCGGAAACCCAGGGCTGGGCCCCCACGCCAGCCTCGGCAGGTACCGCCAGAACACGGTCCGGAACAACGGCCGCCCCAGGTCCCAACCGGGAAACTGAGGCACGCACGCCCAAAGAGGCGGAGCTGCGCCCCTATCTCCTCGGCGAGTAGACGACTGCCCGGGATCCCCGCCCCCCGGGAATCGGCCTCCTCGTCCCTCCAATACCCCTTCCAGTCGGCTGGGCGAAGGCACCGGCCTCGGCCACGGCCACGGCCACCGCGACCACACCGATAGGAGCGCTAATTAGCCACTCACCTGTCCTCCCTCCGCGGAGGTGGAGCCTCGCCGGCGACTCCGGCCCTTCATTGGCCCGGGCGACTGGGCCCCGCCAGGCGGCGGAGAGGCGTGGCCTATCCTGGAGCGCGCTCCCCGGCCGCTCGCGCCCTGGGGGCGGGGCTCTCCGCCAAGGGCCCCCGGGCGGGCGAGGATTCTCCCTTCCGGGCGTGGAGAATAGGGGGCGGAGCCGCGAGCGGGGCGGCCAGACTTCCTCCCGGGTCTCTCCTCCACCTCGGCGTCTCGGCGGCCGGCCGTTTCCGGTGGGGGCGCCGCGCCCAGTGAGGGCCCGGAAGTGGGTCGCGCGGAGATTGCTGGGCGGTTCTTGCCGGAAGTGGAGAGCGGCTGCTCGCAGTCGGGAGGTGAGGCGGAACTCTGAGGTGAGGGGACGCGGCCGGGTGGGGACTGGGGTCCGCTCCGCGGCCCACCGGCCCGTGGCTTTGTTGACGGCCCGTCCGGCCTGTGCGCGTGTGGTGGGCCCTACTGAAGGGGCCGGAGAGGAGGCCCTCGGGCCGACCCGGGATCCTGGGCGCGGTCTCTTGAGGTGGGGCCGGGGTGACCAACTGAGCCGGGCTCTTCTGGGGAGGCTCCTCCGCTGTGAAATCCTGTCAGCCTCGGCGGGGCCCGATTCCTAACGTGCCCAGACGTAGGCATTCCTGAGGAACCCGCGATACCTTAGAGTCTTCCCTGTCCCCCCCCCCCCCCCATCTCGTCCCCATTGCACGGAGGGGTAAATTGATCCCCCGGAGCGTAGAAGCTGGTCTGGGATCTTAACAGCGAGTAGGGACACAGTTGGAATCCAGACCTCAATTCCTTAGATCATTAGTTCCAGATCCTCCCCACGACTATTTCCCAGGAACCTCTCTCTCCACCTCTGAGTGGTCTTCCGGTCGGTGTCGTCTCGCTGGCAGCTGCAGGTTAAAGACCTCCCGCTGCGTGGTTTGAGGGTGGTGGTGGTGGTGTTTGTTTTGTTTTCTGTTTACTGCAACCTGTTTGGGATCCCTGGGGAGTTTTTCAAAAGAGAGTGGGACAGGTCTTTGTATTTGCAGCCAGGTAGCCTCTCCTTCCTCCAGGTCTGTCGCTCCAGTTCGGAAAGACTTAGTTAACTTTTTGGAAGGTGTTGCTGCGTGCTTCTAGACCTGAAATCCGCTGGCTCAGGTTTGGGCTGGCCCCACTGCTAAGTACCTGTAGCCCTAGATGCATTATTTAGCTTCCTTGAGCCTCATTTTTTTCCTCCTCTTTTAAGCGGAGATCTCTGCTTACCCCCCGCAGGATTAAATTCAGTGTAACAAATTCTGTTTATTCCGTCAGGCGCCGCCATACCCAGGGGATGCAGTTTTGAAACCAAACAGGCCAGCCCCTGCCCCCATGGAGCTAACAGTTGTTGCAGGGCCGTTTAAGAAGTAATGATAAATGTGATGAGTGTTCGGAAGAACAGGGTACTATGGAAATATATGACGGGGGGCGGGGGTGGGGTGGGGGGAGCCTCAGGAAAATCCCTTCTGCGGAGCAGAATTTAAGATGGATTTTGAAGGATAAATAACAATAAGCTTGATGAGAAGAGGAGAAGCTTTTAAGGCAGAGGTTAGTATTAGAACTTAGTAGGGAAGCTCTTTGTAGGGTTCCTTGTTCAAGTGAAAAACGGGACAGCTCAGCACATTATTTTCTCATTCACCCACTCGTTCCCAGCGCCCTTCATATGTTTGAGGCACATATTGAATGAGGCACTTGGCCCTGGTGGCAAGGAATACAATTGTTACCGTGGGGGGGGGGGGGGTTGCGGGTAGACAAGTGAATCAGGGACAGCTAACCCTGTCATAATGCCCTGTATGAGCCCCGCGCTGTGTGAGAAGAGAGGAGGAGCACCTGAGCCAGGTGTCTAAGCTTTGAGGAGGAAATGGAGGATAAGTCTTGCAGGACTGACTTAACCATACGGTGAATCTGGAAAAGGTATTTACAGGCAAAGAGTGCAAGGGCCTGGGGACCTGGTGGTGGGGAAGCCCATGGCTAGCTCAGCATGTGACTGAAATTCCAGTAATGCGTGGAGAAGTGGAGGAAGTGGCAAGTGGTGGGTCAAATATGAAGGCCCTTGTAAATCATGCTGAGTAATGCGGCTCTTATGCCGAACGCTATGAGGGTGCTTTGAAGGGTTTTATGTAGGAACATGATGTGGTCAGATGTATGTGTTAGAACCTTCAGTTTGTCGATTGAGAAGCGATGTGATGGTGAAGTGGACCAGGGTTGGGAAGCTTTTGCCGCAGTCGTGGCTTGAACTAAGACCATGATAGTGGGGAGGAGAGGAGGGATCAGATTTGAACAGTATTTAAAAGATGGAATAAAAAAAAAAAAAAAAAGATGGAATCCATAGAATTGGGAGGCTAATTATTTGTGGAAATGAAGAAATAGGAGTACTCTAGGATGAATGCCTGGTTTTCTGGCTTAGGGAACTGGATGGTAGCATTCACTAAGGTAGGTAATGTGAGAGGAGAGGGGTAAGTTGGGGAGGTGGCATGGAAAGAAAATGAATTTGGGGCATATTTAATATGAGGTGTTTGCAGCACACCCAGGTGAAGATGTCTGGTAAGGTATCCCAGCTAGAGGAAACAGCAAGAGCAAAGGTGTGGAGGCCAGAAAGGGCTTATATTCTGTGAAGTACCTGGAGTATTATTAGAGTTTGCCTGGAGTTTGCAGCAGAAGTTAAGACCAGAAAAAATGATAGATGGCTGCCAACTTGGGAAGGGCTTTTGATACCTTGTTTGAATGTGTTTGGATTTTATTCTGTGTTTGGCAGTTTGCTTATTGTTTGAGTTGTGTTGGTCTAGCTCAAAGAAATTTCTGGGGACGCCTGGGTGGCTCAGCGGTTGAGCATCTGCCTTTGGCTCAGGGCGTGATCCCAGAGTCCCTGGATCGAGTCCCACCTCGGGCTCCCTGCATGGAGCCTGCTTCTCCCTCTGCCTATGTCTCTGCCTCTCTCTCTCTCTCTCTGTCTGTCTCTCTCATGAATAAATAAATAAAATCTTTAAAAAAAGAAAAAGACATTTCTGTGAAATTTCCCACCTTTTTTCTTCTCAAGAGATACTTCATCAATCAGGTGGACATAATTTATGTCTGAGAATAGTTTTAATAAAACGGTAGCGGTGAAAGTACTTTGTCAAGTACAGCCTGTCATGCAAACCAAAACTGGTGGTACTGTTAAATTTCAGTGAGTGTATTTTTGCTCTGAGAAGGTTAGCTGTGTGTGTGTGTGTGTGTGTGTGTGTGTTTTAAGTATTTATTTATTCATGAGAGGGCTGGGGCAGAGGGAGAAGCAGGCTCCATGCAGGAAGCTCAATGTGGGACTTGATCCCGGGACTCCAGGATCACGCCCTGAGCCAAAGGCAGATGCTCAACCGCTGGCTGAGCCACCCAGGTGTCCGGAAGGTTAGCTGTTAATTTGTAAAATGCTTTGTTTCCGATTTGAGGAGTGATTTTTTTTCTCACCCCCTTTTCTTCATTATACATACATATGTTTAGTTGCAATTATTTTTTTTAACCAGGAACTAAGCCTTCAAAAAGGGACTTTCTCCTTTCAGTTTTCTCTGAAGAATTGTGAGTCAAAGATGCATTTTACTTAAGTGAGCAAATGCAAAGTGTTATTGGAGGTTGGACCCTCAGGTTGGAAATTTAATCCTGAGATATGAAATTGGAGGATCCTCAAGCCATATCTTACCCAGTCCTTTTTTTTTTTTTTTACTTTCTATTAACCTGGCTTTCATACTTAAACTTCACTTTCTCTACCATAACCAGGCTAATCTTTTAAAGAGAACCATTTTTGTCTTCTTATCCTAATCTGGCTTCGTATTCCCAAAGAATCAAGTCTAAACTCCATTGTCCAGTTTACAAAACTCTCCACAATCGGACTCTTAACCTTAATTTTCATTAGATGATGCAGAGTGACATTCTAATTTAGACAGTCTTAAACTATTACATTAGCATTTTATTTATACCTCATGCACTTCCCTTTTGTTCCGTATTATACTAGAACACGGTTTCTTAACCTTGGCACAACTAACATTTAGGCTGGATGATTCTTCACTGTAGCGTTGTCCTACCTGTACATTGTAGGATTTTAGCAGTATCTCTGGCCTCTTACCCATCAGATGTCAGTAGTACTCGCTCAGTTGTACCTACCAAAAATGTCTCCAGACATTGCCCAGTGTGTCTCCTGGAGGGCAGAATTGCCTCTGATTAAGAACCACTGCATTAGAAAGTATTGTAACTATGATTGTGCAGTGTCTTCTCTCTCCAATGAAATTTTTTAGGGGAGGCTTCATGGACATGCTTAGCACACGGTATGCACATGATAAGCACTGGGTATCCTGTAGTGAGTGAATCATTTTTTATTGAGGCATCATGAATGATCGTTTATTCAAGGAACTTCTGGGTGGTACTTGAAGGACTTGCCTTTTTGGTTTTCCTCAGAGGATGTGATCTTGATAGAGAAATGCCTCTGATAGGCACTCACTACAAGAAAGCTTTGGGTTAGTTAACAGTGCAAGTCAGCAGATATATATCCCTTATACTGGGGATATAGAAATTCCTATTATGTTCAGGTTGCCTGCATTTAGACAGCTTGGTTTAATGAATAGGAGTTACCATTTATTTCAAATTGCTTATAGTTTATGATGTTGGTACTCAGTGTTCATTTTTATCAAGTTGTTAGAGTTGAATCGTCTTCAAATTAATGCAACTACAACATTCACCATGGAATTATTTTTTTTTGATATACCATTATGTAAACTTAATAAAGAGAATCCGAACTCTCAAAATATTTCTTAGCTATTATAAAGCTTTGTTTGCCTGTATTACCAGACCTGTAGTGTTAAACTTTTCCATTTGACTGGAAAATATAGTTGAGAGGTTTCATGGAAGGAGTGAGCTTGTTTTTTTTGTTTTGTTTTGTTTTGTTTGTTCTTGGGTTTTTTTGGATTTTGTTTATTTTGTTTTGTTTTGTTTTTTGGTTTTTTCCTGCAGAGGTCATTTAAAATTCCTATACTTAAGTTTAATTATAGACCCACAGTCACATATCTTTTCATATCTCTAGCTGTAGCTGAATCATGAATAGGGACAACCAGCATCCTTGGATCTATCTTTATGCAGCTACCCAGCTGAAATCAGCCAGTGCACTTTTTCCTTATACAATGTAAAAGGTGCCTGCTTTTATCCAGTTAATCTTCATAACATTCCTTAAATATGAGAGGAGAACTCATGGTCACGCAAAGTTGTTTACTTGCCCTGACCATCGAAACAGCTAGTTCCTGAGTCTGACTTCAGTTTACAAACCCTAACTAGCTTTACTCACTCCTGGAATTTCAGATAGGAGACAGAACTGGAGACAAGTGCTGATACTGGATTGGATTCTCTCTACAAGATAGGCCTTTCTCTTTTAATCTAAACCTCAGATGGCAGTGACTCAGACACTAAATGTCATTGGTTCCCTCAGTGAAACCAAATGCGTGGGGAAGAACAGTGGCTCCTGATTTGGGTTAGATTTAGATGACATCTTTACTGAGGCAAAGTGGTATCTATTCTTTGGTTTCTGGGTTAAAACAGCCAATTCGTGTCTCCTGTTAGCATGCCTAGGTTTTGTTTTGTGGCATATTAGAGCCTCGTGATGAGAACTTGGCTCTAATTCTATATTGTTAGGAGTAGAACTAACCAATGCCTTATAACTTAGTGGTGCCTTAGGAGAGAGATCCAGGTCAAGCTGTTTTTTGTTTTGTTTCATTAGAAAGAAACTATGTTAAAGAAAATTTGGGAAAAAAAAAAAAGAAAGAAAGAAAATTTGGAAAATGGGTCAATTGTCCAAAACCCCATGTGACAAATACTGTAAATTTTATGTTCTCTTCGAGTCTTTTTCCATGGTGCATTTAGCTATTCCCCTATACGTAGATGTCTAAGTTTGTTTTGTTGTTTGTTAAGTAGGCTCCACTGGGCACCTGCGTGGCTCAGTCAGTTGGGCATCTATCTGACTCTTGATTTCAGTTCAGGTCATGATCTCTAGCTAATGAGATGGAGCCCTATGTTGGGTTCCACGCTCAGCAGAGTCTGCTTAAGATTCTCTCTCCCTTTCCCTCTGCCCCTCGTCCAGTGTGTGTTCTCAAATAAGTAAATAAATAAAATATTTTAAAAAATAAATAAAGTAGGCTCCACACCCAACATGGAGCCCAACAACACAGGGCTTGAACTCAAGACCTCAGCTGAAATCAGGAGTCGGACGCTTAACTGAGCCACCCAGGAGCCCCAGAAGAAGTCTAAGTTAACATTGCAGTGAACCTCTGCCTATAACTTTCCCCACATTTTATTATTTTCTTAGGATAACATCTCAGGAACTGAATTACAAAGTCAAGGCCAAATAAAGTATTCTGAAGCAGACCAGTTGGGCTATCATAGTTTCACTATCATAGTGTATGAGCTGACTTGTATAGCTGCTTTTCAGTTTTAGTTAAGTGTATGACTTAGAGGAAAAACTACCAGACAAAGTAGAAGACATTTTAAGCATAGCAACTTCCAACTCAAGTAGACACTCATACTCCTGGCTTCAGTGCCTGGTGAGATGAGACAAGAACTGCAGGAGTAACCTGGTTCCATTTACTTCTGAACAACTTCCTTGAATAAGCAGAAGGAATTGGATTGTATGAATTGTTAGAATGATGAGACTTTGATGCAACTTTGGCAGGAATCACTAACCATTTCTTGATTTTTCTTGGTTTCAGACCACAAAAAAATTGCTGGGGAATCAACCTCATAGTTATTTTTTTTGCTCTGTGTGATATCCCTCCAAGAAGCCTATCCATTCTTATGACTTGATATATTTCTTTGCCAATAACTTGCAGACATTGAGCTCCAGCCTTGCTCTTTCCCCAAGCTTTATTTCTGAATACTTACACTTAGAAGTTTCATCTCCTCTTCAGACTCTGCTTATCCAAAACTGACCTCATCTTCTTGTCTTAATACGTGCCAGAAACCTGTTTCTGCCTATAGTGTCATCATTCTGTAACGCCCCTGGGTTTGCATTTCGAGTCATCTTTGACTCCCTTCTCTGAGTGCCACAGTACTCAATAGTCAGTACCACACAGTTAGTACTTGTTCTGTGTTTAATGCACACTTGTTTTGTATGACCTTCAAGGGCAGTACCAGGATCAGTGGGTGGAAGTTGCAGGGAAGCAGATTTTGCCTCCATATAAGGAAGAACTTTTAAATACTTAGAGCTGTCTGAATGGAATGGGCTGCCTCCAGAAGTCTCTGATTCTCTACACTGAAGGTGTTTGAACAGCGGTTACCTGACTAATTGCTGAGAATGTTGAAAAGATTGTTCTGGCATCAGATGGTGTTTTTACAAGGTGATTTCTAGAATCCTCTTAATCCTGAGAGCCAGTGATTCGATGAAAAGTAGCTTTGTTTTTCCTACTAGATTCCCCTGGGACAGGAAAATTATTTTACCATTCTTTTATATTCCTACTTAATTCAGGTGCTGGTCACTTACTTAAAACTGATTATTTGTAGGTTAATTGATTCTTTTCCTTTGGTTTCTTCATCTGGCTGGACACTAAATGTTGTGGATTTTTTTTCCTTTGAAATATAAAAAATATTTTTTCAGCAGCCCTCTTATTTTACAGCTGAACAGCAGCATTTCAACCTTAGACCCTAATAGCTTCCTACTTCATGTTCTGTTTATCAGATAGTACCTGTAAAAATTTTGCTTTCATCATATAATTCGTTTACTCAGAATGCTTAAACGGCTTCACATTTATCATAACATCAGATTCTAATACTGCCTGGCCTTCAGTGCCTTTAATAACCTAGTCTGGCTTGCTTATCCAACCTTATTTTCATGATACTCGATGCTCTCTGCAGATTAATTTACAGTTTATGTACGTAGCCTCCTTATTCTCTCCTCCTTGCTTCTGATTGCTCTGGAGTATCTTCCCTTTTTTCTTTACTTTCCCATCAAGATGCCCACGTTCCTCCTAAAACCAGACTGTCTCAACTGATTTCTTCTCAACCCTCAGAGCATATAGTCATTTATATTGTATCATTCAGAACCATACAACATTCTTCAAAGAAAAGACTCCAGGATATAGGCTGATACTATAACTTTTCCTAATCTAAGTGGAATTAGGAAAAGTTCTCTTCCAAATCTCTAACAGAACTTTTAAAAAATGTAGTCATTGGTGTTTTTACTCCATTGACATTTTCATTTGTGTTGGCCTTCCAATAAGAATGAAAATTTTTGGAGGGCAGGGGCCATGTGTCTTCTATGTCTTCAGTAGCTGCTAAGTATAATGGTAAGCACTTTGATTTTATGAGCATCTTCTGTGTGCCAGCTTGTTCTAGGTGCTGTGAATTGGTGGGGCTGGATGTGGGGAGAAGAATGGATAAATTCCCATCCTCTTGGAGCCTGTCTTCTAGCACATCACAGGCAGTGATAACATTTTACATTTGAACTGCATGTTAAGGCACCCAGAGTAACTCATCTCCTTTGATCCTTCCACCTCTGTATGCTAGAAGGAGAGGCTTTTTAAAGGTCCTGAGTTAATAACAGTGAATACATGGCAGAGTTGAGACTCAAAGTGTGGCCTCCTACATCCTTGTTTTTTCCTTAGACTTCTGTAGTTAGGACTGCCTCTCTTTCTGAAAGGTTTATGATGAATGCTTAAATAGTTAGGAATCTGTACATACATTTATGAAGGCTTACCCTTGGTTCTTGGTTATTGTCGATCAGAAATGACAAAGAACAAGTTCAAGCAGAGTTACAGTTTTCTACTCCGGCATTCTAAATTCTTGTGGAAAAGCCTTACTTTAAACATTTGCCTTCCAAATATGTGTCATTTAGCCTATGAAAAATATTGGCCTCCAAGGAGGAAATTGAAAGCAGGGAAATTAAAAGCTGCTAAAAATGTAACTAAAGACACCATGAAGAGGCCTTGAACCCACAGCACTATGCTCAGCAAGTAGTCAGGGCTAGATGCTGTGATGAACCACATAGTCACTTAATTGCTTAAAACTAAGACATGTGGAGTGGTGGGAAGAGCCTCAGTCCAGGATTAAGAAAATTTGTGCCTGTAGCCTAGGTTCTCCACTCAGTGGTTGTTCCATATCTGGCAGGCTTTTTAACTTCTGTGAGTTTCTTCATTTTAACATGGGGATCGGTATCTTCATAGATCCCATAGAATTATTATATTATATAATCTAGTAAGCCAAGGCTATTTTCTTTATGGTACTTGGTTTGAAGATCTCTATATCAGTGTGTGTTGTGCCCAAGAAGGTAGCATGCATTTGACAGATGGGGATATTTGTAAGATCCTGCAGACAGGCAAAGAGGAAAAAAAGAAAGGAAAAAAAATCTCCCCAGATTTGTCAGGGAGAGGAGACAGCCAGACTTGAGGAAAGAGAGGGCAATAGACCCTTACTAGCCTACTGTATTTATAGTACCTACTACATTTATAGTACTAGAAATTCAAAGACAAGAAAGAGTCTGTCCCTTAGGATGTCTGGTTGCCTATTAACTATTAAATAAATGATTTTAAGCCGTTATATTAAATGTGTGGTAGAGATAAGTGCACAGTGTTGTGGGAGCACAAACTGGAAATGCTTCTTGGGGAGGTGGTACCCTAGCTGAGCCTTAAAAGGCAGTAAGAGTTCAAGAGAGGGAGCAGATTGGGAAGGAAACGCATACCAAACTGGACAAGCTTCCTATAGAAGGTAACACTTTAGCTGAGTCTTAAAAAGTAGGAGTTATGAGACAGAACAACCACCAGGCGGAATAGATAGCATGAAGGCTCAGAAGTGAGAGAAAACGTGATTCTTTCTGGAAAATGCAGGTAGTCCTGGGTTGCTGTAGTGTGTTTAGGAAGGGTGTGGCAAGAGGTAAAACTGGAGCAGAGTGATAGGAGATAACGCAGCACCAGATTATAGAAACCCTCCTTTGGACTTTACCCTGAATACCCTGGGGTGGGGGAGTACTGAATGATATTTAATAAAAGACTATCATAATTACATTTGCATTTGAAAAAGATTGTGGTGGTAATAGGAGAATGAATAAACAAGGTGTATTACTATAATTAGGGGAGACTAGCAAGGAAGTTATTGCAGTAATCTAGGCAAAGTCATGAAGACCTGATTTTTGACAATCAGGATGAAGCAAGGGGGCATCTATTCATGAGATAAGCAGGTAGAGCCTATATATTTTGATGACTGGCTAGATTTGGGGGGAGTAAGGAAGAAGATAGTTTAGTTAACGCTTATGGAATCCTTGCTGTTTTTCACTACCGAGTCTGGTACTGCTACATGTATAGTTGACCCTTGAACAACATGGGGGTCAGGAGTGCTAAGCCCTCCAATGCAGTTGAAAATCTGCATTTTACTTTTGACTCCCCCCAAATTTACTAATAATGTACTGTTGACTGAAAACTTACTGATAACAAACAGTTGATTAACACATATTTGTATATGTATTATATACTGTATTCTTAAAATAAGCTAGAGAAAAGAAGATGTTATTCAGAAAATCAAAGGAAGGGACACCTGCATTGCTCAGTTGCTTAAGCGTCTGCCCTTGGCTTGGGTCATGATCTCAGGGTCCTGGGTTCAAGTCCCACTTCAGGCTCCTTGCTCAGTGGGGAGCCTGCTTCTCCCTCTGCCTGCCACTCCCCCTGCTTGTTCTCTCTGTCTCTCTGTCTCTCTCTCAAAGAAATGAATAAAATCTTTAAAAAAATCAAAAGAGAAAATACATTTATAATATTGTATTGTACAAAATTCATATGTAAATGGATCTGCACAGTTCAAACTTGTGTTGTTCAAGGGTCGAATGTATTTCCCCTTTATTCTGACTTAGGCCCTTTGGATTTTGTACTGTTGTTTCCATTATACCGATAAGGAAGCTGAGGCTCAGAAAGTTCGATAACGCTCATAGTCACAGTGCCAATGAGTACTGTTATTCAAACCCCTAAACTCCCTGACTTCTCTTAAGATCATGCTCTTAACCACTGTACTTTTTTTTTTAAAGATGTTATTATTTTATAGGCAGAAGGAGAGGCAGGCTCCCCCTGGAGAGCTCGGTAGGGGACTCGATCCTGGGACCCCAGGATCATGCCCTGAGCCAAAGGCAGATGCTCAACCACTGAGCCACCCAGGTGGCCTTAACCACTATCCTTTGCTGCCTAATAGTTCCCGGGTTACTATCTTGGTCTACCAGGTGATTGATAGTGCTGGATTACTGAGACACCAAGGGAGGTGTGGGAAGATGAGTTCTGTTTTGGACACTTTAGTTTGAGATGCTTTTGGAATATCCAGTTAGGGATGTCTAGGAGGAAGCTGGTTCTAAAATTATAAATTCCAGAAGCATGGCTTGAGTTGGATATGCTACTCTGGGAGTCATTCGTCTCTAGGTGATCGTGCCACTCCAGAAGCAGGCAGGATGGTACGGTGATAATGGTAGCTGAAGGCTAGGGAGTGGACACGACTACCTGGAGAACGGGAATATGTGTATAGGGATGGAGAATAAGACAAGGTGTGTCTTTTGGTCCCTTCAGTTCTGGATTTTCTTTTTTTTTTTTTTTTTTCAATTTTTTTTATTTTTTATTTATGATAGGCACACAGTGAGAGAGAGAGAGAGAGGCAGAGACATAGGCAGAGGGAGAAGCAGGCTCCATGCACCGGGAGCCCGACATGGGATTCGATCCCGGGTCTCCAGGATCACGCCCTGGGCCAAAGGCAGGCGCTAAACTGCTGCGCCACCCAGGGATCCCAAGTCGGATTTTCTTTTCCAAAACATCTCAAGTGTCACCCTGCCTCTACTTAAAAACAAAAAAACTAAGTACTGTTCTCCTGTTTGGTTAATGGTAGATTGAGATTACTGTAAATGATAGCCATATTATCCTTTTATATTCTGTTTAAGTTAGACAGCAGAACTGTAGCTTGCTTAGCAATTTAAAGCTTACAAGTACAAGTGAAATACAGGGGGGAAGGATGCAAAATCTCATAACCTCTATTACTAAGCTTTTAAGATAGGTAAGTATTCACCAACCTGGCAGCCATTAGAGACACTTGTACTCATATTTTCCATGTTAACACTGGCCAACCTATAGTATCCATTGCATATGAAGGAATGTGTTTTTTAACAGAATGGGTGGTATCTTTTCTCTTTTTTAAGATTTTATTTTTAACAGGGCACCTAGGTGCCTTAGTTGTTTAAATGTCTGACTCTTGATTTTGGCTCAGGGTCATGAGATCAAACCCTGTATCAGGCTCTACACTGAGCATGGAGCCTACTTGGGATTCTCTGTGTCCCTCTGCTTCCTGCTCCTACCCCACCCCCTGCTGCTTGGGAACATTCTCTCTCTCTCTCTCTCTCTCTCTCTCTCTCTCTCTATTTTATTTTTTTTTAAGATTTTATTTATTTATTCAGAGAGACAGAGAGAGAGAGGCAGAGACACAGGCAGAGGGAGAAGCAGGCATCATACAGAGAGCCTGACGTGGGACTCGATCCAGGGTCTCCAGGATCACACACTGGGCTGCAGGCGGCGCTAAACCGCTGCGCCACCAGGGCTACCCTCTCTCTCTCTCTTTAAAGGAAGGGGGAAAAAGATTTTATTTTTAAGTAATCTCTATACCCAGTGTGGAGCTTGAACTCACAACCCTGAATTAAGAGTTGTACACCCTGGAATGGGTGGTATCTATTAATGGAAGATAGTTTAGGAGTTTATTGCATTTCTTGTCTTTTCCCCTGGGATTTATAGACTGTGGTGAATTGTATATGAGTATCTTCCTGGGCAGTTTCCAGAATGGTCAGTAATTTGGGTACTTGGGTGATGATGGTATAATGTAAGGGAGAATATATTGGTTGCTTCTAGTCTGCTCCATTTGTGAGCAGAGCAGAGACTTGGAGGCTTCTGCTACTTCACCAGGCCAGGCAATGAAAAGTTTTATTTGGTTCACATTTTCACCTTTTTCTCTGATTCTCTTTTAAATGACATTCTTGGGGTGCCTAGCTGACTCAGTCAGAAGAGTATCCGACTCTTGATCCTCAGGGTTGTGAGTTTGAGCCCCACATTAGGTGTAGAGATTACTTAAATAACTTTAAAAAGAAATCTCTTGTAAGTCACTGGGCCCAGAGAGACCAGAGCCTATACACAGAAAAGCATGAACAGGGAGGGCACCTGGGCGGCTTAGTCAGTTAAACAACTGCCTTAGGCTTGGGTCATGATCTCAAGGTCCTAGGATCAAGTTCCACATCGGTCTCCCTGCTGAGCGAGGAGTCTGCTTCTCCCTCTCCCTCTGCTACTCCCCCTGCTGTGCTCTCTCAAATAAATAAATAATCTTAAAAATCTCCCTCTGCCCCTCCCCCTATCCCCTCTCATGCTCTCTCTCTCAAATAAATAAATATTTTTTAAAATATATATTTTCAGGGACACCTGGGTGGCTCAGTGGTTAAGCGTCTGCCTTCAGCTCAGGGCATGATCCTGGGGTCCCAGACTCGATCCGGGATCATGCCCAGAGCCGAAGGCAGACGCTCAACCACTGAGCCACCCAGACGTCCCTCATTGAGTGATTTTTTTAAATCATTTATGGTCTCAAACATTTCATGTGGATGTATATTGAAAACATTATTATTTACGTGTATAGTGTAGACAACTTTCAGAACACTTTTTCTTTGGAGTTTTGGGATGCTGTGCTTCAGGTTCATTAACTTCATAAATATTTACTGAATACCTTCTTGCCAAGTAGTGGTCTAAATGGTAGAGTATAATAGGGAGCAAGCCAGAGAAGTTCCTTTCTCTGGTAGAGCTTGCTTTCTTTAGGATTTAGACAGTGAGTGAGACTAATTTGAGATAAATTAATACTTGTAAAAGATCTGAAAGAAAGCTCTTCTGGATGCATCTATCTTCCGTACTACAAGTCCAGATCATACCCATCTTCATTTGTGAAGCCTGGTTCAAATGGCAGCATGTCCATGCTATCCTTACCTGACTCTTTCAGCTGATACACTCTTCTTCCTGAAATTGTTACTCTGTCTGCAACTTTATTACCTTAACATTTTTTTCTGTTTGTAGTTGTTGGTGTACATGTCCAGTACCCACTATTAGACTAAGTTTTTGAGGGCAGAATAAATATCCTAGGGACGCCTGGGTGGCTCAGAGGTTGAGGGTCTGCCTTCAGCCCAGGGCATGATCCCTGGGGTCCTGGGATCGAGTTCCACGTTGGGCTCTCCCCGCAGGGAGCCTGCTTTTCTCCGTCTGTCTGTGTCTCTGCCTCTCTCTCTCTTTGTCTCTTATGAATAAATAAATAAAATCTTAAAAAAAAAAAAAAAAGAATATCCTATTCAATTTGGTTTGGAGCATTCCATATGTAGGCAGCAGGATGTTGTAGGAAAAAACACTGAACTTAGAGCCAGAAGATTAAACTTGAGTGCTGGCTTTCTTGTTAATTAATTAGCTGTGTGACTGTAGGCAAGTCATTTAACTTCGCTGTAATTAAGTTTCCTCTCTCTGCAGACTGTAGTAATTAACCTCCCATTCCTGAATAGTTGTTAGGAGGCACAAATTGAGATCATATATGTGACTGTACTTTGTAAATTCTAAATTCTGGCACAGATATTTGGTGATGTCATAGTAGATATCCAGTAAGAATTTGAATGAGTAAAAGTTTGCTTTCAGTGAACACTTTTTTCTGGGTAGCTCTCTTGTTTAATGAGGTCTTCATGATTTTGCAAATATGTTAGTCTGTTTTTCATCTTGTTTTATTTGTTAACTGATTCTGTTCCTCAAAATTAGCATCCTCCTCGCCCCATGAGTATTCTGTTATTTCTTAAGTGCTATGTACTATTAAAATAACAAGTGACATACGATTTCTTTCAGCAGGTGGTACATTATGGCCGACATGCAAAAGCTGGTGGAAAGATTGGAGAGGGCAGTGGGCCGCCTGGAGGCAGTATCCCATGCTTCTGACATGCACTGTGGGTATGGAGACAGCGCTCCAAAAGGTAAGCAGTATCTAGCACAGCAGAATACTTTGAAGACTCAGTGTCTTGGCCTGAAATCGTTCTACCACAGTGTATTCTCTCCTTTGGAGTTAACTTCCCAAAATGCTTAATCTGCTAAGTTCATCGCCTGTGAACAGATCAGGGAGGAAGTGACTTATGCAGGGAGGCCTGTGGTTATTTTAACATAAGAACTTCCTGCTTGTGTGATACTTCCTGTTCTTTAGCAAAACGACTCTAGCATAAGTTGAGTGACAAGTGATACTAAAATTTCCTCTGGCCAAATGATTGGCAAATTAGCCATTTTGCATACGCACTAAATGAATTGTAGGATGTTAGAGCTAAAAGGGAGCTCAGGGGATTTTTTTTTTTTCATTTTCATTTTATAGATTAAAGGAAATTAAGCTCAGAGAGGAAAAGGAACCTAGTCAGGGTCACACAACCAGTTAATGGTGGTACTGGAACTAGCACCCAGCTTTCTGGACTCATGTTCCAGTATTCTGTTTACTGTATTACCTTTCTTTTCTGCTTTCATGTGGAAGTGCTTTTTAACAGATCATCTTACTGGTGCATGACTGATTCTCTGTGGTATGTCTTTCTTTAGCAGGAGCAGCTCCATATGTGCAAGCATTTGACTCACTCCTTGCTGGTCCTGTGGCAGAGTACCTGAAGATCAGTAAAGAGATTGGGGGAGATGTGCAAAAACATGTAAGGATGTTTTGGCCCTTTTTCCCCCTCTTTTAAGGACTGGTGGCTGTCTTCAAATCCTACTCCTTCTGATTTAAGAGCCCCTTGAGAGGCTCCTGGCTCCTTCTCTGTTACTTTAACTGAGGGGCTCACTCCAGGCACTGGAGCAGTTCCTCAAATTTTTCCAGGCCCTCTGCTTTTTATCATATTTTCTGTGTGGACTTTTATACTGATAACTGTTTGGTGCATAAACTATGGCTTGGAGGTCATCTGGAAGGTTCGGTTAAGCATCCAACTCTTTTTTTTTTTTTAAAGATTTATTTATTTATTTATGATAGACATAGAGAGAAAGAGAGGCAGAGACACAGGAGGAGGGAGAAGCAGGCTCCATGCCGGGAGCCTGACGTGGGACTCTATTCCAGGACTCCAGGATCATGCCCTGGGCCAAAGGCAGGCGCCAAACCACTGAGCCACCCAGGGATCCCCCTAAGCATCCAACTCTTGATTTCGGCTCAGGTCATGATCTCAGGGTCTCGTGATCAAGCCCTGCATCAGGCTCCATGTTTAGCAAGGAGTCTGTTGGAGAATCTTCCTCTCCCCCACCCCTTGTATGCACACTCTAAATAAATAATCAACTTAAAAAAATTATATATATATATATATGTATATAAGATGGCTTGGTTCATCTTTATAGTGAGAACATTCTACTATTCTGATCCCAACATGTTATATAACCAAGCCTAGGGTGGCTTATTCAAAGGAGTCATAGTCATGACTTAGCATTTATAAAACTAGGCATGATAGTTATTAGTTATGCTAATATGAGTTATTTTCACACTTAGCTCACAGCAAGAATGTGAAGTAGGCAGTGACAGGTGCCTCTCCACCCACCTTGCTTCATGTGCTACCACCTACATTGTCACCACCCCCACACTCAAATATATATTCTGAATCTCTCTTTAGGATCCAAAATCTTCCTGCTGGTTCTCTGAGTGGTCCTCTGTAAGCAGTAACCATGTTTAGGATCTTCTTGACCCTTCAGTAAGACTGGTTGCTTGATCTTTGGAAGATCTATTTTGAGCTTTCATATGCCATCTGTTGGCAGTGGTGTTAGCTCTAGTGAGTGGGACTGGAACTTAGATACAAGAGTGAGGGCTTGCATTTTTATTTTATACAGGGTGTAACATTTGCAAAGATTTAAAAACATGTATCACTTTGTATGTTCTCAAAATGCAAATCTAAAAAAAATAGGTTACCTTATTTGAATTTTTGTATTAGAGAGTACTTATAGCCTTATGTTTCTTAAACTCTGTTGACTATGACTGTCAGTAAGAAATATGTATTTGTGGGATCCCTGGGTGGCGCAGCGGTTTGGCGCCTGCCTTTGGCCCAGGGCGCGATCCTGGAGACCCGGGATCGAATCCCACGTCGGGCTCCCTGTGCATGGAGCCTGCTTCTCCCTCTGCCTGTGTCTCTGCCTCTCTCTCTCTGTGACTATCATAAATAAATAAAAATTTAAAAAAAAATTGAAAAAAAAAAGAAATATGTATTTGTAACTGTCATAAGTTTCACAAAGCAATGCTTAACCTACTTGCACTGCACTCTTTTTTTTTTTTAATCTGTGAATGGGTTATGACCCAAACTTTGAGAAATAGCTTTAACCTAAAGGAGTAAATACCTTGAGAATTTAGGCATAAATTTGGCCTTTGCCTTTACTTCTGCCTCAGGTTTTTTTGGGAGGAAAAAAAGAGCTTTTTTGGTAATGAGAGATGGGGGGTTTTTTAGTGCACTTTGTATGACACTGCATGTACATTTGCTAACTGATTGCATCTAAGGCTAACCCTGATTATCTTCATTTCCTGGATATATATCCCTGATTAGTTGCAACAGGAACAGTGGTATATGTCATTCTGCTGTCACTCCCTGGAATCTGGAGTACCTGAGGAAAGCAGCATGAAGTGCCTGGGTTGCTACCAGAGTACGTGGAAGTGGAGGTTTCAGGTTATTCTTATCAGGACCCTCTCCGACTATGTGTTGCTGATAAGCAATTCTTCTCCTTTCTGGCAGGCGGAGATGGTCCACACAGGTCTGAAGTTGGAGCGAGCTCTCTTGGTTACAGCGTCTCAGTGTCAGCAGCCAGCAGGCGTAAGTTCACCACTAATCGGTTTCCTTGTGGTTTGAATTGAGAGGTTTCTGCTCAGGACAAGTTGAGAGGTTTATGCTAAGTATCACAACATACTAAAACACACCTTCCAGGCTCATGTACGTTCACACCAAGTCCCAGAAATAGACATAAAATGCATGAGAACGTGCCAGTGAGTATTTATTGGACTCTGCTGGTTTGGGGTTTTTTGTTTGTTCCTTTTTTTTTTTTTTGCTTTTTTCTTCTGTCATTTTACTTAGGACCATGGTTACTCCTGGACTTGGTGCTTCTCTCAGTAGACAGCCTTTTTTAACCTCTTGGCGGAGGCCAAATTCATCATGGCCCTTTAGGTCATAGAGAATGGTTCTCTTGCTTCACTGTGACTGGGCTTTAGTAGTGCAGCTGTGGAGATCCTAAAACCCCTAAGGTATTGCTTCTCCCCTTGTCCTTCTGTGGTTGGGATCTCCCTTATGTTTACTTCTACTTAAAAATTTTATGCTGTATAGGTATGGAAATCAATTAGAGAAAACAGGTTTCTCCTGGAGATTTTAGTTTTGTTCTGTTTGTTCTTTCTGCATTTGGTTTTCCTAGGCAGAGTTAATAAAATGCTGTGAATGCTGTTTTAAAACCTCTGGACCTTCAGCATGCCTAAATAATGTAAAAATAATATAATGTTAAATATATTAGACTCTAATTCTTAATTGGTCTTGAATGGTTAGAGCATTTTGTCTAAATCTTTTCTCCAAACCCACACTTTCCATAAAAATCAGGCAGCTGAGACACTGTTAATATTTCCTGTGCTTTAGACTAAGGGTTGATAAACTACAGTCTCCAGGCCAGATCTGGTCTGCCATCTATTTTGTAAATGAAAGATTTTTGGAATACGGCCATGCCCATTCTTTCAAGTATTGTCTAACTGCTGCTTCATGAACTATAATGGCAGAGTTGAGAAATTGCAGCAGACTGAAATATTTACTGCGTGGCTCTTTAGAGAAAATTTGCCGACTCCTGCTTTAGACTGTTTTCATGCTAAGGTCTGAGAATTGAGATGTTCAGGAAACTGAGCTGGAAGGACAAAGCATGGAAACACAAGATTTGTCCATTTTGCTGAGCTGCCTGTTCAAATGCCAAGCCCCCTAATTGCATTTGATTCAGCAGATCTCTATTCAGCAGCTGCTACATACTAGCAATGTATTGAGGGCTATAAGGATTATAAAAGAGGGCTGAGACAAAGCTCTTGTCTTTGAAAAATTAATGAGAAATTTAAAAAAACCTACTCACATGGGTCCATTAATAGTTTGTGCTAATGTGTGATAAGGTGCCAGAATTGGTTATGCAGACAGTAGACACTGTAAGAGGCCAGTGGGGCTGAAGCTGGAGGGCTGTTCCTCATGGGAAGAGAAGAGACCATCCTGAGTTAAGGCTCAGAAATGAGCTAGTATCTCTTATTAGTGGGACAGAAAAGAGACAAGTGGCTAAAATGGTAGAATTTTATGGTGTAGCTGGAGCATGGGTCCTGATCATTGAAGAGCCACTAAATCTACCCTGAGGAGAGTGAGATGATGAACAATAGTTTAGCCATAGGAATCTGTGCAGGATTGAATACAGAGTTTATTTGGGTGTTCATTATAGCCCATAAAGAATTCTTGCCCATAGGATCAGAATTGACCAACACATAAAATTTTTGGAGAAAGACTAACCTGAATCTTTTCCTGCATCTTTCCCTAGAATAAACTTTCTGACTTGTTGGCACCCATCTCAGAGCAGATCCAAGAAGTGATAACCTACCGGGAGAAGAACCGAGGCAGCAAGTTGTTCAATCACCTGTCAGCTGTCAGCGAAAGTATCCAGGCCCTGGGTTGGGTAGCTATGGTGAGCAATGCAGCTTCTATGGAAGGGAAGGGATGGAATGAAAGAGGTCAGGAGATAAGGCTGGAGAGGCTCTGAGTCACTAAAGGTTTCTCTTTTCTCTAGGCTCCCAAGCCCGGTCCCTATGTGAAAGAAATGAATGATGCTGCCATGTTTTACACAAACCGAGTCCTCAAGGAGTACAAAGATGTGTAAGTCCAGCTTTTTCTCAAGGGGTAAAGGACAAGTCAGGTGGTTACTTGCTGGAGTAGCACTTTGGGGTTAAGGCTGTTGCGTTGGTTCTGTACCCTAGGGCTGCTTTCTGGAAAGTTTGATAGATACTGGTGCATAGAGGCTGCATTTGTAAGCAGGAAGTGTTTCAGCTTTCACTTCTGCTTTTTCTCCAGGGTTTGTAGAGTCCCTTTTAGTCTTCTAATCCTTACCCTTGCTGGTTGAGGAGGTTTTACAAATGCCCTTTAATTTGCCTGTTTGAACACGATGGATTTTGTTCCTTTGTTGAGAATTTCTAAGTGGCTCCTTGACAAAAGGTTCAGTAATATTTACTAGGAAATTACCCTGACTATTCATATAGTCAGGTAAAGTGAGAGGAAGGCTATGTTGGCAAAGCACAGGTATCAAGTAAGCAGGGGGATGCGGGGGTGGGTCATTGTATGTCTAACCACATATGTTGGCCAGTCCTAACTGACTTCTCCATTGTTAGTTTTGAGCTGGAATGACTGTAGGCAGCTATCACTCAGCTGCATAATTACCCACACCCTTCCTTTCTTCCATCAATCAGTAGTCAACCAACATTTGTTGAGTAACTACTTTGAAGGAATAGCCTTCATGTCTGTGATATATGTCTCAGAACACCAGGCATTTCCTTGATCCTTCCTGCAACCTAAAGTTAAGCATTGCAGTGTTTTGATTTACACCACTATTAAACTCCACACCTTAGAGTTGAGCAAATGAGGTCTTATCCTAAATAGCCATAAAGTCTTCCAGCTAATATGTAAGAGGAGGGCAGCCCTGGTGGCTCAGTGGTTTAGCGCTGCCTGCAGCCCAGGGTGTGATCCTGGAGACCCAGGATCGAGTCCCACATCAGGCCCCCTGCATGGAGCCTGCTTCTCCCTCTGCCTGTGTCTCTACTTCTCTCTCTCCTCTCTGTGTATTCTCATGAATAAATTAAAAAAAAATATGTAAGAGGAGAGACTTGAACCATAGTGCAGTACTCTCTCTATAACCAAATAATGATTATTTCTTCCACAGAAGTTTTAAATTTTTGGTGGGAGGGGCATATTTTGACATAAGGCATTGTGCTATAAGGCAGTTGAGTTTCTTAAAGTCCTGGAGTTCCACAGTGATGTCCGAGGGACCTTCTCCAGCATAGCTTCATGCACAGAATTTTATTAGTTTTAGTTTTATTAGTTTTGTATATTATGTTCTGCCTAAGGTCTACGTAGAAAAAATGATTTTGCTATATTACAAAAAGTTTGAGGAATACTGCTATAAGAAATAGAAAGAGGAGTGCCTGGGTGGTTCAGTCATTTAAGCATCTGCCTTCGGCTCAGGTCCTGATCCCAAGGTCCTGGGATCGAGCCTCGCATTGGGCTCTCTGCTCAGTGGGGAGCCTGCTTCTCCCTCTTCGTCTGCCTACTTGTGCGTACTCTCTCTGTCAAATAAAGTCTTTTTTTAAGAAAGAGATAAAATCTGCAGTTCTTGTCCTAATGTATTTTAGTCTAATTAGGTTAACAGAATAGGTTAAAAAGAATAGTAAAGCACAATTATGATAGGAAAGCTAGCATTGAGCAGAGCCATACCACAGCCAGGAGGGTACAAGCTCACAGATAGGAGGGGCTCTGAAATCCCTATTGTAATATACCCTGGCTGTCTGTGATGCGTTCTTCTTTAATTCTCCCAGCGATAAGAAGCATGTGGATTGGGTCAAAGCTTACTTGAGTATATGGACAGAGCTACAGGCTTACATTAAGGAGTTCCATACCACCGGACTGGCCTGGAGCAAAACGGTTAGTAAGTCTTTCCTCCCTCTTTCTGTCCCTCCAAGACAGGGTCCACAAGTTTCTTAGACTTCATTGCTACCAAGGTCCAAGAAAGAATGCTTGTCTTTTCAGTGAAGAGTAGAAAGAGGAGAGAGTATAGAAAGCAAGGGTCAGAGAAATACTCAGTTTTAGTACACATGGGTCAAAGACCATGATTGGGCTGGAGGGGAGTCAGAAGAATGAGTTACATTATCCCAACCCTCCGGAAGATTAAAAATAGGAATATAAGACCCCTGAGTACAAATCACCAAACTAAATGCTATGCTTAAGATATAGATTACAGAGTAAAAGGGAGAGTGAGTCTCACTGGAAGAGATTGTACTTTTAACAGGTGTACTCTGCTCTGAGACTTTTTTCAAGAATAGAACAGTGAGAAGTGAGAGAAACAGGGATGCTAGCAAACAGCAAAGCTTAAACAGAGTACGTGTAATGTGTAGAATAAATACAGATTGGTCAGCTACAGATTGGTCAGCTCTGGCTTCAGTAAGGAGAAAGTCAGATTTTTTGGAGAAAAGGCTGGAAGGGAAGGTTGATTGCGACTTTTAGACAATGATAAGTGATAAAAACCAGTCATAGGTATTTGAGCAAGAGTGATAATGATCAGACTTGTCCTTAAGAGAGTTCTCAGTTTATAGGTTAGGGATAAGGGCTCGTGGTCAGACAATGGAAGTGCTCTTGTGCTGGGGGCTGGTACAAAAGAATTTGCAGAAGCAAGGAGTTTGATGAAATTGAGGGGGTTGGAAGACTTAAGATTGAACAGTCAAGCTGGGATGGTGACATCTTTTACTGAAATAGGAAGAAGGGGGTGATTGTACAGGTAGACAAGCAGGCAGGAGAGGACATCAGTCTTGGACTCATTGAGGCTGAGGTACTGATGGCACACTAAGTCAATTTACAGAAATGTGGGTTAGAGCTGGAGTTGGGTAGAGGCCATAGGAATGATACAAAAGCCTCAAAATGGAACTGGGTAGGATCCTTGGGAAAGGATGAGAGAGGGAATAAAGCCAAGTTGGATGTGGATAGAGAGCATGAATCATAGCATCAAAGGCTACGATGGGTACCCCATGTCCCTGAATACATGTAGGGCTCTATTGGGAATGGTACAGAGGGGAGAAGAGGATGGCTGTTACCTGCGTTTTATTGTTCCAGGGGCCTGTGGCACAAGAATTGAGTGGATTGCCATCTGGACCCTCTGCTGGATCGGGTCCTCCTCCTCCCCCACCAGGCCCCCCTCCCCCACCGGTCCCCACCAGTTCAGGCTCAGATGAGTCTGCTTCCCGCTCAGCACTGTTTGCGCAGATTAATCAGGGGGAGAGCATCACACATGGTAAGTGAATACTTTAGCAAGAAGAGTTGGTACAAAAAGTTGTTTGGGCCAGATCTTATCAACTAGAGACCTGACGGTCTGAACCAGAACCCTGGTATGTATATGGGTGAATTCATTTGGGGTGTCTCTGTCCTTCAGGTTTGCCCAAAGGGACATCAAAGCTGGCTTAAATGGAAATTGAAATGGGTGATTATAGTTGGGGGGAAGCCCTCTGCCCCATAGGAAAGTTATTTAGTATTAAGTGGCATATGTAGAGTACCCTGTTGAACCAAGGCGTGATGCTGGCAGTTTACCCTAGAGCCTTTTCTGTTACCACATGGTCTCTTTGGGAAGTCTTTTTGGTGTGGAGGGTTGGGGGGGGTGGGGACGGTTCACTACTTCAGAGGATGTCTGTTAGTTGTGGACATTTTGCATAAGATTCACCAATGTTGGCTTATAGAAAGTAGACATCCTTGTACACAGCAAGTAGGACATTTAAGTGATACAGCTCTCTTCTAGGAATCTACCTGTAAACACATCTAAAATAAAGACCAAGTGTTACATAGTATTACTTGTGGTAGCTAAAAAATGGTATAACAACATATATATATCCAGCAGCCTAGATACCCAGTAAGAGAAATGGCTAACTGTGGTATATCCTCCTAGTGAGATATACTATGCAGCCATGAAGTCTTTCTACAGTGAATCATGCGGTGTTTAAGAAGAAATCTAGTATTTATACTACAGCCACAAGGAGTGGTGGAGCTGAAAGGGCCAGTCAGTATTGGTTATACAGATTGGGCCATAATCAAAAGCAAAAAGTGTATCAGCCTGCAGCAGGTGATTATGGAATCTTTTCCTTAAAAAGGAAAAAAAAAACCTTTTTAGAAACTGTAGATTAACATGAGAAAATTTTAAAATATTAACTGGTTTAAACCAAACTTGTTAACAGTGTGTATGGTTAAACCAAATACAAAACTCTATCAGTAGGAAAACTCATGGAATGCGATTTCAAACGCAAACACTGTCTAGGGGGCATGGTAGGTCAGCTGTGGGTGAGGTTTCTTTCCTTTTACCAAATTTTCTTTACTATCACGTATTACTTTTTCTTCTGTTGCTTTAAAAACTGTACATATTTTGTGAATATATATTTGGTATGTGTTTTTCAAGATCTTTTTCTGTGCATTCACATACCATTCCTTTCATACACACACATTCCTTTTTTTTTTTTTTTTTTAAATGGAACTGTTTAAATGAACCTTGAGTTGGAGGGGAAATTCTTAGACTTTCTCCAAAAACTGCTCATGAAAGAACACCTTAAAAGGCCTTAGCTTTTGGCTTGAAAGTTTTAAGGCAGTTTAACTTCTGAGAGCAGAAGTTAGTTACTGCTTCAGCCTAAAGCCGTGGTATGAAGGAGAGGCACAAGGTAGCTGTTGTTCCTACAGCCCTGAAACATGTATCTGATGACATGAAGACTCACAAGAACCCCGCCCTGAAGGCTCAGAGTGGTCCAGTACGAAGTGGCCCCAAACCGTTCTCTGCACCTAAACCAGGAGTCAGCCCATCCCCCAAGCCAACCGCAAAGAAGGAGCCAGCTGTACTTGAACTAGAGGGCAAGAAGTGGAGAGTGGTGAGTTAAAAATACCAGGACTGAGGGAACAAGAAGTGGGGACAGGGGCTTTAAACAGCACAGCCAAATGAGTTCAGGGTTCTGACTTAAGATTATAGGAACGAAAGATTGGGACAATTGTGTTGGGGGATAGTGTGTAGATTGCATGAGATTCCTTAAAAGGGGTATCTCTTTAACAGGAAAATCAGGAAAATGTTTCCAACCTCGTGATTGATGACACAGAGCTGAAGCAGGTGGCTTACATATACAAATGTGTCAACACAACATTGCAAATCAAGGGCAAAATAAACTCCATTACAGTAGGTGAGTTTTTATCACTGTCTTGGCAGGCTTTGTCCTAGAGTCTGAGAGGGCTGGAACTTACCTACCTATTCCTAAAGATTCTTAAATTTATTATAGTAGTTTCCTTTAAAGTTACACTGTTGATAGGGCACCTGGGTGGCTCAGTTAAACATCTGACTCTTGATTTCAGCTATGACCTGATCTCGGGGTGGCGAGTTCAATCCTCGTGAAAAAGTTATACTGTTGATCTGCTCCCTTTCTCCTAGATAACTGTAAGAAACTCGGTCTGGTGTTCGATGACGTCGTGGGCATTGTGGAGATAATCAATAGTAGGGATGTCAAAGTTCAGGTAACTTGATATCTTGGCTCCTTCCTTTGGTCCCTGAGGAATTAATTGAAAGACACGGCTGACCCACAGATGTTGCTATGGTGGGAATCTGATTCTACTGAGTCTGTAAGCTGAGCTGCTTTGGTGGCAGGAAAGGAGTTGGCTCTTACATTGAGGCCTTTCCAGCACCCATCCCAGCTCACCTCTACTCTAGTATCTAGTATCTGCCGTATACCTGTGAGCTTTTCATGTAGTTGTTGAATCACATGAAACAGTGAAAGCTTGTTCCTGAAGCTTACTGTTGCTCTCCTCTGCTGCTGGGACTCAGGTGCTTGTTTTCTCTGCAGGTAATGGGTAAAGTGCCAACCATTTCCATCAACAAAACAGATGGCTGCCATGTTTACCTGAGCAAGAATTCCCTGGATTGCGAAATAGTCAGTGCCAAATCTTCTGAGATGAATGTCCTCATTCCTACTGAAGGCGGTGACTATGTAAGTCCCTTGATCTCTTTGGTGGTGTGATCTAAAAACAGGAGGGACTAAGATTTCTCGTTATGGCCATTCTGCACTGAGTCGGTCCAGCCTCACATCTCACGCACCCATGAATGTGAGACAACCTCATGAAGGAGCGCTCCAAAGGAAGCTTTTCCTTTCTTAGGTTGAGCAGATGCTCAGGGTAGTGAAAAAGACTGGGGTTGAGTCATAGCCCCCTGTTGGACTGGTGCCGTGAAGCCATATCATACTTATCTGTGCCTCACAGGTTTGTCCAAGATCACTGATCCTGGAACAATAGGAAACAGACTCAAACCTATCCCTCTGGCTTTGGGGCCTTTGTTCTCATTCCTACAACACACTGCTCCTTTGTTAGGTCAGTGGCAGGGGAGGTGGGTAGTACGAGATGTTGGGTTTTGCTCTCACTACATCCTCCTTGCTCTAAGAGTTTAGTGGAAGCAGGCATTGGGAGGAAAGTGTAAGATTGAACCCCGACTTGTTTTTGTAGCTTCGATTTAAATGTGTTTTTTTATTTGCAGAATGAATTCCCAGTCCCTGAGCAGTTCAAGACCCTATGGAATGGGCAGAAGTTGGTCACCACAGTGACAGAAATTGCTGGATAAGCGAAGTGCCACTGGGTTCTTTGCCCTCCCCCTCACACCATGGGATAAATCTATCAGGACGGTTCTTTTCTAGATTTCCTTTACCTTTCTGCTCTTAAACTGCTTCTCTGCTCTGAGAAGCCCAGCTACCTGCCTTCACTGAAATATACCTCAGGCTGAGATTTGGGGCGGGAGAGCAGGTCAGCTGATCTTCTGTAGGAAGGTACGGCTTTTCCCTATCACCCCAACCACACCGCCAGTCCATTCTTAGGGAACCGCACACCAGGACTGGTGTGTTTTAGCTTTCAGCCTTTGGGGTTATTTGACCAACAAACAGTCTTTCCAGAAGAATAAAGCAGTCCCCAGGGATTAACAGATCAGAATGTTCACACAACTTCATCTTTTTCTAACACTGAGCATGAAGGTAGCAGAGGCTGGTGTGATTCTAGGCTGTTCTTCTAACCAAACTAATTTTTTCACTGCTGACCAGTGAGGCAGGGGTTGCACTGGACCAAAGGCTGAAGCTTGGCCATCTAGCATTCCAAGCAACATGGTTTCTTCTAAGCATTCCTTTTATTCTGTATTCCACCCTGGGTGGGCCTGAACCTGGGAGTGCAGGTTCTCCTGTATCAGCTGCTGGCAGTGCCCTACACCCAGGCCAGTTAAAGGAGTCTTGGCCCCTTCCTTTCACTGGGGTCCCTGCCCAGCACCTTCCTATAGAGACAACTTAAAAAAAAAAAAAAAAAGAGGAAAACCCACCATTCCGAGGAATCTGGAATTCCTTCCTCCTTCCGTGCTAGGTGCCTGTCCACCTTCATTGCCTCCTTTGCCCTGTCATGCTCAACTGCTTTTGGTTTCTGTCCGGGCACCTGATCAAAGGACTAAAGTCTCCACTGCAGCCTGGTCTTAGGTCTTACATAAGAATCTCGCACAGCACTGCTGATGTAAATTACAGTTTTTCTCTCTAGGACACTTACCAAAATATGCAACTCTTTTGGTGGGAAGAGAGATTGTCCTGTTGACTTCTACCCATTTCCTGAGGCCTGTGGAAATAAACCTTTATGTACTTAAAGTTATACAGAAAATAGAATAAAATTAATACCAAACTTGCTTAGTATTTACCTATGATGTTTACTGTATAGAGATGTTAAGAATTTTTTCTTTTTAAAGTAAACTCTACCTCTAACTTGGGGCTCAGAACTTACAGCCAACCCCGGGATCAAGAGTCACATGCTCTATTGACCGAGCCGGTCCGGTGCCGAGAGGTGTATTGATTGAAAAGAAAAAGGCCACCAGGGATAAGAAACTATTCTTTATTTTAGACAACATCATAAAATTTTTTTCACATCCCCCCACTTATTAGCCTTAATCCTCATCTTTTTGTTGAGAAATAAAGCTTGAGGAGGTGAGGGAAAATCATAAAGGGTAAACTTAGCAGCACTAACAAGATGCTTCCCTCCAGCACAGCAGTGGGCCCACACTGGCATTCCGCAGAACAGTCTTCCAGAAAGTGCTGATAGGTTTTCTCAGGTGGGGGAGTAGAGGCTAAGATTTCCATGCTCTAATAGTGTCAGCAAACAGTAGATAAAGGTTAGTTTTCTTTATTGTAACTGGAATTCTCAATCTTTAGTATCCTAATGTGAACTGATCTCCAACAGGAGAAAAGGAATGTGCAATACTCCGAAGCTTTTTGAACAAATAATCTTTTTTTTTTTTTCATTAAATACATCAGAAGTAGTTTAGAGTGTCCTATAAATACAGTCTTTGGAGATGGGAGTTAGAAAGCCTGATTTCTTCCCATCATCTGCTAAAACCAGCAGCGGAGTGATTCTAGAATGCAGACCACTGGCCACACTGAGAAGGGGACAGGTTAATCAAGGATGGAGTGAAAGGGACCAGCTGCGTCCTCACTTTCCATTTCTGCTTGCTCAACTGAAGTATAGCTGACATACAGTTGTACATTTTTCTTCACTCCCCTAAGTTAAGCAAGATGTACCCTCCACCCCTGTGCCCCTACTTTAAGTAATCCAATTGGGCACTACTTCCCCTCTTTTGTGACAGAGCAACTAAGTCATCACTACCTGAAGAGACCAAAAGAGTGCTGCTGAGACAAAGATGATGGCCCAGCAGGACGGGCCAAACGCTGCACACCACAGAAGACCACGTATTGTGCAAAGGGCAACGTCAAATACTGCAGAAACACTCTCTAAGCAATACTTTCACAAGCACTGGTTCTATCTCTACCAGCAAAACCGAGAAAGCATTTATGGTCACAACCCTGGATACTGGCCGCCTCTTGGGTTTGAAATGTGGCAAGGCTTTCCTGGAAAAGGTGTCTGCCCCTAGACTCTAACTGCTTCAGTTTCAGCCTCATCTGGGCACAGTTCTGACACTGATCTGCAGCGGACTCGGTTTTCCTAAGACAGCCTGACCACATCAAGGGGTTGTAAAATAATCTCCATGCATGGTTATTAACTAATTAAACTTGCATTCAACACCATATGCTAATAGGATGAAGCAAAGGATAAGATCTGAATCTTAGATCTTTCTGAGCAGGGCATGTTAGGTGATAACTAGAGGGAAGGATTAGTTGCAAGCTGGATGGGAGCTCAGGCTTAGGCATGAGGGGAATGGTCTCCTACTGGTTTAGAAGCGCTCGGGGCTCCCTGAGCTCTGGTGTAGACTATAAGGGTTTTACTCAAGGAAGGGTATGATGTGGGCATAAAACCATTCCTGAGACAGTTGAAGATGGTCCCCTTCTACAGCCAGGAACACTAGCTGTCCTGCATTATCCATTTCCTTTAGCCCCAGGCGGTCCTGCAGAGACAAAGACCATAATTAATCAAGAGCCTTAATGAAAAGTTTCACAGTTAAAAAAGTAAAGAAACAGGATGTTCATTTGGGATACATGCTCAAAAGTGTAGTCTTTCCCTCAGTAGTAAAATTGAGGTGTATTGTTGAAAGTACCAAAAAGGATGCCTCCCAGTTTGCTTCCTGAGCATTCAAAACATATATTTAATTGAGATTGTTGTCTACAGAGTTCTATATTCTGCTTTCTGGAAAGTTTCCTAAAGCTTCTGGAGGACCACTTATGTGGGTGGGCCAGCCACCAACAAAACTGGCTCAAAATGTCAGTCAAGTGAGACTGAGCCAAAGACAGGAAAGCGTTAGCTTAAAATGTACCCAGCCCTTCGGTAACTCAGATGCTTTTCGCATCCTGCAGTTGAAAACGGCCTTCCGGGCAGTGCCACACGACAAATACGGCTGGGAGGACGTGCAGTGACGGCCCCGGAGCGCTGCTTCTGCTGCAGCTACTGATGGTTTGACTTTCACGATAGGGACGTTCTTAGTTGTAATTTCCCAAACTCAAAAGACCCCCCCAACCCCCAGCTTCCCTATCCTTTGATCACACCCAAGCTGGGGCACCAAGAGAGGAGACAACTCGGCCTGCAAAGTTAATCGGAGGAATTCCAGTAGAAGGCAAGTGGTGCAGAGAGCACTCGCGCCCTTGGGGCCAGGGTCCACCTCCAGTATATATTCCTTAGAGTGTGGAAGGCCCCAGAACTAGAGGTAGGGGAATGGTGCACCCTCTGCTTGAGAAACAGAGCCTGCTGTGTTTCCTCTTCAGGCTCCTGCAGGGGGAGCTCCCCTCCTCAGTGCTCTAATTTAAAAACAGAACCTCACATCCACTCGTGTTTTAAAGTTAACACCTTGGGCAGCCCCAGTGGCGCAGCAGTTTAGCACCACCTGCGGCCCGAGGTGTGATCCTGGAAACTTGGGATTGAGTCCAGCGTCGGGCTCCCTGCATGGAGCCCGCTTCTCCCTCTGCCCGTGTCTCTGCCTCTTCTGTCTCTCATGGATAAATGAATAAAATAAATAATAATAATAATAATAAAGTTAACACCTCTCCCATGTTCTCACGATGCGCGGGGGCTGCTTGGACTTGCAGTGTGCACATCAGCAAAGGAAGCCAGTTCGAACCCTTTCTATCAGGAGGAGGAAACTGGAGATGATGCGACCTTTGTACATACTTGGAAACCATGAGGTACAGGTCCTGCGTCCTTCAGGGTGTACGTTTCTGTAAACCAGCGCTGGCCTAACAGCACCCTCACCAGCCTCACCCGTAGCAGGCACAAGCCAGACGCCTCTGTGCACCTACTGCTCAGGGGTGCACAGGACGGGCAGCTGCAGGAACCAGGAGCTGAGTAAGACAGCACCTCGCTCCCCTCTGGTTACCTGTGTGTACAGAGCGGTCTCCTGCAAGGGAATGGTTTCCTTGGCTTGGCCACTTCTGTAGAATCCAAACCACTGCAGGAGAAGGAGCAAGAAGGAAGATGATCACACACACCGCACACACGCAGTGTTAAGCTAGGACTGGCCGGCACCTAAGACTACCACCCAAAGTATCAAAAAGCTGCAGCAAAGAGTAAAAATAGAGTTAGGTCTTGAGTCATGTCTTTTGAAGGGTGGATCCTGATGGGATGAGTTAATCTTTCCAAAGAGCTTTCCAATTCCCCGGAATTCCGGTTTCCTACAATTATCGAGCACCTACGCTGTGAAAACCCTTGTGCTAAATTTGACATTTGAAGGTGAATATATATATATGGGTCCCTGTTTTCTACAGCTCCGGTCTAGTGAGGCACAGAAACAACCGTTGGGCACAGGGATCAACCAACTTTTCTGTGAAGGCCAGATACAAAATATTTTAGCCTTTAAGGGCCACATGGGTGCAATTACCCAGTGCCGCCATTCCAAACAAAAGCAGCCATGGAACAAGATTTTTAAAATGGACATGGCTTAAAAAAAAAAAAAGTAAAAATGAATATGGCTGTTTTGCCAAGAAATTCTGTTTATGGACATTGAAATTTGGATTTATATAATTTTTATGTCATCAGATATTCTTCTGATTTTTTTTCCTAACCATGAAAAAAATGGTTCACAGGCCATGCAAAGGTGGATGGCAGGGTGGATCTGGCCGGCAGGCTGCAGTTTGCTAGTCCCTGGTGGCTAGACATAAAAGAGGGAGCAAACTCTGCTTGGAACAGCGATAGCATCCTGGATGGAAGAAGTGACTGTGGCGCTTGGCCTTGCGAGATGAGCAGGAGCTTGTCAGGTGGAGCCCACGGAAGGGCACTCCAGAGGCTGAGAAGCATGAACAAAGACACGTAAGAAAAAATTTGTGCTAAGCCCAGGGCATTTCAACAAGTACAACATGGCTTTGGGCGCAGTGTATGGAGTCGCTAATGAAGGAAGCTTAGGTTGGAAAGACAGGTCAAGGCAGGCCTTGAATGCCAACCTCAGGGATTTCTAGACTTTGGGCTCCTGGTCTGGGTCCCAGGTCCCCTTGGAAAATGTAAAAGTTACAGACCCTTCCTCAGAGAATGCAACTACATACTCTTGCAAATAATTTCGGGTGGTGGGGGAATAATACCCCCCAGTGTCTCATTTGTAGACCTCGGGTGAAGAAGCCCTGCTCTACACAAAGGTGGTGGAAGGGACTGAAGGATTTTCCCCAGCAGGTGGCTCTATCTTAATGCCATCTACTCCTTGGGTCTCTGGGCGTGGCCCGCCGACACAGCATCTCACCTCAGAGTCCACAGGATCCACAATGGAATCGTTGAGAAATTTCACCATCACAAACTTCTTCAAGGCCATCAGGTTTCTCTTGTAGGACTCATTGACGCCCTGGGGGAAAAGCCAGGTTCCAGCAGGGATGCTAAAGCCTGCCCAGCGCTCCGGCCTCCCCAGCCCTGGGCCACCGGATTTCCTCCCCGTGATCAAGGGCCACTCTCCAGCTTCCCGCCCAGAATATACCTTGTACAGGCCTTTCTCACCGTCCTAGCTGACTGGCAATGCCCCCACCTACCACAGCACTCAGATGCCACCATGAGTTCGTCACCACACTCCCTGGGCATCCGTCACAAAGGTTAAAGGCCACCGAGAAAGCCAAGGCACAAGGAGAAACTACACATTCTCGGTGGTTCTGCGAGGCTGTTCTGTTTCTTCCCCGCTAGCCCTCAAATTTTGTTTTAAAAAACAAAAACCTGGGCAGCCCCAATGGCTTAGCGGTTTAGTGCTGCCTTCAGCCCAGGGTGTGATTCTGGAGACCCGGGATCGAGTCCCACGTCGGGCTCCCTGCATGGAGCCTGATTCTCCCTCTGCCTGTCTCTCTCTCTCTCTCTCTCTCTGTCTCTAATAAATAATTTAAAATAAATTAATTAATTTAAAAAAATAAAAAACAAAAACCTCTAGGCAGGCACAGTACAAATTGAGCCACGGAGTTTACCAGAATCTCCCAAACCAAGCTTGTGCCTGGGCCATACTCGGTGCCCTCTGCAGTCTCTCTTCTAAGTAAATCTCACTTCTGAGAAAATCGGACCCCCAAGGGACCCACTAGCAAGGCCTCCCTCAGTGAGGACAGCAGCAGTGCTGGTCCACCGAGGCCAGCGGCACCCGACTGAGCTTCCCTGCTGCTTCACAAGGAAAGGAAAAGGACTCGGGGGGAGAGCCAGATGAATGGCAGCCTTCCTGAAAGAACTGCCGCTCAGAAGCACAGCCTCCGAGAGCAGACCTTGTGCCTCCCAGTCTGTCCAGGGCGTTCTGGGCGAACGCTCACGGCCCACCTGTCTAATGCCCCCAAAGCGAACCGAATGCAGCGCCGAGGCACCGGGGCTGGGTGCTTACCCGCTCCTGATTAATATCGGCCAGGAAGATGCTGTGGTTGCGGTACGTGTCCTCCTTTATGGGGTCGTGCCAGTACTCTGCTTGCACCAGGCTGCGGGGAGGAGGAGGAACGAGTGAAGGCAGCCCAGCCCGCGGCAGGCAGGACACAGGGGTGGGGGGTGCACGGCCGACTGTGTACCCGGTGACTTCAGAAGGACCGAGAGCAGGGCCACCGGGGCACAGGCCCTGCCCCGAAATACAGCAGAGGGGACTTCCACTCATGAAGCGGTTCAGTAACACATACCCGAGGCGTGGAAGTGCTACTTAGCTCCGGACCCGGGCCCACCGGTTTGGGAAAAGGACTGATTTTTTTAAAATGTGATGAACCCTTTTTTTTTTTTTTTAAGATTTTATCTATTTGAGAGAGAGAGGGCATGTGCACAGGGGCAGGGGGAGGGGCAGAGGCAGAAGCACACACACCCCACCCCCCAACCCCTGGGGCAGGAGCCTGATGTGGGGCTCGATCCCAGGACCCCAGGATCATGACCTGAGCTGAAGAACACGGGTGCTAACCGGCTGAGTCAGCCGGGCACCCCTGAACTGCCCATTTGTAAAATACTGACAGCAGCCCTGCTCTGGTCCTTGCATCGTAGCGCTGCGGCTCCCCGGTCTCCCTCAGCAGCAACCCGCAGGACCTGCCTGCACACGGCAGATGCGCGGCGGGAGGCCTCCGCCGGGTGCCAGGGGCCAAGCCGGGGATGCCGGGCAAGCTGGGAAGTCGGCGGGCACTGAGGGAGGGGCGGGACTTCAGCTGTGAGCAGAAGGGAGGGCAGCACGGTTAGGCGACCGCAGGAAGACATTTCGGGAGTGGGTGGCCAACAGTGTCACCTGCTCAGAAGCGGGGAGCTCAGGGCGCCCACGCGCTCACACGGGAGGCCCATCGAAGTTCCTCCAAAAAATGTTAAGTGTGGGCAGCCCGGGTGGCTCAGTGGTTTAGCACCTGCCTTCGGCCCAGGGCGTGATCCTGGGGTCCTGGGATCGAGTCCCGCATTGGGCTCCCTGCATGGAGCCTGCTTCTCCCTCTCTCTGCCTGTGTCTCTGCCTCTCTCTCTCTCTGTGTCTCTCATGAGTAAATAAAATACCTGGAGAAAAAAAAATTTTTAAGTGAATAAATACAAAGGTCTCTGGATGTTGCCAGCCCGGGTTCCGGAGCCCAGGGGCTGACAAAGGCAGGCAGTCGTCACCGGTCACTCTTCTGCGTGAAAGGGAACCAGCTGAGAAGGGGCACCGGGCAGAAGCCCGGGGCACAGGGCGGCCAAGGGACCTGGGGATGAGCAGTAGCCGCACGTGCTGCACGAGGCGGAGGAGCCGGGGAGACCCAGAGAGCAATCCTGGGCCTGGGCTGTTCTTCTCTCCTTGTCGCCCTGGGAAGGGCCAAGGTCAGAGGTCAAGTGACCCTCGCAAAACCACATAGGCGTATTGCGGGGGGGCCTGGGGGGCTCAGCTGGTTAAGCGGCAGGCTCTTGGCTTTGGCTCAGGCGGTGATCTCAGGGTCGTGGGATCGAGCCCCGCGTCGGGCTCCAGGCTCAGCAGAGTCAGCCTGAGGATTCTCTCTCGGACCCCCCCACCCTGCTCGCTCACGTGCGCATGCGTTCTCTAAATAACTTAAAACAATCTTTTTTAAAAAAACCTACATAGTCATAGACAAGGTGGGATGGGAGCCTAAATCTGCCCAAGTCCACACTCTTTCCAACGCAGCCCACTCAAGAGGCAGTCACCCCCCAGACACGGAGCCGTTGCCCGAGGCCTGCTCTAGCCACTGTGGGGTGGAGAGGGGCACTTACCAGACCCTGGGCCTATCCTATGCACTGACATACAGTAGCCTATTTAATCCTGACAAGAATTCCATGGGGCAGCACTATTACCAGCCTCCTGTTTACAAATGAGGCAGCGATACCCAGAGTGCTTATGCAGCTTGCCCTGGGTCTACAGTGGGGAGGTAACGGAGCCAGAAGGGCCTGCATGCAGCCCACGCCCATGCAGCCTGGAGATGCGGACAACACCACTTGGTAACCGCACAGACCTGGCCTCCAATCACCGGTCTTCGCCTCTTGGAGCCGGACTCTTTACAGGGTTGTCATGAAAATTAAATAACTGTAAAGCTTGGGCGCCTGGGCGGCTCAGCTGGTTAAGCGTCTGCCTTCAGCTTAGGTCATGGTCCCAGGGTCCTGGGATGGAGCCTCGTGTGGGGCTCCCTGCTCAGCGAGGAGTCCGCCTCTCCCTCTGCCTCCCCTGCTCGTGCTGTCAAATAAATAAAATCTTAAAAAAAAAAAAAAACACAGAACTGTAAAGCTCACTAAGGTGTCCACTCATGGCACAAATTCCACAAAAGGTGGTGTTCTCAGACCTGCCACCTGCTCGGTGTCCCCCCACCCCCACCACCGCTCTAAGTCCAGCAGCCAGGACCCTCTGCACAGGGAGATGCTGGTCCAAGTCCTGACGCCAGAGGAACAAGAGCCTGAAGCAGAGGAAAGGAAAGCAGAAGCAGAAGTGTTGAGGAGATGGCCAAGCCCTAAGGAATTCTAATCTAAATCACAAGACAATTTTTGGTAGAATCTGACAACCTGATTTGATTTTATTTTATTTGACAAACTAATTTTAAACTCCAGATGAAACAATAAAAGTCCAAGACCAGCCAAGACTTAAAGAAGAGCTGGGTACAAGTTGCTATAGTAACTAAAGCAGTGTGCGTGCAGGGTGGAGAGAGACAGATAAATGAGTGGAACAGAACAGCAGCCCAGAAAGAGACTCAAGCATAGAAAACCCCAGGTAGATGAAAACATGAGAATCAAAACAAAACCTTAAAAAAAAAAAAATCAGACGAAAATATGGGATAGGAATAGCTTTGTGCTTCAGTCCTAAGGATGATGAAGTGGCCTGAATCCAAATTAGAAGCTGCTGCATCTGATGCTGGTGGTAAGACACTGTGAATGTACGTAAGGCCCCTGAACTGCACACTTAAAACAAAATGGCAAATTTTGTTTTATATATAACATATATATGTTTTACCGCAACATAAAAAAATTAATAATATAGAATGGCCAAACCAATTAATTATATGCTCTAAGTGACAGAATTATATGGCATATGAATTAGATCTCAATAGAACCATCTAAAAAAAAAAATCTGCTGTACCAAATGAAGACACTATAGGGCATCTTGGTGGCTCAGTGGTTGAGGGTCTGCCTTTGGCTCAGGGTGTGATCCCGGAGTCCTAGGATCAAGTCCTGCATCGGGCTCCCCATAGGGAGCCTGCTTCTCTGTCTGCCTGTGTCTCTGCTTCTCTCTCTGTGTCTCATGAATAAATAAAATCTTCAGGAAAAAAAAAAAAAGACGACACCATAAATAAGACTGAAAGATAAGCCACAGGCTAAGAGAAGTGTAATATATGTAACAAAGAAAAGGCTTAATAATAATATATATGCATGTGTGTGTATATAATACTTAAAATCAGCAAGAAAGGGGGAGACTCAGTGGCTCAGTGGTTGCTCAGTGGGTGGCTCAGTGGTTTAGCGCCTGCCTTTGGCTCAGGGTGTGATCCTGGAGTCCTGGGATCGAGTCCCACATCGGGCTCCCTGCATGGAGCCTGCTTCTCCCTCTGCCTGTGTCTCTGCGTCTCTCTCTCTGTCTCCCATGAATAAATAAATAAAATCTTAAAAAAAATAAATCAGTAAGAAAAAGACAGCACCCAGCAGAAAAACAGGCGAAGACTAGAATAGGCAATTCACAGAGAAGAGAGACCTGAGTAGCCAACAAACAGGAACAGATGTTCAAGCTGCCTAAGAGGACGCGCGGGTTGGAATGTGGAACCTTCCCACATGCATCTCTGACTGGCAGACATGCAACAGGCACAGGATTAAAAGACTGGGGAAAGCAGGAATGCTCGCACTCTGTTGGTGGGAACAGAAACCAGCACATCCACCTTGGCAATCCGGAGTCAAGTCTAAAGTGCACACACTCATCACTGTAATCACAGCAGTTAACACGCACCGTCTACGAAGTACCGTTCTCAGCGCTCTACACTTATTGACTCATTTAACCTTCTCTACAAGCCAGGACATAGAATTTGTTCTACTTTACAGATGATGAAACTAAGGCACTGAGGTTAAGGAGCATTCCCCAAATTACCTCATAAATAACTGCGAGTCCACAGTCGTGAATTCCACTAGTAGATAAATTCTTGTTCCTTGGGATTGTTAGGTAATAGAAAATACGTATTATGAGGGGTGCCTGGGGGGTCTCAGCGGTTGAGTGTCTGCCTTTGGCTCAGGGCGTGATCCCGGGGTTCCGGGATCGAGTCCTGCATCAGGCTCCTTGCAGGGAGCCTGCTTCTCCCTCTGCCTGTATCTCTGCTTCTGTGTCTCTCATGAATAAAATAAGATCTTTTAAAGAGAAAAGAAAATACATATAATGAATGGTCTCCAGCCCTGGTTCCTGGCACAGAGCTCCTAAAACCCTTGTAATTTCCTAAGTGGTAAGAATATGAGGAACAGGGCAGCCCAGGTGGCTCAGCGGTTTAGTGCTGCCTCCAGCCCAGGGCCTGATCCTGGAGACCCTGGATTGAGTCCCACGTCAGGCTCCCTGCGTGGAGCCTGCTCCTCCCTCTGCCTGTGTCTCTCTTTCTGTGTCTCTAATACATAAATAAAATCTTAAAAAAAAAAAAAAAAAAAAAAAAGAATACGAGGAACATCTTTTGTTCTGTGGAGGTGGCCGCGGGTGGGCTCCTGGGTGGCTCCTGAATGGAGCAGCTCACCAGAAAGACCAAGCCTCCACCTGAAGCTCGGAATTTTCTGCCCTGCTTCCTATGCTCCAGAGAGTGGAGGGGGGTTAGAAGTGGAGTTAGTGACTGATCATGGTTACATGAAGAAGCCTCCATAAAATCCCAATAGTAGGGGTTCAGAGAGCTTCCAGGTTGGCAGACACACCCACATCAGAAGGGTGTGCACCCCACCTCCTGCACTCGGGACCCTCCCAGACCTCACCAATGTATCTCTTCAATCTGGCTGTTCCTCTGTGTCTTTAAAAAAAAAAAAAAAAATTATTTATTTACTTGAGAGAAACAGCAACAGTGAGAGGGGGAGGAGCAGAGGGAGAGGGAGAAGCAGGTTCCCCGCTGAGCAGAGCCTGATGGGGGGGGCTGTATCCCAGGACTCTGAGATCATGACCTGAGCCGATGCTTAACGGGCTGAACCACGGAGGAGGTGCCCTTCATCTGTGTCCTTTATCACACCCTTCAACAAACTGGTAAACATGTTTCCTTGAGTTCGGTGAGATGCTCCAGCAAATCAGTCATCAGAGGTTGTGGAGTAACCTGGACACATACCACTGGCGACAGGCATGTGGGGAGAGGGCAGGCTTGCAGGACTGGGCACTTAATCTGTGGGATCTGACGCCCTCTCCAGGTACGCAGTGTCAGACTGAGAAATTGTAGGACACCCAGCTGGTGTCACAGAGAATTCCTTGGTGTGGGGAAAACCTCCACACATTTGGAGTGTCCTGTGTGAGTACGGTAGCAGCGTAAGAGTAAAGCTGACATGCGGGAACACACACTGGGCTTTCCAACACAAGGATGCTCCCTCGGGGTACCTGGGGGGCTCAGTCAGTTAGGCATCCGCCTTCGGCTCAGGTCATGATCCCAGGGTCCTGGGATGGAGCCCCACATCGAGCTCCCTGCCTGGCAGGGAGCCGGCTTCTCCCTCTGCTCCTCCACCCTGCTCATGCACTTGCACGCTCTCTAATAAATAAATAAAATCTTAAAAAGAAAAGGATGTTCCCTCAAAGTTGTTTGTTACAATGAGAAACTAGAAATGCCAAAATGTTTGCAATATGGAAATCAATACACTGTGATGAAGTCAGAATACAGAATGCCACGTAGCAGTCAAGAGGAATGAACTAGATGTATATATAACATGTTATTAAACAAATATTATTGAGTGAAAAACTCATGTGCAGAATGAAGTGCCCACGATATCTGTTACATAACATTTAAAAAAAATTTTATTTGTTTATTCATGAGAGACACACAGAGAGATGCAGAGACACAGGCAGAGGGAAAAGCAGGCTCCCTGCGGGGACCCTGATGGGGGACTCGACCCTAGAGCCCCGGGGTCACGTCCTGAGCCCAAGACAGATGCTCAACCACTGAGCCACCCAGATGCCCCTATTATATAACATTTTAAATATACAAAATAAGGCTATGTATGAAGGATATATATGTATTTAAATATAATTTTTTTTTTCTTAATGGGCAGAAAGGATCTAATACTCTAATTTCTTGACAGTGGTTGTCACTATGGAGGGAGGGCAGGGAATGGAACCTGGCAGAGATATGTAGAATTCAGTATTATCTGAAATGTTTCTGTTCTTAAAATATTGGAGGCAAATATGGCAAAATATTAATTTCAGGTCTTAGATGATGTCACTCTCTAGACTTTTCTGAACCGCTGAAACGTGCCTAAGTGGATGCCTCAGTACTTCCAGAAAGGGAAGTGGCAAGTTGAGGGCGGAGGTGTGATGAGAGTGGGACACCTGTGGATAAGCACACGGTGGGAGCCTCGGGGCCGCAGGGCTGAGGGCCACCTGGGAGGACAGGGCTGGCACAGGGGAAGAGGAGAGGCCAAGGCCAGAGCGACGCTGCAGCACCCGCCGCGGCTGGCATGGGTGCCATGGGCAGGGTTATGAAGGAGGAAACCGAAGGGAGGAGAAACCCAGGAAGGGCCACCAGCAGCTCAAAGCGGAACCAGAGGGCGGATTTCACACCCACGAAACGAGAGAAAACGGTCCCACTCACCATCCTCACTGCTGCCCCCACCGAGCCAGGGGCGGGGGCTCGAGGAGACCCTCTTCACAGGCTTCCCAGGGACTAGATCAAACTTGCTTTGTTAAGGTTGAATGATCTGAACAGGGCAGAAGACTTCGGGGGTCTCTGCTGAAATCAAAATTAACTCTCCCCTGGCTGGAAACCACACCCTTCCGGGGCCCCCCTTCTGGTCACAGGGGCAGGCACAGTTGTACCATGTGGTCTCACTTTTCTGGCCGCAGCCAGTGATGGAGATCTGACCTGAGCTGGGACACGGTCCCTCCCCAGGAATCTGGATCGGGCCTTAGAGATTCCAGCACCCCGCCCCCCAGATAATATCCTAAGCAGAGATCATGAAAAACTTGGAAGCTGGGGGTACCTGGGTGGCTCAGTTGGTTGAGTGTCAAACTCTAGATTTCGGTTCAGGTCATGATCTCGGGGGTTATGGGATGGACCCCAAGGTGGGCTCTATGCTCAGCAGAGAGTCTGCTTGAGGAGTCTCTCTCCCTCTGCCCCTCCTCTGCTCCTGCAGGTGCGTGCACTCTCTTTCTCTTCAAAATAAATAAATAAATCTTTAAAAACAGAACAACAACAACAAAAAAAAAATTTGGAACCTGGGCAAGGCCACCTTTCACCACGTGGGTGGCCGGAGAGGCTGGTGTGCACAGACACAGAGGCAGCAGCAGAGCCAGCTGGAGAGATGGACCCAGCTCTCGGTGGCTCCCATTTCTTGATTCCCTCTGAAACCTTGGGCACCAAAAGACTATGAATTTATTTAAAATTTTACTCAGGGGACAGCCCCGGTGGCTGAGCAGTTTAACACCGCCTTCAGTCCAGGGCATGATCCTGGAGACCCAGGATCGAGTCCCACGTCGGGCTCCCTGCATGGAGCCTGCTTCTCCCTCTGCCTGTGTCTCTGCCTCTCTTTCTATATATATATCTCTCCGTGTCTCTCATGAATAAATAAATAAAATCTTTAGAAAAATAAAATAAAATAAAATTTTACTTTGGTTTGCTTTGGTTATTGTCCTGCAGCCAGAACCCTCCCTGGTACAAAGGACAGCCGAGGACCATCCTGCTGGAACGCGGTCTCCTTCTGTCCCTTTCTGCCCTCACCACCCACTTCCCGCCTCTGCTGGGGCCACCCGCTTCTTTAAGTCTCATGTTGGCCATCTGCTAAAAAGAGATATACATAGAAATACAAAGAAATTTCAAAAAAGAAAAAGGAACTCCATGAAATTAGAAAAGTATCAATCTGTAATTGAGCCACTGGGAACTCAGACAGCATTTCCCAGGGAAACCGTGGTATAAATGCTGAGCTGTATCCTGGCTCGTTCAGCTACGATGTTCTGAAAAGTATCTCGGGGTGCCAAGCATCTGCCTTCGGCTCAGGTCATGATCCCGAGGTCCTGGGATCGAGCCCCGCATCGGGCCCCCTGCTCTGCGGGGAGCCTGCCTCTCCCTCTCCCTCTTCCCTGCTCATGTTCTCACTATCTCTGTCTCTCAAATAAATAAAATCTTTAAAAAAGGGAAAAAAAAGTATCTCAGGTCCTTCCAGTTCCTTCCACCTCACTGTGGCCGCCCCAGTGTCCACGCCATCATCACCTCTTACCAAGACACTGCGGCAGCCTGTGCTTATCCTCGACCCACTTTCCAATCCCTCTCCACAAGGCAGTGGAGACCTTCCAAACACAGAAATCAGGCCATATTATTCCCTGGCTTCAAACCTCCCGAACTACCGATGTGACCTGCACGTCCTTGCTGGTAGAGCCCCGTCAACTCCTATCTATCACTCAACCTGTCATCAGAGCCTAGAACAAGCCAAACATGTCTGAGGATCAGGCCTTGGGGCCTACTGTTCCCTTGGCCTGATGGCTCTCTCCTTAGTCCTCCCACCTCTTCATCCTTCAGACCCCTGCGTGAAGACCACTTCTCCGAAGGCCATTCTGTCCAGAAGAGGCACCTCCTCCTCTCCTCAGCGTGCTGCTCACTCCCACCACGGTCTAGCACCATGAGGTGACCCAGGGCCTCTGTTTACTTGGCACTCCTCTTTTCCCACTGCTACGTTCCTTCAGGAGCGCAGGGAGCCTGTCTTCTTCTCCGCTGCATCTGACACACATGATGAAATTATGAATGAAGGGGTGCCTGGGTGGCTCAGTGGTTAAGTGCCTGCCTTGGGCTCAGGGCTTGATCCTGGGGTCCCGGGATCGAGTCCCACGTCGGGCTCCCCACAGGGAGCCTGCCTCTCTGTGCGTCTCTCATGAATGAATAAATAAAATCTTTTAAAAAATTATGAATGAAATACTTTAGAGCTGCAACTAAAAATAGCAAACAAAACCCCTGTAATGCTTATAAACAAAGGAAACAGGAAGCTCAAGTTGAATAAATATTTTAAACACAGCACCACTAGTGGCTGACAGCCCAACCTGCCTACTTAGTAGGAACTGAGGATGCTAGGGGTGAGGACGAGGTTCAAAGCCACATCGGGCCACACGGTGGGCCCACAGCCCACACCCGTCCAGAAAGAGGGTCATTCTGTGTGTGTGTGTGTGTGTGTGTGTGTGTGTGCACGCACCTGAAGAGGCCTTTATTTTGCCTTCACGTGTGGCTGCTTCTTATAGGTTTGGCGCAGAACTCTAGGATGGAAATCACTTTCCCTTCTTCCGTGGCTGTTAGGAACAGACCTGTGGGCGGCCTCCCTGGGGTCTACTCTCTAGGGTGCTGTTCCGAAGGCTCCCAGGAGTGTGCCCCAGGGTGAGGATTTTCTCATTCCCTGCCCTGACCACTCAATGAGCCCTTTCGATCTGGAAACACGTCCTGTCCTGTCGTTCTGAGAAACTTCCTTGCGTTGGCTTTTCAGCCAACTCCAATCCAGCCTTCTCCTCCGGGCTCTTTTCGGAGCTCCTCTCCGGCAGATCTGGGGCTTCCAAAGGGGTTCCTTTAATTTTTTCAGTTCTCTCCCCTTTTATAAACCTCTTTGAGTTTTTGTTCTAATTTCTAGTAGGAGATTTCCTCAAGTTTATATTCCCATATCGCTCACCTGTTTTTTACTTTGGTCATCTTATTTTTAATTGCCAGGAGCTCTCTTACTCTCCGATTGTTGGTTTTATTCACATTCTTTTCTGTGTGACAGATGCAATTGCTCATCTCTAAAGATAATTTAAATGTAGGCTTTTTCTTTTTTTAAGGTTTTCTTTGGCTCCTTGAATTGCCGTCCTTTCCTTCCAAGTGGCTTTTGACTTTTTATTGGTTTCAGTCTGTTTTTCATGCTAGAAGCTTCCCTCAGACGTCTGGTTGGGCATGCCTGGCCCATAGTTCATATGGAAGCGAGGTGCTACAAAGCTGACGGGAGGCTCCTCATGCGACAACAGAGCTTACCTCCTGGGGGCGTCACCTCACAGTGGTCCACAGGAATCCTGATTTCTTGGAGGACTCTGAAACATCAACCTGTAGATCTTTTCTCTGGGGCCAGTCAGGTTTTCCAGAGACGGGTCCACCAAATATCAGCCTAGCAGGTACTAGGCCTCATTGCTCTCATTCTGGGAGCTGAGTGGGAGGAAAGCAGAGTGGGAGGGAACGGGGTTTCAAAGTGGTGTCTCACCACCATCCTGTGCTTGGTATCTCAGTCTGCTAATTCTCTAGTTAAATTGCTCCGGAGAATAAATTTTGCTTCTCTTGTCACAGTGAGGAACAGTCATTTGGATGTGCACTTACGGGAACTGGGAGTTTGATCATTCCTTATATAGAAATGATTTTTTTTTTTTTTCCAACAAAAAGTCCTGTTTTTAGCTCCATGCACTTATCTCTACCTTCCAAAGGATCTTATGCATCTAATTCCTGGCCCTCTCTGGAGCTATAAAAAGTGAATCTGCTTCCTTCTTGTCAGTGCATCCTTCTACAGACATAAAGGTTTCAGCTTCTTCTGCTCTGCTGAAAGTTATCACTTATTCATCCACTTTCTATCTTTCAAAGACATGTTGACGTCTTTTATGGTCTCCTCTCTCTACTATTCTCTTGGCCCTTGTGGGTTTATCACTTCTTATTCTTTTGCTACCAGGTTATTGCTACAGTTTAAGGAGGAAGTGAAGATAAACACGTCAACCTACCACTTTTAATCAGTACTTAGATGTTACCGTCTCCCTCCCACCCACGACTGCTCATTTATAGTCACTAATAATTCTGAGGGCCAGGGGCTGTGTTTGGTTCACAAAAGAAACACAAAGAAAGAAAAGGATGAATTTTTCTGAAGCATCTGGAAAGATAAGAATACTGAGTAAAGAATAAAAAAAAAATGGAGGCGCCTGGGTGTCTCAGTCAGTAGAGCATGCAAATTTTGATCTTGGGGTCCTAAGTTCAAACCCCACACTAGGTATAGAGCTTACTTTAAAAAATAAAATTCTTAGTTTCCTTCACTGACCATCAAGTGGCTCTACTGGGGCTTCCAAAGGGGTTCCTTTGTGGGCAGCTTTGTGGCCCTGCGCATGGCCAATGGGTAAGAAAGGAAGAAAGTTCCAGCTGCAGGTTGCTTCCATGTATGAGTCACTGGCAAGACTGAACCTAGGAAGATGGCTTCAAGGAAGTGCTGTGATGAAGAACTGTTATTAGACAGGAACGATATGCTTGGAAAACCCATAGGCTAGCTGCTGTAGCCATACTAGTGGATCCCAAATCTCAGTAATCATCTACTCCAGACCCATGGAATCCAAATCAAATCTCTGAGCCCAGGGATAGAGCACCAGGATCCATTTCCAATGAATTTCCCAGAGGTTCTGATGTAGAATTTAAGTTTGGAAACAACTGAAAAGAACACACGCCAAAAGTAATACTGTACATGTGTGTGTTTGGATATTTTTAGAGGAAGGTCAAGAGGAGCAAAGGGAGAGAGAGAATCTTAAACCCAGAGATTCCAATGAGGGGCTCAATCTCACGACCTGAGCCAAAATCAAAAGTCGGATGCTTTAACCAACTGAGCCACCAAAGCGCCCTGTGATTCTGTATATTTTTAAATATCTGAACACATCTGAATGTTGGGACTAATGATGTAGGAGGGTAACCTCTCACTGGTAACAACCCAAAGAATCTGTCCTCCAAATATGCACAGTAATTCCTTAGGCTTGGTACTTTCTAAAGGCTCTTTTGTTTGTTTTTTTTTTAAAGATGGAAACTTATTCTGTTGTAATTATATTCTGTATTTTTTTTAAAGTACCCTCAAAACCAAAACAAAACCTTCTAGGGGCGCCTGGGTGGCTTAGTCAGTTACGCATCTGCCTTTGGCTCAGGTCATAATCTCATGGTCCTGGGACAGCGGAGCCCCACATCAGGTTCTCAGATCAGCGGGGAGCCTGCTTCTCCTTCTCCCTCAGCCCCTCCCCCTGCTCATGCACTCTCTCTCTCTCTCTCTCTCACATTCTCTCTCTCTCATAGATAAATAAAATCTTTAAAAAAAAAACCCTCCCTGTCTTTTTAAAATTAGGCTTCTCTAGACAGCACAGAGGTATTTACAAAAAGCCTCTCATGTGAGTATCCGTGGCCTGGAATCACTGCTGGAGAGAAAGTCAGCATATTTTCACACAGTGACAGTTCTGCATCCTTTTCAGCCAACCATACGTACCGTTCTTGAATAGCTTTGTTGTAAGCCCCAGCATTCAGTGTTTTTCTGATCAAGTCACAGATGTGAGAGCTCTCCCCTGGGCACCGAGGGAGTCCATAAACACCTAGAGCAGCAGAAGACAAAATCCATTCATCCCTTCAATAGTTGTGTATCAAATACCTACTATGTACAAGGCACTGTGAGGAACAGCTGCCTCTGGTCTCATTCATTTATTCTTCAAGAAAATAATGGGCTGAGAAGCCACACCATGCCCGGTTTCCTCCTAGTGCTCCTACACTCTTTTCTGCCCAAGGCCTTGGCACCAGCTCTTCCCTGGGAGATGTGCTTCTCTCACTGCTTCAGTGGTTGCACTCATTTCAGCTCTCAGGTCTTAGCCTAGGGAGGTCACATCTGACAACCCTAATTCAAGTGGTATCCACCCCCCTTCCCTCCCCTCCCTCAGTTACACCTTCCATCCTATCCTCATCATCCTCAGCAATATTTTCAGGGGTACCAGGCATAGTTCAAAGCATATATTGCCAGTAATTCATTTAATCCTCACAGCCACCAAGTGGAGTAGAAATCAGTATTTGCTCCATATTGCAGATAAGAAACTTCAAAACAGAGAGGTTAAATACTTTGTCCAAGATTCAACAGTAAGTATAGAGCCAAGATATAAACATAGGTAGCTTGGCTCCAGAGCCCACATCTTTCTTTTTCTTTTTTTTTTAAAGTAGGCTCCACTCCCAGTGTGGAGCCCAACAGGGGACTTGAACTCACAACCCTAAGATCAAGACCCTGAGAGAGAACAAGAGTCAGATGTTCAACCAACTGAGCCACTAAGGCACCCCCAGAGTCCATATCTATTCTGTCCTTCAAGTATTATCCTGTTTTTTTCTTTAAATATGCTCCAGGCCCAGCGTAGAGCCCAATGCAGGGCTTAAACTCACCACCCTGAGTTCATCTTGAGCTGAGATCAAGAGTCGGATGCTTAGCCAACTGAGCCCCCCAGGTGCCTCATACCCTATTTTTTTCTTGATCATAGTTCCCACTATCTGTATTTATTAACTTGCTTCATCGTCTATTTCCTAAATCCCCTCACTAGAATGGAAGTTTCCTGAAGACAGGGATCTTGTCTGTCTTATTTATAGATTTTCAGTAAATATTTGTTGATTGAATGAGTGAATGATAAAGTTCTTTTTATCAACTTGCATTTGAATAATACTTGTGTTTTTAAAAAAGTATTTTTCTACTTATTATCTCACTTCATCCTCTGAAAAATTCCCAAAAGATGGGCAGGGGCTTCTATCACTTTCCCTTAGCTGCAAAAGGGACCTAAGGGGGACACCTGGGTGGCTCAGTGGTTGAGCGTCTGCCTTCAGCTCAGGTTGTGATCCTGGGTCGGGGGATCGAGTCCTGCATTGGGCTCCCTGCATGGAGCCTGCTTCTCCCTCTGCCTATGTCTCTGCCTCTCTCTCTGTGTGTCTCTCGTGAATAAATAAAATCTTTTTTAAAAAATAAAAATAAAATAAAAAGGACCTAAGGTACTAAATTACTTGCCCATCAGCAACAGTTAGCTGAGTGGATCAATTTCTTGATTATCAGGAGAACCCTTCTGCCCCTACCCCATGCCAGCTGATAGCTATATCCATGAAAACAGAGATAAAGTTCTATCCCAAAGACACATCCTTCCCCAAAAGTGTATTATTCTGCCTAAAAAGAAGACTTACTATTTTTCAAAGGATTTAATTTCCACTTTTACTTTACAAACAAAAAAGCTTACAGGCTATCATTTGCCTGAGCATAGATTCAATAGGACATCACCAATGTCAGAAAACAGGAAAGGCAGGGCACCTGGGTGGCTCACTCAGTTAAGCATCTGCCTTCAGCTCAGGTCATGATCCCAGAGTCCTGGGATCAAGCCCTGTGTGGGGCTCCCTGCTGAGCGGGGACTATGCCTCTCCTTCTCCCTCTGCCCCGCCCCCACTCATGCACGCTTTCTTTCTCTCTCTTTCAAATAAATAAATAAAAATATTAAAAGAAAAAAGAAAAGAAAGAGAACAGGAAAGGCTGTTGGCCTTCCCTGACTCAACCCCTACCTGCCAAGAAGCTGCAACCATTTCACCTCACCTCCACATCAAGCTGGAGAGAAGCAGACAGCAACCTACTGATTTCACCTGTGTTCTTGGCAGCAGCCAAGAACTAGTCTTCTAGTCTAGAGACTCTAGAATCCGGAGTCTCTTCCTATTTCTTTAATTCTGGCTACTTTGTTATAAGCTGGGAAAACAGGATTTTCCAAGGATCACTGGCTTTTTGTACAAATAGAGCTACTGGAATGTTTTTAAATCAAGTTACGTGGATTAGAACAGAGAAAAAAGGAGGCAAGGAGGCCAAAGTTACCTTGATGTTGTCCCCCAATCGAGATTAGATTGATCATGGGAGGTGATGGGCATCTCTGAGCCACTGCCCTCCTGTGGGAAAAAAAATTATCAGCTGACTGTCAGATAAAAATGTATCATCAACAACCAACTTCCCAGATTAAGCTACTTCATCCTCTGTGATTCCCCAAAGCCATGGGATGTCAGGATTTCCCCCAATATGGCCAAACACAAATCCTTCTTCTTTCATAGAAAATAAATTAAGTTCTGGGCAGCCGAGGTGGCTCAGTGGTTTAGCGCTGCCTTCAGCCAGGGCCTGATCCTGGAGATCCAGGATCGAGTCCCACATTGGGCTCCCTGCATGGAGCCTGCTTCTCCCTCTGCCTGTGTCTCTGCCTCTCTCTCTCTCTCTCTCTCTCTCTCTCTGTCTCTCATGAATAAATAAAATCTTTAAAAAAAAAAAAAAAAAAGAAATTAAGTTCCATAAAGCTTTTCACATGGAGACATTTTAGAATAGCTTTCCTTCCAAGATAGATGAAGAGCTCAAAAGAATTCGAGGAATGGATCTATCTGAATAAAAGAAAAAAATGAATTCCATGTAAGTGATACAACAAGAAAGGGACTTACAGAAATTGGCCTCCCTGAGAGAATCCCATAGCATTGTAGCCTTGATGCAATTTAGGATCCTTAGCAAGAATCTGACACACAGTTGTTACTTGGGAATTGACATTCAAGAAGAAGCTGTTCTCCACATCCTAAAAGAGAAGCCACAGAGAAAGGACGGGATGAAAACCATGCATCTTCTCTAAGAGGCCAAACCTGGTTAGGTTGGAATTCCCAGTAGCTCCCACTACTCAAGAGCTAAAGTATCATTGTATGATCCGCTGCTAAAAATGCAAGGCAAAGTATTTGAATAGTACATTCTATGGGGCGCGTGGGTGGTTAAGTGTCTGCCTTCAGCTCAGGCCATGATCTCAGGTGCTGGGCTCCCTGCTCAGTGGGCAGTCTGCTTCTCCTTCTCCCTCTGCCCCTCCCACTATTTATGCATGCACACGCTCTCTGTCTCTCTCTTAAATAAATAAATAAAATCTTTTAAAAAAATAGTACATTGTATGAAATCAGTCAGCAAACCTTCAAAGGGTCAAAACTGTGAAAGGCCTTACCTCCATCAGGGTCTTCCCAATCTCTAAAGATAAGACGTAAATTCCAGGTATTTTCTCCTCAACCATTTTTTTAATAGCTCCCATGCTTAAGGGATTACAACAGCTGTCTCCTAGACAACAAAGACAACAGTGGATACTCGTGAACCAAAATATTACACATTTTTTTAAAGTTCTATGCTTCAGGGGCACCTGGGTGGCTCAATGGTTGAGTATCTGCCTTTGGCTCAGGTCGTGATCCCGGAGCCCTGGGATCAATCAAGTCCCGCACCAGACTCCACACAGAGAGCCTGCTTCTCCCTCTGCCTATGTTTCTGCCTCTCTCTCCCCCTGTGTCTCTCATGAATAAATAAATAAAATCTTTAAAAATAGGGGATCCCTGGGTGGCTCAGCGGCTTGGCGCCTGCCTTTGGCCTAGGGCATGATCCTGGAGTCCCAGGATCAGGTCCCACATCAGGCTTCCTGCATGGAGCCTGCTTCTCTCTCTGCCTGTGTCTCTGCCTCTTTCTCCCTCTATGTCTATCATGAATAAATGAATAAAATCTTTAAAAAAAAAATCTTTAAAAATAAAGTGAAAGTTCTATGTTCCAAAGGGCATTATTAAGAACATGAAACATACATAATGGGAAAAAATATTTGCAAAATACATATCCAATATGGGTAAACCCATATTTATACCGAGGATATACAAAGAACTCTTACAACTCGACAAGAAGTTAATCTAATTAAAAAATGGAAAAAGAATTTCAACAGACCTCTCTCCAGAAAAGATATACAGATGGCCAACAAGCACATGAAAACATGCCCAACATCACTGGTCATTAAGATAATGAAAATCAAAACTTAAATGAGAGACTATTTCATACTTACTAGGATGGCTTTAATAAAAAAATTTTTTTTAATTAAAAAATGGAAAGTAACATGTATTAATAGGGATGTAGAGAAACAGGAACCCTTGTACATTGCTGGTGGGAATGTAATATGATGCAACCACTGTGACAAGTTTGGTGGTTCTTCAAAAAACGGTAAACCTAACAATTACCATATGACACAGCAATTTCACCTCTAGATACCTACCCCACATAAATTAAAACATGCCCAACAGAAACTTGTACATTAATGTTTATGGCAGCATTATTCATAAGAGCTAAAGGGTGGAAATGACCCAAATGTCCATCAAGGAGTAAGTGGATAAACTGTGGTATATACATAGTGGAATATTATTCAGCCATAAAAAAAGAATGAAACACTCAGGTGCTACAATATGGATCAACTTAAGAAACATTATTGTAAGTGAAATATGCCAAACACACAAAAAAAAATCACATAATGTATGATTACCTTCATCCAGAATAGGCAAACCTATAGAGGCAGAAAGCAGATTGGACATTTCTACAGGGTATTGGGAGTGCAGAATAGAGTGATTACTTAAGGAGTATCCCAGGTGTTTCCTGGGGTAATGAAAAAGTTCTGAAATTGGAGAGAATTGGTGGTTGTACAACACTGTGAATACACTAAATCCCACTAATTATATATTTTAATATGGTTAACCAATCATATGTTGAGTTCCACCCCAATTTAAAAAAAGAACATTTTTTGCTTGGCTCATGTTTATCAAGTAATAACAAACTTCAAAAGCCCACACAATATAATTGGGACACCAGATTCACAATTGAAAAATAAGCAGAGGTGCACATTATGCTCCCTTATCATCTGGAACACTTGGGGTTAACAGACTCAAAAGCACTTAAGAGTCAGACTCAAAAAAAAAAAAAAAAAAAAAAAAAGGGTCAGACTCAAGGCTAGGACCAGAGAAAGGCAAGTGAAGCACCTGGGACACCAAAATTGAGGTCCGTGCAAGCGCTGACCCTAAACTTCTACAAACTGGAGACGGAATGCCGTCTTAAATTTTGCACCATGGGGGCCTCCTTGCCTCATCCCACTCCCAGCCCTGCTTCCTGTTCCATGGAACCAAACTTAAAAACGGGAAGCAAAGAGAAATAGGCTGAGGTCATTTCCCATTCTGAGCTTAATCATCACATTTCGAACCTAAGGGGAACCTGAAGAATTCATTTTTGAAAGAAAAGCTAAGGCTTAGAGCATCTTCTTATTTCTCCGGTAGTGACTTAACTCTGCTGCAATAGCCCCAGGGCCCAGCACAGAGCTCTGTCTAGATTTGTGGACTCAAATTTCTCTCTCTCTCTCTCTTTTTTTTTTTTTTTCTAATTTCTCTTTGAACAGTGTTCTTTAACAAAACTGTCATCCTCTTCATGCTCCGCAAACTGCCTTTATTAGGGTCATTAGTGGTCTTCACATTGCTAAACCCAATGACCCGTTCTCAGCTGACCCACTGATAAAACTCTATATAACTGATTACTCCCTCTGTATGGACTGGCCTTCCTGGACGTTACACTCTCCAGATGTCCCTCCACCATCACTGTCTCCTCAGCTAGCTCCACCTCATCTCCTCAACCTCCACATGTTGGAGGGCTCAATCTTCAGATCTCTTCCCTCCTGTGTACACTCAAGCCCATGATCCTGCCCAGTCTTGGGGCTTTAAACGTCAGCCATATGTTGAAGACCCCCAACCTAAATCTCCAACCTGTGTATCTGTCCTGGACTCTGAACTCCAAACGCCCCTCCAATGTCTCCTGGATGTCTTAACAGGCATCTCACATCTAGAAAGTCCCAAAGCAGGCTCTTGATCTCCCCACCCCAAATTTGCTGACCCTGCAGACTTCCCCATTTGGGTATAATGACAACTTCAACCTTCTACTTGTCCAGCCCTAAACCCATGGGAATCATCCTTGGCTCCTTTCTCTCTCTCTCATCCTGAATCTAATGCATTAACAAATTCCGTTCGTTCTGCCTTCAGAAGATACTCACACTTTGACCACTTCTCAGCATCTCCTCTTTTACTATACTATTTCATGTCACCACCATCTCTTGTTTAAATTGCTAGAATAGCTTCCTAACTTGTCTCCCTGCAAATGTCTGTAACCCACTGTAGTCTTTTTTTTTTTTTTTTTAAGTAGGCTCCACACTGGGCTTGGAGCCCAACGCGGGGCTTGATCTCACTACCCTGAGATGAAGACCAGAGCTGATATCAAGAGTCAGATGCTTAAGGAACTGAGCCACCCAGGTTTCCCCAATCCATTCTTTTTTTTTTTTTTAAACATTTTCTTTTTTTTTTTTTTTTTCATTTATTTATGATAGTCACAGAGAGAGAGAGAGAGAGAGAGAGAGAGAGGCAGAGACACGGGTAGAGGGAGAAGCAGGCTCCATGCACAGGGAGCCTGACATGGGATTCGATCCCGGGTCTCCAGGATCGCGCCCTGGGCCAAAGGCAGGCGCTAAACCACTGCGCCACCCAGGGATCCCCCATTCTTAATAGAGCAACCAGACGGGGATTCCCTGGGTGGCTCAGTGGTTTGGGCCTGCCTTTGGTCCAGGGCATGATCCTGGAGTCCCCGGATCTAGTCCCGCATCGGGCTCCCGGCATGGAGCCTGCTTCTCCCTCTGCCTCTCTTTCTCTCTGTGTCTATCATGAATAAATAAATAAAATCTTTAAAAAAATATATAGCAACCAGACTGGTGCTTTTAAAATGTAAGTTATATCAGGTCACTCATGTGCTCAAAACGCCTCAAGGACTACCCAGCCATCTCTTTGTAGCCAACTCCGTTGGCAGGCCCAACGTTGGCACCCCCCTAACCTAAACCCCTATTTTTTTCTCCTTGCTCATTCAGTTCCAGCCCCACGGACCTAAATGTTGTTTCTTCAACATATCAGACATATTTCCACCTCCCGGCCTTTGCATTTACTGTTCCTTCTACCAACTATCCACATGGCATCTTCCCTCACCCACTTCACATCTCCGCACAGATGTCACTTTCTCAATGAATCCTTTCCTGACCTTGCTTATAAAACTGCAAGCCCCCACCTCCCATATGTAGCCCCCTCCCTGCTTTATTTTTCTCCATTGCACTTATCACCATTTTACTTTAAGACCTGTCATTTTGGGGATCCCTGGGTGGCTCAGCGGTTGAGCACCGCCTTCGGCCCAGGGCGTGATCCTTGGAGTCCCGGGATCGAGTCCCACATCGGGCTCCCTGCATGGAGCCTGCTTCTCCCTCTGTGTCTTTCAAGAATAAATAAATAAAGTCTTAAAAAAAAAAAAAAAAAAACAGAGACCCGCCATTTTTTAAGAGTCTGTCTCCCCCACCCCACCCCCACCCCCACCCCCACCCCGGCCTCCACCCCCCGGGGGGAGTAAGTTCCGAAAGAGCAAAAAATTTGCTCTGTTGGTTGTCGTACCATCTCGTAGGTGCTCAATAACGACGCGTTAAATGTAAAAAAAAAAAAAAAAAAGAACCCTAGGTGCCTAACAAATCTCCGTTCAAGGGAGGATGTCCGTCCGGGTCCCGCAGCCTCCGCCGCCGCCGCACCCGGACGCCCCGGCCCTGAGGATTCCCCGCGAACAGCCCGAACCCCCCAGCGCGACGCACGGCTCCCGGCGAGCCCTCCCGAAAGCCAGTCCCCGCTCCCGTCTCCCCCTTCCACCGCAGAGCAGCCCCCCCAAATCCTGCAGACGCCGGGCCAGCCGGGGGCCGCGCGACCACGGCCCTCGCCCGGCACGCCCGCGCCCTGCAGACGCGAACCCAGGTCGGGGCGAGCGGGGCAGGCGCCAGGCCCCTCCGACCCCGCCGCTCTCGCTCACCCATCCCATGCCAGATCACCAGCGGCAGCGGCGCGGCCGGGTCCAGACGCCAGGGCGCCCGGGCAGCGCCGGACCCCGGCAGGAGGGCGACGGCCAGGAGCCACAGGCAGCTGGGCGACGCCATCTTGGCCCAATCACGTGACCGCCGCCGCGGCACACACCCCCCCCCCCCCCCGCGGCCGGGCCTGGCCTCGGCGCCCGCGGGGGCCGCCCGTCCGCGCCTCGCCTCCCGCCGCGCTCCTGCCCCACCGAGGCGCGGGTTGCGTCGGCGCATCCTCGCCGCGGCCTCCGGCCTCCTGACAGCGCTGGACGCCCTTCTCCCCACTTTACAGGTCTGGACGCTGAGGCAGCCGAGAATGTGAGACAGGTGCAAAGTTGGCAGGGCTAGCAAGTTGCTGGCAGGTGTTGCGCAGCCCCTGCGCTGTAGCGCCTTGGAGAGAAACATGCTCCGTGCAAGGAAGGTAGGAAGGGGGCATCCGGCTCCCTATTAGAAAATGAAGGGGGCAGCCCGAGTGGGCAGCGGGTTAGCGCCTGCTTCCGGCCCAGGGCGTGATCCTGGGGACCCGGGGTCGAGTCCCCCATCGGGCTCCCTGCATGGAGCCTGCTTCTCCCTCTGCCTGTGTCTCTGCCTCTCTCTCTGTGTGTCTCATGAATAAATAAGATCTTTAAAAAGACAAAAAATAAATAAATGCCTAGACATACGTGGGGCACCTGGGTGGCTCAGTAAGTGAGCATCTGTCTTTGGCTCAGGGCGTGACCCAAGGGTCCTGGGATCGAGTCCCACTTCGGGCTCCCTGATTGGAGCCGCTTCTCTCTCTGCCTGTGTCTCTGCTCCCCCCACCCGTATCTATCATGAATGAATAAATAAAATCTTTAAAAAGAAAAGAAAATGGAAGGAGAGAGGTCATTTCCAGCCAGCGCTACGAATGACCTGGTGTGGGGTATTTGTCTTGGATGTGAAGGAAATGTGGGATTTCAACAGGCAGAGATGAAATGCAGGAGGACTGGAATGAGCCAAGACGGAGAGGTGGACAGGAATGGGATGTTTTGCAAGAAAGGGCAGGGCTTCTAGACTGACACGAATATCTGTTGGATTTTTATTATTTTTTAAAGTTTTTATTTATTTATTAATGAGACACAGAAAGAGAGAGGGGCAGAGACACAGGCAGAGAGAGAAGCAGGCTTCATGCAGGGAGCCCGACGTGGGACTCGATCCCAGGACCCCAGGATCACGCCCTGGGCCAAAGGCAGACAGACGCTCAACCGCTGAGCCCGTCAGGTGCCCATCTGTTGGATGTTTAAACCACAGCTGCTTTCTGGCTTAACCTCAGAGCTGAATGAGCAGGAGCCTCTCCTTCACCGTTTCTCCCTTTTGCATCACCCCCCCCCCTTTAATCCACTTCATGTTCTATTGCCCAATTCGTTATCTAAATCCATTTTCATCTTCTCAATTCCCCATTCACAATATTTTTTTCCGAGAATTATCCGAATAGTCATACATAATTTGGCAAGTAAATTAGGATGTATCCACCACCATACAATGGAATGCAGTGAGGTGAATTTTATAAAGGATAAGATAGACTTTTATATAGCTACATGAAAAAGTCCTCTGTACAGGGTAAAGGAAAAAGTGGTTGCACACCCACCTGAAGCCCTTTTTATCTGATGCTGTTGGGCCTGGTGGTTGGTTGTTACTTGATAAAAATCCATAGAAATGCAGAATTGTAAAGCATTATACAGTATACAGTTGTGTTTATTTTTTTTAATGTAATTTTAAAAAAAGTAACTTTAAGATATAAGCCACTCTGTTTTCCTTAAATTTAAGACTTGGGGGGGGGGGGTGGAAAGACTTGTGAATGTAAATTGCTTCATCAATCTTTTGAAATAGCCTCAGGCTTTTTCTGTGATTATGGGGCCACTGGCTGAAGTGTTTCTTAGATGATTTGTACTTCTTGCCTTTAACAAATCACCCATCATTTTTTTCAATGCTTCTTTAAAATGGGGCATTAACTGGAGGGCACTGGTAAAGCAATCTGAATGCAAAGTTCTTCTAGACGTGTGTAGTTCTTACAATCACAGAATTCTCATCAATACCTAACTTAGAAGTTTTCACCACTTTGCTTTCTTTTTTTAAAAAGATTTTGTTTATTCATGAGAGAGAGACACACACACACACAGGCAGAGGGAGAAGCAGGCTCCATGCAGGGAGCCCAACATGGGATTTGATCCCTAGACTCCAGGATCACGCCCTGGGCCAAAAGCAGGTGCTAAACCTCTGAGCCACCCAGGAGTCCCTCATCATTTTGCTTTTAACTAGTCTTTCCAAAGCATTCAACTTAGTTTTCATAGAAACATCTTTTTATGCTTACATTTTCAAAAATTTAATTAAATTACAATAGCAAATTTCACTGATATAAGAAAGTGGAATAAACCCAGCTGATATTTGGAAGTCAGGTAGCTCAACTGGCAAGAACAGATCTACCCCATAGCTCTAAACAATAGCCTCCCTGAGCACCTGTGTGGCTCATTCAGTTAAGCATATGCCTTCAGCTCAGGTCATGATCCCAGGGTTCTGGGATCAAAGCCCTGCATTGGGCTCTCACCCTGCTTAAGCAAAAAGTCTGCTTCTCCCTCTGCCTGCACCTCCCCCTGCTTGTGTTTTCTCTCTCTCTCTGTCAAATAAATAAATAAAATCTACAAATTAAAAAAGTAGCCTCCTAAAAAAAATAAATAAAAAATAAAAACATAAAAAAGTAGACTCCTAACCCTGTTTAGCATCCTGGGGGCATTGGTAAGTACGTTTTAAAGTTTTTTTTTTTTTCTTAAGTAATCTACACCCAATGTGGGGCTTGAACTCATGACCCTGAGATCAAGAGTCAAATGCTTCACCAACTGAGCCAACCAGGTGCCCCTTTATTAGATTGGGAGAATAGATTAGGAACAAAGAAAGTTACTATTTATTTTTGCAAAAAGTATATATGTTACAGTGATGGTTGCATTTGTACCACTCTATGTTTATTAAAAATCATTGGATCAGTGACGCCTGAGTGGCTCAGCGGTTGAGCTTCTACCTTCCACTCAGGTCCTGATCCCGGGTCTGAGGATTGAGTCCCACATTGGGCTCCCTTCGAGGTGCCTGCTTCTTCCTCTGCCTATGTCTCTGCTTCTCTCTATGTGTCTCTCATGAATAAATAAATAAAATCTTTTTAAAAATCATTGGATCAGGGATCCCTGGGTGGCACAGCGGTTTAGCGCCTGCCTTTGGCCCAGGGTGCGATCCTGGAGACCCGGGATCGAATCCCACATCGGGTTCCCGGTGCATGGAGCCTGCTTCTCCCTCTGCCTATGTCTCTGCCATTCTCTCTCTCTCTCTCTCTGTGTGACTATCATAAATAAATTAAAAAAAAATTTTTTTAAATCATTGGATCATACACATGAAATGGGTGAATTTTATTGTATGTAAAACCTACCATAATAAAGCTGTTCTTAAAACATCTATTCACAAAAAAAAATTAAAAAAAAACATCTATTCACGTATGTCTAGATTTTTCACTGAATTTCTAATTTTCACTGAATTGCTAAAGCGCTGGCAAGGCAACAGAGTTTTCACTATTCACTTTTGGGAGGGGAGGAACGCTTCACCAATTCGTGAGTCATTGTGCAGGGGCCATGCTAATCTCCGTATTGTTCCAATTTTAGCATATGTGCTACAGAAGTAAGCACCACGTTTTACCTTTTTTTTTTTAATGTGTATTTATTTATTTATTTGAGAGAGAGGGAGAGAACACACGTGCATGCTAGCAGGGGAAGAGGAAGGAGAGAAGCAGACTCTGTGCTGAGCATGGAACCTGACTCGGGACTTGATCTCACAATTGAGATCATGACCTGAGCTGAAACCAAGAGTCAGCCGCTTCACTGAGCTATCCAGGTGCCCCACCACTTTTGACTTTTTATACATAAGTATGGCTTGAATTTTTACAACAAAAGATACATAACTTTTATTTTCTCCCCGCCCCCCCCCGGTTTTATTGATATAATTGACATACGACACAGCATTAGCTTAAGGTGTACATCATAATGGTTTGATAGAGATACCTTAACTTTTATAGTCAGAAAAAAAATAAGATGTACATACATCAAAGATATAATTAAAAAGTGTATAATGTATATATACATCAAAAATTATTATACTGTTTGGGACGCCTGGGTGGCTCAGCGGTTGAGTGTCTGCCTTTGGGCCAGGACATGGTCCCAGGATCGAGTCCCACCTTGAGCTCCCTGCATGGAGCCTGCTTCTCCCTCTATGTCTCTGCCTCTCTCCCTGTGTCTCTCATGAATAAATAAATAAATAAAATCTCTTTAAAAATTATTATACTTTTTGATTAAGATGACGAAATAAAGCTTTCTCATAGGCTCTGTTTCCGCCAATACCTAAGAAAGTTAAAATTTCATCCACAGGGAACAAAGGGCCACAACTCAGTATCTTAAATGTCAACAGTGAAAGAAAGAAATAGAATATTCTGGTCTGGAGTAAATTAAGGCTTCCAGTCCTGCCTCCATTCCATCAAAATCCATATTGCTAGGTTCACAAAATCTTTGGAATCAATACATACATATGCACGTCTATTCCAAGAGAGAAGAGAATTAAGTAGTGTCTTTATCTTCAACCTCTTCTCTCCAGAGAAGTGAAAATGACTATCCAGGAGAAGGTGCAATGAGAAGTGGAGAGCAGGCTAGGTGTTTTAGGTGGCTGTGATGAGTGCAGGAGAGCTAATACTTAATTGAGAGAGAGGGTTCCAAGGACTGAGGCTCTTTCATGTTGGAATGGGATACAACAACCTCTAGTAGAGTGAACTCTGAAACAGACTTCTAAAATTTCAGAAAACATGGAAGACATAGAGGAATGTAGGTATTCTAATAAAGGGTGCCTACCGTTGCCCCTGAGTTCTGCCCTCCTCTCTTTCAGACAAGCTTATAAATCATAGAAAAAGTGCAGGGCAGCCCCGGTGGCGCAGCGGTTTAGCGCCGCCTGCAGCCCAGGGCGTGATCCTGAAGCCCCGGGATTGAGTCCCATGTCAGGCTCTCTGCATGGAGCCTGCTTCTCCCTCTGCCTCTCTCTCTCTCTCTCTCTCTCTCTGTCTCTCTCTCTCTCTCCATCTCTATGAATAAATAAATTTTAAAAAAAGGAAAGAAAAAGTGCATACGGCATAAAATAACAGCCTTCAAGCTGCAGTTCATTAGGAAAACCAAGTTGGTTTCAGATAAAGTGGCAAGGGGACCCCTGGGTGGCGCAGCGGTTTGGCGCCTGCCTTTGGCCCAGGGCGCGATCCTGGAGACCCGGGATCGAATCCCACGTCGGGCTTCCGGTGCATGGAGCCTGCTTCTCCCTCTGCCTGTGTCTCTGCCTCTCTCTCTCTCTCTCTCTCTCTCTCTCTCTCTGTGACTATTATATATAAATAAAAAATTTAAAAAAAAAACAGATAAAGTGGCAAGGAATTTAGGAGGCAAGGAGAGAAATCAAAGGCGTTCACCCCAAGTGCTTTGAATTCTAGGATAACCTACGAAGAAAATGAGCTCGATTAAGAACTCAAAAATAGGGCAGCCCCGGTGGTGCAGCGGTTTAGCGCCTCCTGCAGCCCAGGGCATGATCCTGGAGTCGCGGGATCGAGTCCCACGTCAGGCTCTCTGCATGGAGCCTGCTTCTCCCTCTGCCTGTGCCTCTGCCTCTCTCTCTCTCTGCATCTCTATGAATAAATAAATAAAGTCTTAAAAATATATATAAAAAAAAGAACTCAAAAATGAAAATAATAATAAATAAATAATTTTAAAAACTCAAAAATGAGATAAACAACTGAAAGAGATGAATAGAGAAATTGCACATCCAACAAAGCCAAGACCGAAACAATATCATTATAGAGCTAATAAATACATCAAAAAAGCAAGGAGTAGAGTAGACATGGCTGTAAATGGAATTATTAATGTGGAAAGATGGCTTGAAATAATCACAATAAAGGCAAATGAAAACCACAAAGAGATTAAAACGATCATCCCCGACCCAAACACTTTTTAATCAAATAGTTCAAAGTATCCATGTAGAAAGGCACCAATAGAGTTCTTACTTCCTCTGGATTTGGTTTTAGGAGGAACCATTCAGTAAGAGACAAGTAGAATTCTTCCAATTTAAGTCAACACCAGATTGTTATTTTAATAAACAGCCTCTGAAGCTTATTAATATTGTAACAGTAAGTGAGAACTTACAGAGCCTGAAATTCAGTGTGACCTCAAAGAGTACTGAAAGTTAGTAAGATACATATCCATTCCCTGAACAGACAAGGAACAGTGGGAACATGGAGTAGAACCTGAATTGCTCATAGGTTTCAGTTGTGTGTTGTTATTATTATTATTGCACACAAGAAATGAAACTGCTTTATGTAAATGAAAATTTTTTAATTAGGTTGCTTGCTATTATCTTAAAGATTTTACTTATTTACCTGACACAGAAAGAGAAAGAGCACAAGAAGGGGGAGCGGCAGGCAGAGGGATAAGGAGAAGCAGGCTCCCCACAGATCAGGGAGCCCGATGCGGGGCTTGATCCCAAGCCCCTGGGGTCATGACTTGAGCCAAAGGACTCAAAGCATTTAGCTGAATGAGCCACTCAAGGCACCCCAAGTTGCCTGCTATTAAAAACACATCATACGTATTAATAATCCAGATTTAGAACATACTGGCTTTTCAATAAAATGAACAGAGAATTTACCAAGTGGCCACTTACAGTGAATTCTCTCAGACTGAGAAATAACCGATTTCCATTATTTGAGCCATGAAAAAAGATCACGATACCATTACCTGATGGCAGCAATGGATAAAAGTAATACCGAGATTTCTTGGTTTGGGGACACCTGCCTGGCTCAGCCCATAAAGCATGCAACTCTTGAGGGATCTTGGGGTTGTGAGTTCAAGCCCCATGTCGGGTGAAGAGATTACTTAAAAAAAAAAAAAAAAAAAGGGCACCTGGGTGGCTCAGTTGGGCATCTGCCTTTGGCTCAGGCTCCCTGCTCAGTGGGGAGTTTGGCTCTCCCTTGCCCTTTGCCCCTCCTCACCCCTTGTGTTTGTTTTCTCTCTCAGATGAATAAATGAAATCTTAAAAAAAATTTTATTGGTCTATTAACTATTGGGAGCTACAAAAATGATTCATAAAAATGAAAAAGTTTTATTAGACATGCTGTCTACGTTAGAAAACTTTTGAGAAAAATGCTTTCTTCTTGCCCAATGGAAAGGAATATCATCCCTTTTTTTTTCTTTGTAACATTGAGACAACTTTTAAAGCTTTTGATATTTCTTATCAGATACAGACACACACACAATGTTGAAATTCTAAGAAAGGCATGAAAAAGAAAATAAGGCCTTTCTTCCTCCCCATTTATTAGATTTTACTCCCTAGAGGCAATTCTGTTAGCATTTTCTGCTGTTTCATTTTCCTGATATTTATCATGATTTCTTCAATCAGTTTAATTTATTGGTTTGTTGATTTTAAACTGTATCTCTCCACAGTAAAAGATAAAGAAATTAACAAATTTCCCCTTCTTTTACTTCTCTCCACCTCTAAATTTTTATTACTTATTGTAAATATAACATTTATATTATTTTTGTTACTAAATTAAATACTAAATTAATTTGTATATAGATTGACTAAAAATAAAACACCAAAACCCAACACTTACCATATTATAATTCTACAAATATTAACAGGAGAACCAAGTAGTGTGATTAGACCTTTCATGATGAAAATATATTCCCAGGTCATTAAAACTTTGCAACTCACAAGGGAGCCTTCCATGTATCAGGACCTTATGGATCTTTTATTTTTTCTCCAAGTTTTTTTTTTCTCCCAAGCTTTTTAAATTTTGTCTGGTCTTGTCTTACACTTCTATTACTTAAATCCTACATGGTCCTCTTTGTTAGATGGTATCTAACAAAGGGGTATATCTATTGATGTGAAGTGTTGGTGGGTTCAGGAGTAAACGGTTAAGAAAAAATTCTTGAGACATCTTCAGTGCAAAAAAGGTGGTTTTATTGAAGCATGGGGACAGGACCTCTGGGCAGAAGAGAGTTGCACTGGGATTTATGAAGAGTGACTGATTATGTCCTTTTAAGTTGGGAGTGCCTTAGGGATAGCCTAAGTCTCTAAGGAATTTGTTTGTTGTTTTAAGATTTTATTTATTTATTCATTAGAGACACAGAGATAGGCAGAGACACAGGCAGAGGGAGAAGCAGGCTCCCTGTGGGGAACCCGATGCGGGACTCAATCTCAGGGCCCTGGGATTATGACCTGAGCCAAAGGCAGACACTCAACCACTGAGCCACCCAGGAGTCCCCTATCTGTAATTTTTAAGGGGTTTCTGACATCCTACTGAGTTCTGAATGGCCATTTTTATCACTGTTTTTGAACATGACAATCCTACCTAGGACGAGTACTAGGGCCCAAATGCATGTGTTTTTTGTTTTTTTTTTTAAAGATTTTTATTTATTTATTCATGATAGTCACAGAGAGAGAGAGAGGCAGAGACATAGTCAGAGGGAAAAGCAGGCTCCATGCAGGGAGCCCGATGTGGGATTCGATCCGGGGTCTCCAGGATCACGCCCTGGGCCAAAGGCAGGCGCCAAACCGCTGCGCCACCCAGGGATCCCCCAAATGCATGTGTTTTAACACAACTTTGGAAATACAACCTATGCAATTATTTGCCGCATTCTTAGGATCTGTCCTCAGCCTGTACAGTCCCGTTTTAGCAAGAATCCTGATAAATCAGTTTGGCAAGAATTCCATTGATATCTTTAAAAAAATTCCATTGATATCTGATCACCATTGATACTTAATCAATGGTGATCATTGATTCTACACCCTTGATGTCTAAGTTCTTGGCCTACTTTTAGCTAGAATCCTGTTAGACAAGTTTATAAAGGAGCCCCAGGTGCCATGGCTGACTCAGTCAGAGACTCTTGATCTCAGGATAAAGTTTGAGCCCCATGTTGGATATAGAGATTACTCAAAAATAAAATTTTTTTAAAGATTTTATTTACTTATTCATGAAAGACAGAGAGAGAGGCAGAGATACAGCAGAAGGAGAAGTAGACTCCATGCAGGAAGCCCAACGTGGGACTCAATCCTAGGACCCCGGCTTCACACCCTGAGCCAAAAGCAGGTGCTCAACTGCTGAGCCACTTAAGTATCCCTCAAAAATAAAATCTTAAGAAAATAAAAAGAATAAAGAATCTCCTTATTCCTGAGTTCTCTTAATAATTTTCACTCCATTGACTCTGTTCCCACTTTCCCCCACCCCCACTTTGCTCATTGCTTTTAAATCACCAGCTGTCTTTCCTGTATTTGGAGTTCAGCTCAGTTTTACTGAAGCCTTTCTGCTCTATTGCAATAGTACTGAATGAAATCTGCCTTTACTGATTTTAACTAATGTCTGGCTCTATTGCTCCTTAACAATTCTGGGTTCAAATAATTATTCCCTCAAAACTTTGAAGACATTCATTACTAATGATGACAAGTCTCATTCCTTTATGGAGAAATTGCTTTGTTTGCTTGCTTTTTTTTATTTTGTGGATGCCTGGTTGCCCACTCATATTCCTATAGGGAGAGCTAGCCCGAGTTTTCTCTGCCTGTGTGTTTTTTCAATAGACCTATCCCTTAACCTTGAATTCTATGTGAACAGGAGGTATGCATCATTATCATCAGGCAGGCTTCCTCAGAAGTTTCCTGGGGAGTAGGCAGGCCGTCCAAGGACCTCTATAACTAACTCCATCATGAAGGTGGAGTACACAACATGAATCATCCCAGAATAAAGCTGTTGTTCCCCCACCCACACTACCTTTTATGCAGATCTGATCTGCTTTTTTTTTGAGCCTAAATATTCCCTCCAGGAGCCTGCTCCAGGCAAATCCTCAATGTCTTCAGAAAACATCTAGGCTGTGATTAGCAGATAGACCTTTAAAAGGAAGCAGTTAGGTTCCTCCTTTTGTGGATTGTCTTCTTTTGCCAGATTATCTATTGGAAATTCACCCTCCTCTGTGCTATCCCATATCACAAGGACTGGAAATTTGGGATCTATATTTTCCAAAATCCCTTCCCAGTGAAGTTCAGGTTAGTGCCAGCCAATCATTCAGAAGATATGGATAGAAGCAAAAAAAAAAAAAAAAAAAAGAAGAAGAAGAAGCAGCCATACATTATTGTTGCTCAGGCAGCAACAAGAAGGTAAGAGGTTTTGCAGTGGCTTCTAGGTATTTTCCCACAAACTGCCCAATTCTGACTCTGGAATCTAGTGGGGAATCTGAGAGCAAAGGATGACTTTTCCTGACTTTCAATCCTCCAGCTCTTCTAATGGTTTGGTAAAACAGCTACTTTCCTGAAATAAACTCCTTCCTGCTTAAAATATCTAGAGTAGTTTCTGTTACTCTGATTGATCCCCAACTGACACAGTGACAAAAACAAGGAAAGCTGGGAACGTAAGCCTACTTTGAGACAAAATTGGCTGGAAAAAGTCCCATGCGGTGAAGGCAGGTAGCTGTAGGAAGAGACAAGAGCTGATCACTAGAGCTCACACTAAGAACTAAGGGCCAAAGCTCTTCAAGGAAAAGGTAGCTGGGACGGTTAGGGTTTTCAGACTGTGAGGACACAATTTTCTTTGTTTACTACTGTATCCCTAGTGCATGGCACACAAAATTGTAATATGAACATGTTTGTGCTTGCTTCACCAGCACATATACTAAAACTGAACATGTTTAATAAGTGAATAACCCAGTAAGGAACTGTGCCTTTCTTTGTGCTTCAGTTGGAATGCTTTTGGTTGCAAGTAATGAAAAATCCAACTTGAATTGGCTTGAGCAGTAAAGGAAATTTATTATTCCACGTATCTAGATTTTTAGAGATATGCTGACAGCTTTTTGCAACAACTCAACGAGGATCTAATTTCATTTAATCCCTTAGTCCCTGCCTTCTAAAATGCCGACTTCATTAAAACTACCTTCTTTTGGGGGCGCCTGGCTGGCTCCCTCAGCAGAGCATGCAATTCTTGATCTCAGGGTCATGAGTTCATGCCCCATGTTGGGTGTAGAGATTACTTTAAAAAAAAAAGAAGAAAGAAAGAAAGAAAGAAAGAAAAGGAAGAAGAAGAAGAAGAAGAAGAAGAAGAAGAAGAAGAAGAAGAAGAAGAAGAAGAAGAAGAAGAAGAAGAAGAAGAAGAAGAAGAAGAAGAAGAAGAAGAAGAAGAAGAAGAAGAAGAAGAAGAAGAAGAAGAAGAAGAAGAAGAAGAAGAAGAAGAAGAAGAAGAAGAAGAAGAAGAAGAAGAAGAAGAAGAAGAAGAAGAAGAAGAAGAAGAAGGAAGAAGAAGAAGAAGAAGAAGAAGAAGAAGAAGAAGGAAGAAGAAGAAGAAGAAGAAGAAGAAGAAGAAGAAGAAGAAGAAGAAGAAGAAGAAGAAGAAGAAGAAGAAGAAGAAGAATAATTTTGGGCAGCCCGGGTGGCTCAGTGGTTTAGTGTCGCCTTCAGCCCAAGGCGTGATCCTGGACACCCGGGATCGAATCCCATATCAGGCTCCTTACATGGAGCCTGCTTTTCCCTCTGCCTGTGTCTGTCCTCACTCTCTCTCTCTCTTTCTGTCTCTCATGAATAAATAAAATCTTAAAAAAAAAAAAGAATCTTTAAAAACAACAACAACAAAACCCACAATTTCTTTTGTTATCCCAAGATTGATGTCCATACTTTCAGGGTTACACACTTTATCTTTCACGTCTTACAGAAAACAGGGAGTGTTTGATCCTAGCATTCCTAAAAATCATATGATGGGGTTGTATTAGATTGCATGCCCACCCCTGGACTATCACTGTGGCCAAATAACCTGTGATTTACAGTCAGCTTCCTTGGACAAAATGAATGCTATAAAGGGAAACAAAAATACTTTCTGTTCTTAATATGTGATCTACTGTATTGCCAATTCTTTTCTTTTTTTTTTTATGATAGTCACACACAGAGAGAAAGAGAGGCAGAGACATAGGCAGAGGGAGAAGCAGGCTCCATGCACCGGGAGCCTGATGTAGGATTCGATCCCGGGTCTCCAGGATTGTGCCCTGGGCCAAAGGCAGGCGCTAAACTGCTGTGCCACCCAGGGATCCCCGTATTGCCAATTCTTGGGGAGACCTTCATCTCTGGCTACCTGAAGCTGGGCACAGGAACTATTTACACAAGGAGTCACTAGATAGATGTAGATTCTACAGTGGATAAGACATAGCCAAATGACTCCAGTTAGTGGGAGAAGAGCCTGTCTATCTCAACAATAAGCCCCAGACATTTTCTGGGTGAAGATGTTCATTCCTCAGAACCAGTGTTGATAAGAAAGAAGGTATGCCTCTGTCTAGGACCCGGCCACAAGAGTCAAGGCCTGGGGTCTTTAGAATTTCCTTTAGCTATTGAATTGAGTGGTCTAAAACCCTAGATCCCACTTCTCTTATCTACTCCATGACTTAGCTCATTAATTTATTCCCTCTCACTTGCTTATCATCAGAATGTCCCTCCCTACTTGAGTGTTTCCATGAGCATATAAATAATGCTGTAATTTCCCCTATCATAAAAACATACCTCCTTGGCACTTTGTACCTTCCCCTATTTCCCAGCTCCTCTTTGCAGAAAAAAAGATCCCTTGTAAAGTTGTATTTACTTCAAGTCTCTGTTGCCTCTCCTCTCATTTGCTCTTGAACACATTTTAATCAAGCTCATATTCCTAGAACTCCCTAGAGTGCTCTCATCAAGGTCACTGATAATTGCCACTTTGCTGAAATCCAAGGGTTACCTCTCAGTCCTCATGTCTCTCAGCTTTTCAACAGCATTTGGCACAATTGATCAGACCCTCCTTATTAAAACCCATTTTTCACTAGGCTTCTAAGACCTCACACTCCTAACACTTTCCCTGCACCTCACCTGCTGCTCCTCAGTTCCCTTAGCTTGTTCTTTCTCACTTCTAAAGGCAGAGTGTCATGAGTTGGTCTTCATAACTCTTTTCTATGCATGTTCCCTGGGTAATATCATCTGGCCCCATGACTTCAAAAATGGTCTATTACCTACTGAAGTATTTACGGGAAGAACAGTAAATATCCAGAATTTGCTTTAAAATATTCCAGGCTTGGGGGCACCTGGCTGGCTTGTTAGGAGGGTGTGTGTGACTCTTGATCTCAGGGTCATGAATTAGAGCCCAACACTGGGGTTAGAGATTACTTAAATAAATAAATAAAAATAAAAATAAAAATAAAAATAAAATAAAATAAAATAAAATAAAATACTCCAGCCTAGGGAGGAATGAGGAAAGATGGGACAAGACTAATAAAATATTAATTATTGATAAAGCTAAGTGATGGGTACACAGATATCCATCATATTATTCTCTCTACTTTTGTATATGCTTAAAATTTTTCCATAATATAATAAATAAAATCTGTATACTGAACACTTCTATATTTATATAAAATATATATATATTATTAAAAAGGCTTTCAAGCCTTTTTTTCCTAAACTCCAAACATGTATTTGCAACTGCCTCCTCAACATTTCTACTCGATTGTTCAACAGTCATTGCAAATTTAACATGTCTAAAATGAACCACCTACCAAACCCTCCTTGCCCCACAAAAAACAAAACAAAACAAAACAAAACAAACAAACAAAAAAAAACTGCATCTCCCAGGGTTTCCTGTCTCTGTAAATTACATTACATTTACCCAATTGTTCAGACCAAAAACTTTGGAGTCATCCTTCCCTCCTCTCTTTCACTTATAATCCACATCCAATCCCATTGCCAAAACACACTCAATTTCTGACAATTCACTACCTTCCGTGTTACCATCCTTTCTGTTGATATACCCAGCCTCCAGCCTCCAGCCTCACTCACGTCCAGGGTTGAGGCTCTCCGGCTCTCTGTCTTTACTACAGTCTAGTGAACTGGCCTCCTGCTGTTTCATGAGCCCAAGAAGCAGACTCTCACCTCCAGAGACCTACTGTTCCTTCTGCCTGGAATGCTTTCCCCCCAAGCATTTGCCTGGCTTAAACTCTCCATTCCAAGCTCCAATCAGTCATTAACTTAGGTAGAGCTTTCCTCAAACAATTTATGTAAAACAAATGCTGCTTTCACTGTCTATCTCCCTTCCTGTTTGATTTTCCTATTATTTTATATATCCATTAGTTACTTGCTTTGTAAGCTAGGTAAGAACAAGAACTTTGTCTTGTTTACTGCTATAACCCTAATACCCAAAATAATTCATAGCACAAGTAGTGTAAGTAATTTGTTGAGAGAATAGATGATTGGATGAACGGGTCTCAGATAAGGGTAGAAGATAGCCCTGCATTTGGATGCTCCAGGTTGAGGGGATGTGACTCTTCCCTTCCCCACTCCCAGCTTCTGTGCTCACCTGAACCATGCTCAGACCCTATAACATCCAAAAGGTTTTTTCCGTAAGGTGGAACTAAGCAGGTATAACCCCAGAAATTAGAACAGTTAAATAGTCCTGAGTAAGATATTCCTTAGAAAATGAATTCTTTTTACTTTTTATTTTCTTTTTAAATATGGAATACTTCACGGATTTGCGTGTCATTCTTGTGCACGGGCATGCTAATCTTCTCTGTATCGTTTCAATTTTAGTATATGTGCTACCAAAGCGAGCATTGAATTCTTAAAAAAAATAAAAAAAAAGATTTGGGGATCCCTGGGTAGCTTAGCAGTTTAGCACCTGCCTTTGGCCCAGGACGTGGTATTGGAGTCCCAGGATTGAGTCCCACATTGGAGCCTGCTTCTCCCTCTGCCTGTGTCTCCGCCTCTCTCTCTCTCTCTCTAATGAAGAAATAAATAAATAAATAAATAAATAAATAAATAAATAAATAATCTTAAAAAAAAATAAAAATATTTTATTTATTTATCCATGAGAAACACAGAGGCAGAGGGAGAAGCAGGCTTCCCACAGGGAGCCCGATGTGGGACTTGAATCTGGACCCCGGGATCAGGCCCTGAGCTGAAGGTAGACGCTCAAACCAAGCGTCCCTGATTGGATTTTTGTCTTAAGAACATCAAGATGAAGGTCAAGATCCCCTTTCTTAAAAACAAATGTTGCTGAAAAGTCAGTATAATAATATGGAAAAAAAAATTGTTTTAAACAAGTAACTATAATTCTCCCAACAAACATTGCAACTATTTATATTTTTGCATCCCATCTGCCAAGTTTTGTCTACATGCAGGTGTCTTTTCAATCTTTTGCATACGCAGAAGACACCATCAAAATTTTGTTGTGGGGACCAACTCCACGGCCAAGGCTCCCGGCTCAGATGGAGCCTGATTCCAGAGTCACTTGCCTATGGCTCACCCAGGGAGGAGGAGCCTTCACTTCCCACAGGTATTGGGCAAGCCCTGTGAGTGGAGACATGGGGCTTGGCCCTGGGTATACAACAACTGATGATCATTTGGGGCCAGAAATGGACTACGGCAGGGGCTGGTTTATTCATTCATCCAATAGCCACTACAAGAATCTCCTATTTTCTTTGATTCTACGGGCTCTACTTTTTTTCCTTATTGTGCCTGGCTAGTAGACCTACCACAATTTATTAAACTTATTATGTATTCCTTTTTGGACCTTACAGAACTTTGCAGTTGATTCTTCCTACATGGAGCTTTTTTACATTAATTGTACCATTGCCTTATAGTGTTGTAGTTAAAAGTGCAGGTTCTGGAAAGAGAATGTCGTTTTTTAACACTAGTTTTATGACTGTCTGTGGTACGTTGGGCAAATTTCTTCTGTCTCAATATTTCCTTTATAAAATCAGGTCACTAATACTACCTTCCTCATAGGATTGTTAAGAGAATTGTGAGATACTTCACTTGAAAAATGCTTGGTCCAGGGCGCCTGAGTGTCTGCCTTCGGCTCAGGTCATGTCCTGGAATCCTGGAATCCAGCCCCACATCAGGTTCCCTGCTGAGCAGGAAGTCCGCTTTTCTCCCTTTCCCTCTGCTGCTCTCCCTGCTTGTGCACTGTCTCTCTCTCTCTCTCTGTCGAATGAATAAATAAATAAAATCTTTAAAAAAAGAAAAATGCTTGGTCCTGAGTTAGAACTCAAGAGTTATAACTACTAGTACTATTACTTATTGACACAGGAATAACTTCAAGGATATTAATATCTTCCAGACTTTCAAGATTGTTGCAATGGTTATACAAAATAAATATGTTAAATACACAGTAAATATATTAAAAGCCATTGAATTGTATACTAAAGGAAAGATTATGGCTAATTATGACCATTCTGCTTTTCCAAATGGTATTTTTTTTTTAAAGATTTATTTATTTTGAGGGGAGAGTGAGAGGGGAGGGGCAGAGGGAGAGCAAGAGAGAAAATCCCAAGCAGCTTCAAGCTCGTGGAGCTCAATCCCACGACCCAGAGATCATGACCTGAACTGAAATCAAGAGTCAGACACTCAACCGACTAAACTACCCAGGTGCTCCTCCAAATGGTATTCTTGTTTTCATCTGTATTCTCACCTCAATTTTATCACAATCACATCAGTAATAGAGGATATTATTTTTTGCTTGCTTTTTTTGAGAAGGGTCAAACAGAATCCTGAAGGCACTTTCTTTGGAATTTTTACCCCCTGATTACTAGCAAGGAGGAATATTGTCGTACATATTGTTTCCTATTTGTTTTTCTTCTTCAAACTCTTTGCCCATGTAATTACTGCAACTGAATCCTTTTTTTTAACAATCTATTCCTTAATACCTCTAATTCAGTCCCAGGAGTGGGTTGGTCTCTAACAAGGGGCGCTTCAAAGAGGCCCATTGTTTCTCTGCAGAGGACGCCTCAGTGCTCCCCTGGACCCATTTTCCTCATTAAACAAGGATCTTCCTATTAACTAGAGCTTCTCCCAGCATAGTCCTACTATCATGAATGGCCCACAGCATTTTATCTGGGGCATGTACTCTAAAGACAGAACAAGAAAATTCTTTGAATACACCCTTTCTTCTTGATCTTTGCAACTGCTGATTGGGCCTGGGAATTCTGTATGTAAAAGCAAACATCTCCTCCTTTCAGGGAAGAGCAAGGTTTTTTTTTTGTTTTTGTTTTTGTTTTTGTTTGCTTGTTTGTTTGTTTGTTTGTTTGTTTTTAAGAGCAAGGTTCTTAACCATCTTTGAGGGGCCTACTCCAGGTAACAGTTCCAACAGCATGCTCCCGGGAGAGCTTCGGGTTGACATGACCTCCACTTTAGAGACAATAAAGCTCCAACTGGAAAGAAACCATTACCACCTCTTCCTAGCAGGACAGTGTTTATTAAAATATATGGAATGTTGTTGTAATTGTCATGGTTGCATCTAAATAAACTGAGGGTGACATGCAGAGGAGTTGGTTACATGCCCCAACAGGGGCCTCCTAGTCCACAGTCTGAGCTTGGTCGGTGTACCCAAGAGGATCAGGATCAGAGAGTTGACTCAAAATAACCAAATTCACAAGAGTCTAAGCCTTCATAAAGGAATTCTGAAAGTTGTGACAGTCATGCCCTCAGAGATGAGAAGGGGAAGACAGGTGTTAGCTTATTTATATGGAAAAGGGAGATGGCTCAGTGGCAGAGGAGACTGGGTGCTCCGGGGGTGGGCTCCTGTTGGTGCATCCTGCTTGTTAGATGATATCCTGAAACCATAGATAACTCAGTGGCTTTGTTCCTTTTAAAAATAGGCCAGGAATAGTCTGTAGTTCAGGAGGGACTCCTGTCAGTACTTCTAGTCACCACCCCCTCTCCCCTCCCTAGGGAGAACACTGTTGGGCGAAGCATAAGCAATTAGGGAGAATGAGGAATTGATGCTCTTCCTTATTCCTTTGTCTACTGGTACCCAGTAAATAAGCACCCTTCCCCCTCGTATTAATAACCTCATGTTGGGAGGGATCCATTCTATTGTCCCTTGTGGTGAATCAGAAAGAATCGGAAGTTCTTCTATCTTTAATTCTCTTGGCTCAGTCGGGAGCCGTTTAGAACAATACAAATGCCAATTTATTAATAAATGTTCTCTTTGATGAGATAATCTTGTCTGCTGAGAAGCAAAATAAAAGACTAGCCACTTAGTCCTGAAAAGCACCGGGATGCTTCAGGCTCAGCTATATTGGAGATCAGCCAGGAGCGCTAGGCCATCAGAGTAAACCGAGTCTACTGGAGTGGACATAGCGCTTTCCTGAGAACAAATTAAAATTGTTATTTCTGGGCAGCCCGGGTGGCTGGGCGGTTTAGCGCCGCCTTCAGCCCAGGGCGTGACCCTAGAGACCTGGGATCGATTCCCACGTCAGGCTCCCTGCATGGGACCTGCTTCTCCCTCTGCCTGTATCCCTGCCTCTCTCTCTCTCTCTCTCTCTCTCTCTGTGTGTGTGTGTGTGTGTGTTTCTCTCATAAATAAATAAATAAATAAATAAATAAATAAATAAATAAAATCTTTAAAAAAATTGTTATTTTAACTGAAATAGAAAATGCACACAAGATTATTTTATCTTAAAAGCAGTTACCAAAATTTCGCAGACTATACAGAGGTCAGCAATCCCTGATTGCCTACTGGTTGCCCTCAGGGTTATCCCGGCAGGAAGCGTGGAGAATGTAGCTTGTCTCAAATATAATTTCTATTTGGGACTCATTATTTTTAAGGTCAGTGCTACCAACAAATCAGAAGGTCAGAGTACTAGGATTTTACCAAGCTTCAACTCTAGGCTGCCAACACACATTAACTCTATTGTAATAAGTGTAAAGCATATTTTTCTCTTTTTTTAAAGATTTTATGTATTTATTCATGAGAGACAGAGAGAGAGAGTGAGAGGCAGAGACACAGGCAGAGGGAGAAGCAGGCTCCCTGTGGTGAGACTGACTCGGGACTGATCTCAGGATCTCGACCTGAACCAAAGGCAGATGCTTAACCACTGAGCCACCCAGGTGCCCTCAGGGAAACACTTATGTTAAATGGTTGATTATAAAGGTTTATAAAGGTTTATTATAAATGGTTGATTACATAATAAAGAATCACCAGCCAGATAGAGAGACATAGGGCAAGGTCCATGGAGTTGGGATGCACCACCATTCTGGTTCATAAATGTGTTCACTAACCCAGAAGCTTTCTGAACCCTATACTTTTAGGATTTTTAGGAGGCTTCATTGCAGAGACATAATTTTTAAAAATATTTTATTTATTTATTTATTTATTTGACAGAGAGAGAGAAAGCACAAGCAAGAGGAGCAGCAGAGAGAGAGGGCTCCCTTCACTCAGCAGGGAGCCCTACTTGCGGCTCAATCCCAGGACCCTGAGATCATGACGTGAGCTGAAGGCAGTTACTTCACTGACTGAGCCACTCAGGTGCCCCCAAGACATGATCAATCATTAGCTCAATTTCCAGCCCCTTTAGCCTTCCCAAAGGATGTGGCATGGAGCTGGAACTTCCAAGTACCTAATCATGGCTTGGTTTTTCTGGTGACCAGCCCCATCCTGAAGCTGTCTAGGAATCTACCAAAAGTCACCTCCTTAGAACAAAAGACATTCCTTCTGCCTGGGGGAGTTCTAAGAGATTTAGGAGCTCTGTGTTAGGGACCAGAATAAAAAATGACCTCATTTAAGCCAACAACAACAACCCAATGAAGTGAGCTCAATCAACCCCAACTTGCAGATGAAGAAACTAAGACATGAAGTTAGGGCCAACGTGAGACAGCATGTAAGAAATAGAATTTGAAGCTAGCAATTCTAACTGCAGAGCCCTAATATTTAACCTCACTGCCACCTAGAATTTGCAAGTTCTCAGGAGATTTATGAACTCACAAGGCAGGGACGCCCGGGTGGCTCAGGGGTTGAGCATCGACCTTCAGTTTAGGGCGTGATCCTGGAATCCTGGGATGAGCCCTACATCTGCCTATGTCTGAGCCTCTCTCTGTGTCTCTCATGAATAAATAAAATCTTAAAAAAAAAAAAAAAAAAACCCGAAGGGCAGCCCAGGTGGCTCAGTTGCTTAGCGCCACCTTCAGCCCAGGGAGTGATCCTGGAGACCCCGGATTGAGTCCCACGTCGGGCTCCCTGCTTGGAGCCTGCTTCTCCCTCTGTGTCTGTCTGTATGTCTCTCTCTCTCTCTCTCTCTCTGTGTGTCTCTCATGAATAAAAAAAAAAAAAAAAAAGAACTCTCAAGGCACAGTGGCATCCTGTAGTCTGTTCTAAGGAACCAAGTTTTACGAAGAGTTGTATGATCTAACTCTACACATGCTAAACCATTCTCTGTAGTCCAGCTCCCATCCTCTGTCACCAGCAAGCCCTATATACCAGTAGCATATAAACAGTGGTGGGTGGAAGATATTTTTGACCAGGAGAGATAGAAAAAAGAAGCCATTTGTCCCAGATTAAGAAATGTTTTCCTGGGGAGATATCTGGTTTTTCTTGTGGTATCTTGGAATATTGTAACATATAGCTCCTTCCCATATAAGCCTTAGTAAAGTTCTCACATGTACCTCCTAAGAATGCCTGATACTGGGCGCCTGGGTGGCTCAGTTGGTTAGGCTCTGCCTTAGAGTCAGGTCATGATCCCAGGGTGCTAAGATCAAGTCCAGCCTTGGGCTTCCTGCTCAGCAGGGAGTCTGCTTCTCCCTCTCCCTTCTCCCTGCCCCCTGCTCATTCTCTCTCTCTCTCTCTCTCAAATAAATAAATAAAATCTTTTAAAAAATGTCTGATACTTTTGCAACAGGTCTATTCCTTCCCCAGTGTCCAGCAATACACCAAGAAAAGGTAAATTCTGAGAACATTTTCTAACTATTCTCCATACAAAGACATTTGTAAAATACACTATTGAAAGAGAAACAAACAAAAGGAAGAGAAATCAGGTTCAGGGTGTCCAAGAACTGCAGGCCTCTACACCCAAAGTTGGGTGCTTGGTAAGGTGAATATGGTGCTCCATTTCAATTTCTAGTTTATTTCATGAGTTCTTGCTGTAAGTTGCTTCAAACATTTTTATTTTTTATGAGTTTGGACACAAATCTGTTTAAAAAGCCATTCACTGTTGATACAGAAACTTCTGATCACTTATGAGAAATAGACGTGGTACCATGAGAGCAAGAGCAGGAGCCAGACCATTATCAGACTGTTTTCATTATAAAACTGGACTAAATTATCTTTAATTCTTTCAACCCCAAGATTCTGTGCTTCTATGGTGTTAGATTTATCAGTAAAGCTTAATTTAATAGTTCCCTATTTCATTTTTTTAAGGAGAACCGATAAAGAGGAAGGCAAAGAAAGTTGTACCGCATCTAAGAATTGAAGTCAAATTCTGTTGTAAGCAACAGCTCCATATTTAGATACTGAAAATAAAATACTCTTAAATATAAGTTCAACACAATACAACTGTATTAAGCTAGGTTACAAGCCATGTACTAAGCAAAGCAGTAGAATAAAATAATCTTAAATATTTTAAAATACCCATGCTAGAGATTAATATTTAGCACATTTTTAAAATTCTTTAATGTCTTTCAATGTAATCCGTACTCTTGTGAACCACCTGAGTAATCAATTCATCAACTTTGTACATATAGTAATAAAGTGAGTTTTAGTAAAGCATATTTTATTTTAGGTAAGAGTATTTTTTTAAGATTTTATTTTTTCAAAAAATATTTATTCAGTATTTCTTTTTCTTTTTTTTTTTTTTTTAGAATTTTTATTTATTTATTCATGAGAGACACACACACAGAGAGGCAGAGACACAGGCAGAGGGAGAGGGGCAGGCTCCATGCAGGGAGCCTGACATGGGACTTGATCCTGGGTCTCCAGGATCACACCCTGGGCTGAAGGTGGCGCTAAACCACTGAGCCACCCGGGCTGCCCTAAGATTTTATTTTTAAGTAATCTCTATACCCGATGTGGGGCTCAAATTTATAACCCTGAGATCTGTACCAACTTGGCCAGCTAGGTACCCCAGCTAAGGGTATTTCTAAATATGCTATTATAAAGTTCATTTTTTTTTTGTTTTATAAAGTTCATTTTTATATAATTTCTTTTTTAAAAAAAATTATTTATTTATGATAGTCACACAGAGAGAGAGGCAGAGACATAGGCAGAGGGAGAAGCAGGCTCCATGCACCGGGAGCCCGACGTGGGATTCGATCCCAGGTCTCCAGGATTGCGCCCTGGGCCAAAGGCAGGCGCCAAACCGCTGCGCCACCCAGGGATCCCATGTTTCATAAAGTTCATTTTTAATGCAATCCTTGATTACATTTATAATATGGAAAGATAAATTTAGACTTTTTCCAATTTGACAACTTAAGTGGTTAAAAAAATTCATAATTTTCAACATAAATTTCAGAATGATATGTTATGTTTGTGGACCAAAAATATTACAAAGTGAAAAATAAATAAAAGTTGACTTCCTGACCAATTTTTAAGTTACTATGGTTAAAGATTAAGAATTGCCTGATTGTATGTGGCGGGGTTGTTGATTGCCAAGTAAGAGCTACCTGACTCACGGGAATAATTTGGAGTTTTTCTAAATTCTAATTTCAGACATTTTACAAACTGAACATTTAACATTTAACAAAAATATTGTTTTTAGATAAATCATTGCTGTAATTTGTGCACATGGGTATGTATGTTTGTACGGGGGGAGTGCTTTCTGTGTCTGCAGTTATTTGGAAAATTTGGGGGCAAAACAAAAAATGAACAGAGATTGATTTAATTAATTTTCTTAATATCTTAAATGCAACATGTTGTTAGAATGCAATGGACAGAACTCAAGTAAATAGGCTGGCCCAGAATGTAATTTTGTCTTGAATCCTCAATATGGAGGCAATGAGATTCTGGGAACACAGTAAAAGTTTAATTTATGTAGTTTTTATTTCCTGCAGACCAGCATAGTGAAGTAAGAGAATAGTCTATGGACTTTTAGAAAATTTTGTCTGCAGGTGAAAGTGTATTGTTGCATATAATTTGTGATATGTAACTGGATTTTTAGAACAATTCTTGAGTTTTAAAAGTCTTTTGGAAATTGGGGATGGGTAATGAGTAGAAAATATCTGTTTTAGGGATGCCTGGGTGGCTCAGTGGTTGAATGTCTGCCTTCAGCCCAGGGCGTGATCCTGGAGTCCAGGGATTGAGTCCCACATCGGGCTCCCTGCATGGAGCCTGCTTCTCCCCCTACCTGTATCTCTGCCTCTCTCTGTGTGTGTCTTTCACGAATAAATAAGTAAAATATTTAAAAAAAATAAAGTATCAGTTTTAAAAGGCTTTCAGGGCACCTGGGTGGCTCAGTCAGTTAAATGTCCAACTTCTGATTTTGGCTCAGGTCATGATCTCAGGGTCGTAAGATCAAGCCCTGCCAAGGGCTCCCCTCTGGGTGTGAAGCTTGCTTAAGGTTCCCTCTTGGGGTACCTGGGTGGTTCAGTCAGTTAAGCATTGGACTCTTGGTTTCCAGTCGAGTCATGATCTCAGGGTCATTAGATCCAGCCCAGTGGTGGTTCTGCCATCAGCACAGGAGTCAGCTTGAGATCCTCTCTCTCCCTCTGCCCCTCTCCTGCTGCTTCTGTGTATGCACATGGACACACACTTTCTCTCATTCATAAATAAATAAATAAATAAACAAACAAACAAACAAAATCTTTAAAAAAAAAGATTCTCTTTCTTTCTCTCCTTCGGCCCCCCTTCCTCTTGTTCTTTCTCTTTCTCAAAAAAAAGCAGGGGTGGGCTTTGGAAATTATCCAGTTTGTCCTTGTAATCCATTCCACTAATATTCAACTAATATTTATTGACAGCTATTATATGTCAGGCATTATTCCAGGCACTTGGAATAGGTCAGTGAGCACACAGGACAAAGATTCTTGTGGTGCTTCTAGTAGGGGAAATGGACAACAGCAATTAATATAATAAATAAGCAAATTCAATAGTATGTTGGAGGCTGATAAGTAAAATGGAATTTTAAAAAATAGAATGGGAGAGGGGCGCCTGGGTGACTCAGTTGGGTAAGTGTCTATCTTCAGCTCAGATCATGGTCTCAGGGTCCTGGATCAAGCCCTTCATTGGGCCCCTTGCTCAGTGGGGAGTCTGCTTTACCCTCTCCCTCTGCCGCTCACCCTGCTTGTTTGCTCTCTCTCTCAAATCAATAAATAAAATCTTTAAGATAAATAAAATAGAAAAGGGCAGGAAAGATTGCTAGGCCCTGCAAGGGTGTCATAATTTTATCTTTTTTTTTGTAAGATTTTATTTATTCATTCATAAGAGACAGAGAGAGAGAGAGAGAGAGAGAGGCAGAGACAGAAGCAGGCTCCACGCAGGAAGCCCGACATGGGACCTGATCCCGGGTCTCCAGGATCACACCCCGGGCTGAAGGCAATGCTAAACCGCAGAGCCACCCGGGTTCCCTGAGTGTCATAATTTTAAATAGGATGGTCAAGGTAGGTCTTGTTAAGAAGGGACATTTTTTCAAAGACTTTATAAGGAGGGAATTTAGCCATATGATTCTCAGGGGAACAGTCTCTTAAGCAAAAGAACTAATTTGTGTGAAACCTGCAAAGCAGAAGTGTGCCCACTAGAGTTTGAGAAACAGTGAATAGGCCAGTGTGTCTGAAGGAACAGGGAGCTGACAGTAGGGGCATCCAGGACCAGATCAAGGAGAGCTTCATAGGCCATTGTAAGGACTTCGCCTTTTTTGCTCTAGATCCAAGTGGCTCAGTCTTAGCACTGTTGACACTTTGGGCTGGACAATTCTTTGTTGTGGAGGACTAGCCTGTGCATTCTAAGATATTAAGCAGCACCCTTGGCTTCTCCCCACTAGATGCCAGCAGTACCCTGACAATGAGACAACCAAAAAGGTCTTCAGACAATGTCAAATGTCCCCTGGAACAAAACCTTCTTTCTCTCCCTGGTCAAGAACCACTATTGTAGATGCTATGGGAAGCCACTGGAGGATTGTAAGCAAAGGAGTTGATGTCTTACATATTTTTAAATAGCTTTATTGTCATATAGTTACGTATCATAAAATTCACCTATTTAAAATGTACATTTCAACACTTTAGTATATAGTTATATAGTCAAACTACTTCTCGAAGAGACCATTCTTTCTGATTTGTTTTCACACCCTTGTTGAAATCAATTGATTATAAATGTAAGAGCTTATTTCTGAGCTCTCACTTCAATTCCATTGATCTCCATGTCCATCCTCATGTCACTACCACAGCGTTTTCATTACTGTAGCTTTGTAGTAAGTTTTGAAATCAGAGGGAGGCCTGGTGGCTCAGTGGTTGAGCTTCTGCCTTCAGCTTAGAGCATGATCCCAGAGTCCCAGGATTGAGTCCCACATCGGGCTCCCTGCATGGAGCCTGCTTCTCACTCTGCCTCTCTCTGTGTGTCCCTCATGAATAAATAAATAAAATATTTTAAAAATTAAAAAAAAAAGTTTTGAAATCAAAAAGTGTAAGTCTTCCAACTTTGTTCTCCCTTTTCAAGATTGTCTTGGCTATTCTAGATTGCTTGCATTTTAAAAAAATATTTATTTATTTATTTATTTATTTATTTATTTATTTAAGAGAAAGAGTGCAAGTGGGGGAGGGGCAGAAGGAGACGGAGAGAATCTCAAGCAGATTCCTCACTGAGTGCAGAGCCTGATGGGGGCTTGATCTCACAATGCTTAGATCATGACCTGAGCCAAAACCAAGAGTCAGACACTCAAATGACTGAGCCACCCAGGCGCTCTGAGATCTCTTGCATTTTCATATGAATTTTAAGATGAGTTCATCAATTTCTGCAGACTCTGGCTGAGATTTGTTTTAAAGATTTTATTTATTCATGAAAGACACACAGAGAGAGGCAGAGACACAGGCAGAGGGAGAAGCAAGCTCTCTGTGGGGAGCCCCATGTGGGACTCCATCCCAGGACCCTAGGATCACGACCTGAGCTAAAGGCAAACACTCAACCACTAAACCACCCAGGTACCCCTGTGTCACTATTTCTTGATTTATTATCTATTTTTGGCTTCCTGCTATGATAGATAGGGGTTTAGCTTACTTAAACACATCCCATCTCCTGCTATCTTCTTAATTAGTAATTCTAATTAATATTTTACATATTTGTTTTATGTATAGGCAACAATAGAAACATCTCTAGACTCCACATTTTTGTGAAACACAAATATCAGCTATCTTCCCTTTCCTTCAGTGTTCTTCTCCACATTTATCTCCCAACTTCTATCATTTGTATGTCTACTTTTATGTGACCAAGATGGAAAATGTTTATATTTGGGCAGTCCCAGTGGCCCAGTGGTTTGGTACCACCTTTGGCCCAGGGTGTGATCCTGGAGACCCGGGATCGAGTCCCACATCGGGCTCCCTGCATGGAGCCTGCTTCTCCCTCTGCCTGTGTCTCTGCCTCTCTCTCTCTTTCTCTGTGTGTCTCTCATGAATAAATAAAGAAAATCTTTTTTTAAAATTATTTAAAAAAAACAATGCTTATTATTTTAATTTTTATTTATTTATAATAGTCACAGAGAGAGAGAGAGAGAGAGAGGGGCAGAGACATAGGCAGAGGGAGAAGTAGGCTCCATGCACCAGGAGCCTGACATGGGATTTGATCCAAGGTCTCCAGGATCGTGCCCTGGGCCAAAGGTAGGCACCAAACCGCTGCACCACCCAGGGATCCCCAATGCTTGTTATGATAATAAATTCCTCATATGTCCAAACTGTGAAAATGTACCTAATAAAAGGGTAGGCTTCATAGAAAATCATAAAAACATCTGTTTATAATGATAATCAACCCTTATTTAGCACTTTCCTTGTGCCAGACCCGTACCAAGACCTTCACAAGGGTTATCTCATTCATCTTAATCCTCACAACACCTGATAAAGTAATTACTGACATTGATAGAACATTGTTCTAAACATTTTGCATCTATGAATGCATTTGATCTTAGGCAACCTGATGATGTAGTTTCTATTAATATTCCATTTTGAAGACCTAAGATGAAGAGATTAAGAGCCTTATCAAGTAGGTGCAGAACTAGAATCTGTGTAAGCCTATTTGTAAAATATACATTATTTATTATTTTTCTTGTCTTAGAAAGAGAAAGGTCACGGCGAATGCATATCAAATGCATTGTTTGCACAAATTAATCTGAGATCACTTTATACTGCTAAGTGATACTAGGCCACAAAAGATGTGATTTTGTAGTAGGAGTTAAAAGTTTTCTCAAAAAAAAAAAAAAAAGTTTTCTCCAGAGGCAAGATAAAAGCAATCCTATCAAGAACCACTAAATTCCTCATAGCTCTGAAAAGGCCTTTGAAACAAATAAACCAATGAGAGGTAAGCTGTCTTTTCTGTTCTAATAGCCTTAGGAAAATAGACCCAAAGTGTTACTGAGCCTGCTTTCTTATGGGTGGAAACCAGGGAAGGGAGATCTCATAAAATGCTTGGGCTTTTCAACTTTTCCTATACAGGGATCCAGTGCCATTATGACATGTCTCAAAAGGGTCCCTAATTTCACATCTGTGGTCAGTTCACAATACTTTTTTTTAAAGATTTTATTTTTGTGTAATCTCTACATCCGATGTGGAGCTCAAACTTACCACCCCTAGATCAAGAGTCACATGCTCTACTGACTGAGCCAGCCAGTCATGACCATTTTAGGGAAAACTTTGAATTATAAGAATGTGTAAAAATAAAAAATAAAAAATAAATAGGGAACCCTGGGTGGCGCAGCAGTTTGGCGCCTGCCTTTGGCCCAGGGCGCGATCCCGGAGATCCGGGATCGAATCCCACGTCGGGCTCCGGATGCATGGAGCCTGCTTCTCCCTCTGCCTGTGTCTCTGCGCCTCTCTCTCTCTCTCTCTCTCTCTGTGACTATCATAAATAAATAAAAAGTTAAATTAAAAAAATAAAAATAAAAATAAATAAAAAATAATAATAATTAAAAAAAGAATGTGTAGCATTTCTTCCATAGAAAAATATTTTTCGGGCAGCCTGGGTGGGTCAGAGGTTTAGCGCCCCCTTCAGCCCAGGGCATGATCCTGGAGACCTGGGATTGAGTCCCCTGTCCGGCTCCCTGCGTGGAGCCTGCTTCTCCCTCTGCCTGTGTTTCTCTCTCTCTCTCTCTCTCTCTCCTGTGTGTGTGTCTCATGAATAAGTAAATAAAATCTTAACAAAAAAAAAAAGAAAAATATTTTTCAACCTATTCGGTTTTATAGAAAAATCCATCCTAAAATTCATATTGAATCGCAAGGGACCCCAAATAGCCAAAAACAATTTTAAAAAGAACAATATTGTATGTCTCACAATTCCTAATTTCAAAACTTTTTTTTTCAAGATTTATTTATTTATTAATGAGACACAGAGAGAGACAGAGAGGCAGAGACATAAGCAGAGGGAGAAGCAGGCTCCCACAGGGAGCCAGATGCAAGACTTGATCCCAGATCCCAGGATCACAACCTAAGCCAAAGGTAGACACTCAACCGCTGAGCCACCCAGGCATCCCAGCTAATTTCAAAACTTAATCCTACCCTGCAGAAGTCAAAACAGTTTGGTCCTGGCACAAACACAGACATAGCCTAAAAGCCTGGAAAAAAAAAAAAAAAACTCTTGCATATACAATCAAATTATTATTATTATTATTATTATTTTTTTATTTATGATAGTCATACAGAGAGAGAGAGAGGCAGAGACACAACAGGCAGAGGGAGAAGCAGGCTCCATGCACCGGGAGCCCGACGTGGGACTCGATCCCGGGTCTCCAGGATCGCGCCCTGGGCCAAAGGCAGGCGCCAAACCGCTGCGCCACCCAGGGATCCCCAAATTATTTTTTTGACCTTTGTTTTAATTGAAATATAATTGACACAAATTTTATATTACTTTCAGGTGTACCAGTGTTTATATACATTACCAATAATAAGTGTAGTTACAATTTGTCACCATACAAAGTTGTTACAATATCATTGACTATAGTCCCTGTGCTGTGCTTTCATCCCTATGACTTATTTATTTGATAACTGGAAGCCTGTACTTCTGAATCCCCTTCACCTATTTTGCCCATCTCCACAACCCCTTCCCTCCCAAACTGGCAACCACCAGTTTGTGTTTATGGGTCTGTTTCTGTTTATTTTGCTTGTTCATTTCTTTTAGTTTTTAGATGTCACATATTCTTGCAGGTCCTTTCAGTAGAACTAGAAAATAGGACATCAGCTAGGAAATAGACTTATGGACACATATCCACACAAACATAGATATTGTGTGGATTCTGAAGCGTTGGGCTGCAGTCAGCTCATATGGGCTTGCAAAAGCCCAATGTTGAATATTCAGGAATTCTGCAAGCAGCTGTTACACTGGTGGTGGTTTGAAATTGGCCATAGTAGGAGTATTTATACCATGGAAATCAGCAAATGCTAAATATCAGTGTGGTTTTTTTAAATCAGAAAGCCACTTTACCAGCACACCACTACATATATATCACACACATGCATCTTCTCTTCTCTTTCTTTATATATGATAGTTAATATTAACTCTACCTACACACACACACACACTCTCCATTTCTATCTTTAATTCTATATTAACATCAGAGTTTGTTCTAGTTTTTTCCATTTCCATATTTGTAACTGTCTTCTTCAACAGTGAGAAACTTGGCTCCCATTATTCTTGATATATTCACTTTTTACTCAACCTCCTAACCCCAGGAGCCATCTGCTTGGCTCCATTCCCACTGATTCTGATTGAGAGAGCTGGATCCTTTGCCTTGAGGGCCTCCTAGTCCTGAGGTTTCCAAGCCGCACTTCAGCCCTAGCCCTGCCAGCCCAGACCACCAGAGTTGCTTTCTTAGCCTGAGCCCATCAGCCCTAAACTCATCAGCCAAATCTTGACTTTAGCTTTTCACATTTTCTTTTTTTGGGGTATCCCTTTCCATTAAACATGCTTGTTTCCCTATTGTTTTTGAGCTCATGGTTTTGAGTAGTTAATTTAATTCATTCGTAAGGGTTGCCAGATAAAATACAGGAAGCCCAGTTATGTTTGAATCTGGGACATACTTATACTAAAAAAGTATTTTTTATTTATCTAAATTGGAAATTCAACTAGATGTACTGCATTTTAATTTGCTGAATCTGGCAATCCTAGTTAGAGAGAACTACAAATAAACGTCCTTTAATCCTAGTCAGCCCCTGGGTCAACTGAACATGATCTGTAACTCCAGTGTGTTCCTGCACACACTGGGCTTCTAGCCTGTCCTGTACCAAGTACCATCCAACTCATACCCCTGCTTGAAGGGCACAGGTAAGTCCCCACTCCCCAGTCTCACTTTCTGAACAGCATCTTTTCTCCATCCTTGGTCTGCACATACTGCTTTTGCTCCCTGCCAAACAAATATCAGAGTTGCAGATAGAAGCACACAGTTTAGTACACAACTAGAGGGTTTTGTTTACTAATTAGTGTTTTTTTATCCTGGAATACACATAAAAGAGATGAGGCTGCCCCATTAATCTCCAGGAAGCTTTACCTAAGCTAGCTAGAAGTCTGTAGTATTCCACAGAACCCACTGCATTCTTTTTTTTTTTTTTTTAAGATTTTATCTATTTATTTGAGAGAGAGAGCACAAATGAGAGAGAGAATGAGTGGGGGAGGGGCAGAGAGAGAAGCAGACTCCCTGTGGGACTGGGTCCCAGGATCCTGGGATCATAACCTGAGCTGAAGGCAGAGGCTTAGCCGACTGAGTCACCCAGGCACCCAATCCACTGCATTCTTTTTATCCCTCTACCGTGATTTTTACCTCCTTATATATTGAAAACTAACTGTTTACAGAGGGTGGGAGGGGGGGGAAAAAGTATCTGTTTGATATGTTTTGTTATGGAATTATCTCCAGAGTAGAAGTGTTAAGTTAAAAAAAAAGAAAGAAAGAAAAAAAAGGCAAGGAGAAGAACCAGAATAAAGAAAGGGCAAAGCTACTATATACAAAGCTACTGTATACAAATACCATATTGAAAGGGGGGATGGAGATAGGGATCACAGAGAGACTTACTTTTACTATGTATTCTTCTGTGCAGATTTTTTAAAAAATCAAAAGCATATTTTAATTCTTAAAAACTATTCACTTTTTAAAAAGAGAAATGATCTGTTTATGTGTGGGTCCCTCACTACACAGTAAACTGCTGCTTGAGGTGAGGGATCCTGTCTATTTCAATTTGAATGCCAAGAGCCCAACATTGTCTCCAGGGCAGGGTCATTATCTGGGATGTTCATATGTATAATAAAAACAGCATTTCTTCTCACTGATTCATTTCCATTACTATCACTGACAGCATATTATCGTGATATTAAGATAAATTAATATTTATTAAATTATTTAATGTCAAGTGTAGGTTAGTGAATAATAAAAATAATTTCAAATTCAATTGCTACTTGAATTTAAATAAAAGAAGTATTAAAATAATAAAACCTATGAAAAGATTAGATTTTTAGAAATTCCTTTTATTTTTTATTTTTTTTTAATATTTTTATTTATTTATTTAGGATAGTCACAGAGAGAGAGAGAGAGAGAGGCAGAGACACAGGCAGAGGGAGAAGCAGGCTCCATGCACCGGGAGCCCGATGTGGGATTCGATCCCGGGTCTCCAGGATCGCGCCCTGGGCCAAAGGCAGGTGCCAAACCGCTGCACCACCCAGGGATCCCCTAGAAATTCCTTTTAAAAAGAATTAGCTCGGGGCACCTGGTAGCTCAGTCAGTTAGGCATCTGCCTAAGGCTCAGGTCAAGATCCCAGGGCCCTGGGATCAAGTCCAGCATTGGGCTCCCTATTCAGCAAGGAGTCTGATTCTCCCTCTCCTCCCTACTTCTCCCTCTCCTCGCTGCTCATGCTTTCTCTTGCTATCTCTGTCTCTCTCAAATAAATAAATAAAATCTTTAAAAAAATTAGCTCTATTGAGGTATAACATACAGTAAAATACCCACATAAATGTATAGTTCAATGAACCTTGACAAATGTATATACACATGTAACAATGATCACAATCAAGATATAAAACATTTTTGTTATCCCAAAAGGTACTGTTTGTCGCTTTCAATCAATTTCTATTCCCTATCCCTGGCCACTGACAACTTAATAATTATATTTATTAATGGATTTTAAGTATATTCAGTTACACATAATTAACAGAATGCCTGTTTCCTTATTAAACTAAAAAGCAAAGTACTACCTACAAAAAAGTACCTAGTTTGACCATATTCTTGTTTTAATTTTTTTCTGATTTTCTCTTTATTTTTAGAGAATAAATTTGTCATTTGGCATAAGAAAGAAAAGTGGAAAGGCTGCCTAATTTTCAAAAACAATAGTACCAGTTGCCAATTATTGAGCATCTATTGTGTACCAGGCACCATATTCACACTTCACACAAATCCATCTTCTCATTTGATCCTCACAACAACCCTGAAAGGTGGGTATTTATTAATATCCTAATTTAATGTATAGCTCAGAAATATCCCTAACCTCACCCAATCGTGGTTAACAAATGTACCACACATTTAGCAATAACCCAAATTTCTAAGCTCTAAGCAACCCACCCAATGCTTAACTGGCAGTAAATCTGGTCTTTCAACCAGGTCCCCTGCCCAGTTCTCAAGAATAACTAGAATGACCACTCTTACTCTGCTGCCCAAGGACTGCTGCCCTCTTCCAGGCTGCTGAACTTTTCATCTGTGGCTCACTGTCTGTTGCCAGCCGGCCCTTCTCTCCAGGGGGTCAGAGTAGCTGGCAAAGATCTTCAAACATTCCTGGGCTTGAGTCCAGTAGTCCAGAAACAAAAGCCCTCTAGGGGGCAGTGTAGATTAACACCTTGGCCCAACCTAACCAAGGTAACCTCTGACCGCTTAAAATTCTGTTCTATATGAAGGACAAAGCTTGAGACTCAGAGAAGTAAAATGGTCAAGCTTGCCTGATCAGTCAGCAGCAAGACTGGGATTCGATCTTAGCCCTTCTGACTTCAAGACAGTAAAGGCTCTCCCCTCTTGTTGGACTATCTTTCCGGACCATCCATCAGACTGAAGAGAAAAGCACACAGCAAGAAGCAATTAAACAAATATGTGTGTGGCAACCACTCCGTGCCAGGCCCCAACCCATGAAGTGAGCAAAAGAGGAAGGACAGCAGGTGAGGGAAGAAATGTTCTTTGGGGAGAGCCAGGTGTAAGTTAAAGCAGAGAAGAGACTGAGAATCTAGGTGGTTTTGCTGATGATAGACCATGAATTCCATGCATTGTAACCTATTCAGTCACTCAGGCATCCAGCAAATGTTCATGCTTGCTGTGGCCTCTGAGTTAGGCACTGAAATAGAGTGGAGAACAAACAGGCCTGCGTGTTTATGATCTAGTGAGGTGGTGGTAGGGGATGTTAAACAAATACGCTAATACTTACATACATAATCACAGATTTTGCTAAGTACTAGGAAGAAAAAAGAACAGGCTGCTAGAATAGAGAAAAGCAAGGGACCTACTTTAAGAGAAGAATCTTGAGGATTGAGGAGCTGGATAGGTAGAAAACAAAGCCCTTGAGGTAAGAAAAAGATTAGGATTTGAAGGGCTGAAGGAAGGGCCAATCCACCATGAATGGTTAATACTATCTCTTCATGCCATTTAGGGTTTTTTTTGTTTTTTGTTTTTTGTTTTAAGATTTTATTTATTTATTCATGAGAGACACACAGAGAGGCAGAGACACAGCAGAGGGAGAAGGCTCCATGCAGGAAACCCGATATGGGACTTGATCCCAGGACCCCAGGATCATGCCCTGGGCCAAAGGCAGAGAAGCTCAACCACTGAGCCACCCAGACATTCCTCTTCATGCCATTTAGTATAAATGGCTGGGAATTCCAGGAAGAGGTGACAAATTGGGCAAAGACACAAAGGTAGGAAAACTGTATAAGGGAGGGTGGTGGTAGTGACATGTTTGGGGAGCTGACAAAGAACTCCGTGCTCTTAGGAACTGCAGGTGGTAAGTGGTTGGATTTATTTTATTTTTAAAAATTTTTTAAAAGATTTTTATTTATTTATTCATGAAAGACACATAGAGAGGCAGAGACACAGGCAGAGGGAGAAACAGGCTCCATTCGGGGAGCGCGACAAGGACTCAATCCCGGGTCTCTAGGATCACACCCTGGGCTGAAGGTGGCGCTAAACCACTGAGCCACCGGGGCTGCCCAAGTGGTTGGATTTTTATTCTACTTGAAGCAAGAAGGGGCTAAGCATGTTTCAGCAATGTTGGTGAATTTAGGGAGATGAATTTCAGGGAGCAAGGGGGATGACCTAGAAGCAGGGATTACTGTTCAGACCCTCTTGCAATAGCCCAAGCAAGAGAAAAGTAGGACTTTGTCTAATGGTGGTGGTACAGAAAAGGAACCAATCCTTCCATAAATCTAATGTAAAATCCTCCAAAAAGAAGAGCAAAGAATTCTCTTGCAAAGAGCAAAGGTTCTCTCCCTGGGAGAACTTCTGGCAGGAAGACTGAAGCAGCATCTGTGAGGTTTTCTAGTTTGCATCTCCTCTGAGGGTTCTCTGCCTTTGGGACCCCCGACCCTTCATCAAAACATAGCAACAAAGTATCCTAGAATGGAACACTAGGCTCCTGGGAGCCCAGGGCGGTGATGAGTCCAAAGGAGAGAGATTGGGAAGACGTGGTGACAGTCCTGGGAGCTCAGCATTTAAAGGAGGTTGTGGAGTATAGACCTTGCTTCCTCACCTTGCAGCTACTCTTCCCCTCCCTGCTCTTCTCAGACTTTTAGAGGACATTACGCTGTGTTCTATACATGTTCCCAATCCCAGGGCATGGATAAGTGGGAATCGGCCACAGAAAAGACAGATGGAAGAAAGTTTCCTGAGGACAAATGGATAGGATTTGGAATCAAACCTGATTAGATCTTGAGGAAATGAAAGAGAGAATAGAAGATAATTATAAAGAAGGCTGAGTGTGGAATGGAGTGATTTAAGATCCTCTAGGTCCCTTTACACTGATCCCACCTGCCCTAAGCAAACTTGTGATGCTAATTTTGTTTCCCAAGTCGACTTTTCTGTAGGGATGCCATTATATTTCTCAGGGTGAATTAATAAATTGGGCTCTTGTGACTTAATCACCACCTCGGTGAAATGATAGAGTTGAGTTCTTGAACTTGCAAATCGGAAATTCTAGCCTAATCAACACCTTTAATGATCCACAATATAGGTCTGTCCTCTGATCATTTTGTGTCTCACACAATAGTCATAAAAATAGACTGTTTCCATAGTCACTACGTGTGGGAGTCTACAATAAGGGAAGCTAAAGTTATTCTCTGAGACTCAACCTCATAGAAACAGTAATAACATTTATTGAGCACTTAGTATGTGCCCAGCCCTCTTCTGGACACTTTAACAATCCCCCTCTCTCTTTTTAAATTTTGTTTTATTTTTATCCTTTAAGAGGTGGGGAGGGGAGGGTGAAGGAGAATCTTAAGAAGGCTCCACACCCAGTGCAGAGCCCAACACAGGGTCAGTCTCACAACCCTGAGATCATGACCTGAGCCAAAATCAAGAGTTGGATGCTTAACCACCTGAGCCACTCAGGTACCCCTAATGATAGGTCTTTATTTATTTTTTTAAGAATTTATTTATTTATTCATGAGAGACACAGAGAGAGGCAGAGACACAGGCAGAAGGAGAAGCAGGCTCCCTATGAGGAGCCCGATGTGGAACTCGATCCCGGGACCCTGGGATCATGACCCGAGCTGAAGGCAGATGCTCGACCACTGAGCCACTCAGGCATCCTCCCCCCCGTTTTTTTTAATGGTATCTCTTTAGATACATTCTAATATTATGTCTATCCTAAGATAAAGAACCTGAGGCTCAAAGAAATTAAATGATCTAAAGGCATACAACTAATATGCAGTGGGGCTGGGATCCAAACTCGGCAAACTTAACTCCAGAACCCTCTGCTTTTCACCTATTTGGAAAAGAAGTTACCACTACTGTGGTAGATGTCCACATGTTTTTTGAATCTGAAAAGATGAATCTGCAAAATGAAACTACCCTAAATCATCACTTGTAAATGTATTGCTGATGGTGTATTGAGAAATACCCAGCTTCAAAATCTTAAAAAAAAAAAAAGCATTAAGGATGCCTGGGTGGCTCAGGGCGTGATCCTGGAGTTCCAGAATTGGATCGAGTCCCACATCAGGCTCCCCGCAGGGAACCTGCTTCTCCTTCTGCCTGTGTCTGCCTTTCTCTGTGTCTCTCATGAATAAATTAATAAAATCTTAAAAAAAAAGAGAGAGAGAGAGAAATACCAGCTTCATCAAGGAGAACTGGGAGTATCTGTAGAACTAGAATATGACTCCTGAAAGTTGCAGGTAAGTTAACTGTAGTGTAACTTCTGGCAAGAAAACAATACAAAACACAGGGACATCCTTTATTCATGACTTTTTGTTTTGTTTTGTTTTCAGTAGGCTCCACACCCAATATGGGCCTTGAGCTCATGACCCTGAGATCAGGAGTCACATGCTTTACTGGCTGAGCCAGCCAGGCACCCCCATTTAATGACCTATTTCTGCACTTAGAACAGTACCTGAAACATAGCAGACCGGCCATGAGTATTTGTTAAACAAATGAAGAATGCCACTCAACACTGCCCTTCAGTCTTCGCACACACATATGATAAGTATTCTTTTCTTTCTCACTCTGAAACAACTCTATCTCTAAAGTTTCTTCTCTCTTCCAATGTTCAACACTGTCTCTCCCCACCTCCTTCCTTACTGTCATGTCAGCTCAACACTTTATCTCATACTTCATGGAGGAAGAAGCACTCAGGAAGAGACTCCAGAGTCTCTCGTTGCCACATTTACACACTTCCCCGCATCGACACCCATATTCAGCAGCTTCCCTCCTGTCAAAGTAGAAATGTGTCTCTAATTTCTACCCTAGACCAAACCTTTCCCTGTTATCTGGATGCCATATCTTCTTGCCTTCTCAAGGACTTTTCTCTTGCAGTTTGTCCTCTTTTCTACATCACACTTTTTTCCTGTTTTCTTGTACCATTTCCATATGCATACAACCATTCTGCTTTGAAGTAAGATAAGAATATCCTTATCTTCAAGAATTCCTTCCAAAATCTCACATCCCCTTATAGCACAGCCCCATTTTTATGTTCTTCTTTCACAACCCCCCCCCAAAAAAAACAACAAAGAAAAAACTTCTCCAAAGTATAAACTTCCTCCCCTTCCCATCCTACCTTTTTTACTTCCTTACCTCCAGTTAATTCTTCAACTCTCTCCAACAGGCTTCCATACCAGAGATCCACAGAAACTTCTCTAGTCAAGGCTATTGACAATATCTATGACATCATATCAAATGGTCACTTTTCTGTCCTCATCTTACCCAAACTCTTGTTAGCAGTCTGCATAACTAACTGCTCTCTTCCTGCCACTTTCTTCTTTTGTCTTCAGGAATATTCCACCCTTCTGATTTACCCTCCACCTCTTTGGTAGCTCCTTCTCAACATTTTTACTAGTTAGATACTAGTCTTGTGTGTCAATATTGGGTGATCCTGGACCCTCCTCCTTTTTTATGTTTGAGGATTAGAAGATCTAACAAAATAGGATCTACATTCCCCCATAGCAATAATTGGCTGGAGCTGAGTACCTGCTGCCTGGGTCATTTCTCTTTTTTTTTTTTTTTTAAGATTTTATTTATTTATTCATGAGAATACACAGAGAGGAGAGAGAGAGAGAGAGGCAGAGACACAGGCAGAGAGAGAAGCAGGCTCCATGCAGGGAGCCCGACATGGGACTCGATCCCAGGTCTCCAGGATCATGCCCTGGCACTAAACCTCTGAGCCACCCGGGCTGCCCTGCCTGGGTCATTTCTTAATCAGTTTGCTATTTCAAACATCTGATATCCAGCCTGTTTCACTCATTTAGGTTATTTGCCAAAGGTTTATAGGAATATGAGTTTTGTGACCCTTGATTCCCACTTTCCCTAGAAGAGATTCTCCAATTCCACTTATTTGTTTTAAGATTTTACTTATTTATTCATGATAGAAACACAGAGAGAGGCAGAGACATAGGCAGAGGGAAAAGCAGGCTCCCTGAAGGGATCCCAACGCAGGACTTGATCCTGGGACCCTTGGATCAGGCCCTGAGCCAAAGGCAGGTGCTCAAATGCTGAGCCACCCAGGTGTCCCTCCTTCAATTCCATTTAAACACTATAAGCTTTTAAAGTTTCTTCTTTCATTTAACAAGTTGATTGCCCACAATATGCCAGGACCTATTGTACCAGAGACACTAGGGTTACAGCATTGATAAAGCAAGTCATCCTGCTTTCAAAGACCCTACCTACTGTTATACATCAGTTTTATTTCAATCAGAAAAAAAAAAAAAACTTGGGGCATCTGGGTGGCTCAGTGTTTGAGCATCTGCCTTTGGCTCAGGTCAGGGTCTCAGGGTCCTGGGATAGAGCCCCATCTTGGGCTTTCTGCTCATCAGGGAGCCTGCTTCTCCCTCTCCCTCAGCCTGCCATTCTGTCTGCTTGTTCTCTCTCTCTCTCTCTCTCTCTCTATCAAATAAATAAATAATAATCTTGAAAAAAGAAAAGAAAAATAATAAGGTAAAGCCAATTAATATGAAAATATTACAGAAGAGCAAGGGGATAGAGAAAGCTATTTCAGATAGGGTCATGAGAAAACGTCTCTGAGGTGATACTTGAACTTGAATAAAATGAGAAAAGCAAGCTTTGCGCAGTGGCAGTATCGTAGCCAATGAGGTTTATCCAAGGCGCTATTATTGCTAATTGAAAATGAGAAAAGTAAAAGTACATCAGAGAAAGGAAACAGTAGGTATGAAAGTCATGGGCCTTGTTTAAGCATGCTAAGGCCACTGTGTTTAGAGCCACAATGGAGCAAATGAGATGAAGTGATGGGGAAGTGAATGTGGAGAGGTAGCAGGGCCCAATAAGGTAGGACTTTGTGGACTCTGGTAAGGATAATGGGAAGCCCCTGGAATATTTTGAGCACAGGGATGCAATATGAATTATGTCTTACAAGTATTAATGTGGCCATGATATAGAGAATTGACTGTAGAAGGACAAGAATAGAAACAGCTAGCTTACCAGAAGGTTTATTACCTATATTTAGATGGGGCGGGGGGACACGATATTAGTGAAGAGGCCTAGGGGGTATTGCTGAGGAGGTAAGAATGGATTAGATTTGAGAATATATTTTCAGTTTATTTTTTTAAAAGATTTTATTTATTCATGAGAGACACACAGAGAGAGAGAGGCAGAGACACAGGCAGAGGGAGAAGCAGGCTCCGTGCAGGGAGCCCGACGTGGGACTCGATCCCAGGTCTCCAGGATCAGGCCCTAGGCTGAAGGCAGCGTTGAACTGCTGAGCCACCTGGGCTGCCCATATTTTCAGTTTAGAGCTTGGATTAGACATGGAGTGTGAGATAGAGAATGGAGATGAGCATGACTCCAAAGTCTTTGGCTTAAGTAGCTGAATGAATACACGGTGGTTTACTGGGAAAGGAAAAGTTTGGGGGGCATATTTTGTGTGAGATGCCTGCTAGATATGCAGAGGAGGCAGGAGGCAGAGTCTGGATGTCAGGACAGTGGTGATAGTTAGGTTCATTCTTATTATTTGTAGGGTCAATAGATTTATTGATATCTATTGATGATGTAAAGAATCAATCTCTCAACCCATGTTATGAGTAGACAAATATACATATGACCATAAAATTTAGGGGTCAAAAGAATTGTTTAGTATTGCAAAAATTTTCTTCAGTCACTATGGGAAATTGTGCTAATTCATTAATTGTTTCCAAACTATGAATTAGAATGTGAAAGGTAATTTTAAAAAAGGGACATTCACTACTACTGGGAAATAATACTTGGTTATGCAAGAATATGTTGCATTTGTGCTATCTAAGAGGAAGACTATGACAAGTTAATCTGTGTTTTCTTATCTAAGTACTTCTGCTGTTCAAATTCTCTTCGCACTGCAAAGCAGTGCCTGTTTCTCTTAAGTGGCTCCACCTAAAACTGTAAAGGCCTTAGGATGCAGTTGCCTTTCAGTTTTTTTTTTTTTTATTTTTAAGATTGTATTTATTTGAGAGGGAGAGAGGGAGAGAGCACGAGTGGAGGGAGGAGCAGAGGGAGAGGGAGAAGCCAACTCACTGCTGAGCAAGGAGCCCAACCTTAGGACCCTGGGCTTATGACCTGAGTCGAAGGCAAACGCTTAACCTACTGAGTCACTGAGGAGCTCCTCAGTTTTTTATATCATGAAAAAATACACATAAAATTCACTATTTAACCTTTTTTTTAAAGATTTTATTTATTTATTCATTAGAGAGACATACAGAGACAAAGGCAGACACAGGCAGAGGGAGAAGCAGGCTCCATGCAGGGAGCCCGACATAGGACTCCATCCTGGGTCTCCAGGATCAGGCCCTGGGCCAAAGTCAGCGCTAAACCGCTGAGCCCCCGGGCTGCCCTATTTAACCATTTTTTTTTTTTAAAAGATCTATTTCTTTATTTGATGGGGGGAGGGGCAGAGGGAGAGAGAAACCCAACCCAACTCCACACTGAGCACTGAGCCGGATGCAGGGCTTGATCTCATGACCCTGATCTCAGGACCTGAGAGAAACCAAGAGTCAGATGCTTAATGGACTATATCACCCAGGCACCCACCATTCAATCATTTTAAATATATGGTTCTGTGGCATTAAGTATACTCACATTGGGGATGCCTCGGTGGCTCAGGGGTTGAGCATCTGTCTTCAGCTCAGGTGTGGTTCTGGGGGCCTGGGATCGAGTTCCACATTGAGCTCCTTGATGGGGAGCCTACTTCTCCCTCTGCCTATGTCTCTGTCTCTCATGAATAAATAAATAAATCTTAAAAAGAAAAGTATACTTACATTGTTGTGCCACCATCACCACCATCCATCTCCAGAGCTTTTTTATCTTCCTAAATTGAAACTCAGTACCTATTAAATACCAACTCCCTATTGTTATTTCCCCCAGCCCCTTGCAACCACTGTTCTTTTTGTCTCTGATTTTAAATCCTTTAGGTACCTCACACAGGTAGTAGCACAGTGTAGTTGTCTCTGTGATTTACATATTTCACTTAGTATAATGTATTCGAGATTCATCTATTGTGTAGCATGTGTCCTAATTTCTTTCCTTTTTAAGGCAATCTTCCATTATATGTATATGCCACATTTTGCTGATCCATTCATCTCTCAACGAATGCTTGGGTTGCTTCCACCTTTTGGTGATTATAAATAATAGTTTTTAAAAAGATTTTATTTATTTATTCATGAAAGACACAGAAAGAGAGAGGCAAAGACATAGGCAGAGGGAGAAGCAGGCACCATGCAGGGAGCCCGATGTGGGACTCGATCCCAGGACTCCAGGATCAGGCCCTGAGCCAAAGGCAGACACTCAACTGCTGAGCCACCCAGGCATCCCTAAATAATACTGTTGTAAACATGGGTATACAAATATCTGCTCAAGTCCTTGCTTTCAATTCTTTTGGTGCCTTTTAGTGAAGGAGGACATAGAGCAAAAGATATGGGAAAGAGGTTCCTGAGCTTGAATAGTGGTAGTTACAAAAGCAAATATTTAGGGTTGTTCTTTGTGGTGAGTGCTAGATCTTGAAAGAAACTTGTGTTATTTAATATAGCTATAGAGTGTGTGTGTGTGTGTGTGTGTGTGTGTGTGCAGAGATAGATTTTTGCGAGGACAGGGTATCTTCACATTGTATTAATGGGATTAATGGGCATAAGTACATAAATGGTATTAGAACTGGGTGAGTATAGCAGTAAGTGTAGATAGAAAAGAGGTTGGGGCACCTGGGGGGCTCAGTCAGTTAGTGTGCGACTCAATTTCAGCTCAGATCATGATCTCAGGGTTGTGGGATCGAGCCCCGAGTTGAGCTCTGTGCTCAGCATGGAGTCTGCTTGTCCCTGTCCCTCTGCTCTTCTCCCTGCTCATGTTCTCTCTCTCTCTCTCACAAATAAATAAATAAAATCTTAAAAAAAAGAAAGGTTGAAGGGCTGTGCTTGAGACGTTTGGAGGTCAGAAAAAGAAGGGAGAGCAAGAAAAGAAACCAAGAAGAAACACCAGGAGAGTATGGAGACTTGGAAGCCAAGTGATATCCAATGTTGAGGAATGATCCACAAGCTAGAACACTGTCAAGGGACTAGATAAAGGACTGATAATTTGACATTTGATACAACAAAAGTGGAAATTACTGGCAACATTAAAAAAAAAAAAAAGCAGTTTCAGTTAGAAGCGAGGATGAATGCCTGGCTGAAAAGTGTTCAATACAGAATGAGAAGAAAGTGCAAACAGAGGGTTTGGCCAGCTCTTATAGGAGTTTTTCTATAAGAAAGAGCAGAGAAACGGGGCGGAAACTAGAGGAGGATGTGGGGAGTCAAAGAAGTGTTGTGGTTTTTCTCCCTTGTTGTTGTCTTATAGCAGGGATATCACAACTGATGGCTCTGCATCTAGAGCCCTGCCCTCCCTGAAGTTCCAAAGACATACTTCCAAGTGCATCCATTTGGATGTCTCATAGGAAAATTAAAATTAACCTGTCCCAAGCAGAACTCTTGGTTCTCTCTCCCCTTCTTCCCAATCTGTTCTTTCCTAAGTCTTCATTTTCCTCAGTAAGCATCATTGCCAACCATTCAGCCCAAAAGCCATGCAGTGATTTCAGATTCCTCTCTTTCCCTCACTCCTCATAACTAGTGCACCAGCCTGTTGGTTCTGCCCCCAAAATATATCCTTAATCTATTTACTATTGGGACTGCTACAATAGCTTCATTCTTGCCTCCTACCACCTAATTCTGCGTGTGGTGGTAGCAAGAGTGTAAATCAGATGATATCATACGACCACTTAACACTTTCCAGGGGTTACCTGTCACATTTTAAAAGATTTACTTATTTGAGAGAAAGAGAGCATGAGTTGGGGGTAGGGCAGAGGGCGAGGGAGAGAACCTCCAGTAGATTTCCTGCTGAGCGTGGGGCCAGAGGTGACACTAGATCTCACAACCTGAGATCATGACCTGAACCAAAATCTAGAGTCAGATGCTTAACTGACTGAGCCACTGAGGCACCCCTACCTATCCTATCACCCCTAAAATCCCCACTGCCTACCTTGAACTATAAAATCCTATATTATCTTGTCCCTTTCTCCTCCAACCTCATCTCTACCACCTTCCCTGTCTCTCATTACATTACAGATACATTGACCTTCTCCCCACCCTACTCAATCCTGCCTTTTTAAAAACCTAATTATTTATATTCTAAAGATACAAAAAAAGTACAGAGAATATTATAGAAAATCATGTGTCCACTACTTAGATCTAACACATTAATATCTAGTCACATTTGTCCATTAAAATACCGTAGTTCTCGGGGATCCCTGGTGGCTCAGCAGTTTGGCGCCTGCCTTTGGCCCAGGCCCCGATCCTGGAGTCCTGGGATCGAGTCCCACGTCGGGCTCCCGGCATGGAGCCTGCTTCTCCCTCCCCCTGTGTCTCTGCCTCTATCTCTGTCTCTCTATCATAAATAAATAAATAAATACATCTTAAAAATAATAAAATACCATTGTTCTCTTAATCTCTATTACCTGGGAAAATGCTCAGCACAAAATAGGTGCTAATCAATCAATGTTGATGTTCACTATGCTTATCAATGTTCACTATGCTAATATCTGAAATTTTCATTCATTCATTTACTGGCTATATACTTCCGTGTGTGAATATACCATAATTTATTTATCCATCTCTCCACTTTTGAACATTTAGGCTGTTTCTGATATTTTATCCTTATAATAGTATTGCAATGAACATCAGCAACATAGTGGTTAAGAGGTCAGATACTTTTTTTTTTTAAGATTTTATTTATTTATTCATGGAGACAGAGGCAGAGACACAAGTAGAGGGAGAAGCAGGCTGCATGCAGGGAGTCCGATGCGGGACTCGATTCCGGGACTCCAGGATCACACCCTAGCCGAAGTCAGGAGCTAAACTACTGAGCCACCCAGTGATACCCAAGGGGTCAGATTTTGGGGGTGTCTGGGTGACTTAGTCGGTTTAATGTTAGACTCTTGATTTCAGTTCAGGTCATGATCTCATGGTTGTGAGATCAATCTAGTCTGGCTTAGCGCCAGAGAGATTCTCTCTCTTCCTCTGACCCCGCCCCAATCTATAAAAAAAAAAAAAAAAAAAAAGAGGTCAGATTTTGGAGTAGACTAGTTGGGATTGAATTCTGGGCACCATAATTTATTAGTTCTGTTACTTTGGTCAAGTTATTTAAATTCTCTGTGTCTGTTTCCTGAATTATAAAATGTAAGTAATAACAGTAGCTTTCCATAGTACTGTTAGTAGGGTTAAATGAGTTGAAATATGCAAGGAACCTTAAAAAGTGCCTGACACATATCAAATTTCAACAAATATCAACTCTTATTATTAGGAATTGCTGAGTCACAGGACATGAGTATCTTCAATTTTATTAAATATTATACATTCTTCTAGGTGATGTACCAATAAACGCCTCCACCGGCAATATATAAATTCCATATTCCTAAATCCTAAAACATGGCACTAATTTAAAACTTCTGCCAATCGAATGAGTATGAAATTATATCTACATATATCTCAAGTTTACTTATTTAATTTCTACACCCAACATGGGGCTGGAACTGGCCACCCCCTAGATCAAGCACCACATGCTTTTCTGACTAAGCCAGCCAGGTGCCCCATTGTTTTAATTTGTACTTTGATAGTTACAGCGAAGCTAAACATCTTTTCATGGGTTTATTGGCCGTTCGTGTTTTTTTGTGGAGTTGGTTGTTGTTGGTGATTTTGTTTCTTTTTGGTGAGCTAGCTCTGCATATCCTTTATTTACTTTTCTACTGTATTGAACGCTTTTATCCTTTCGATTTTGGTTCGGAATGTGTTCGGAAACATATCTTTTGATGGTTTTGTTTATCTGAATACCATCTAGTTTTTGGCTGGTCTTTGTGTTGCACCTTTTTAAATATATCTTGGTAGAGAATCAACACATTTTGGTGCAGTCAAATCTAACAGTATTTTCCCACATGGTTTGTGCTTTCTGGATCCTATTTAAGAAATTCTTCCTTATCCTAGTACCAGAAAGATATCTTCCCCGAAAAAAAAAAAATATTTCGAGGCCTTTCATCCATCTGGGATTTATCTTGGGATATGGTTTAAAGTAGAAATCTAATTTTTATTTGTTTCCTATCGGGAGAAAAAAAATTTCAGCACCACTTCTTGAAGAGTTCATCCTTGCCCTACCGATTCGTAATGCCCACCGTTATAAAGCACCTTTCCACGGAGCAGGTCTTCATTTCCGCTTCCCAACCTGTGCTTCTGTTCTTTCTACTGGGGGATGCGTTCCTGTCGCGCTTCCGACCGCAGCTCAAGCGTCAGCCCCCTCATACCTAGGTTTTGTCTACAGGTACGTCAGGCCCGGTGCCTCCGCGACTCCAGAGTCCGGGAGGCTGAGGCACGTAGGAGCGCAGGGGCAGGTAACCTCCAGGCTGTTGCCAGGGCGGCCGTCGGGAAGGCCGCCGAGAGGAGGAGCGCCCTGAGTCTCAGCGACGCAATCGGGCCGGCGCCCGCGTCGCCAAGGACTGCGTCACCACGTGCGGTCGGCCGGGGGCGGGGCCAGGGCTGAATCACGTGGCTTGGTTGCCTACGCGCTGCTGGGCCGTGGGAAGATGGCGGACGGAAAGGGAGACGCCGCCGTCGCCGCCGGGGCCGGGGCTGAGGCTCCGGCGGGAACGGGAGCCGGAGACGGACCCGAGACTGAGTCCATGGCTCGGGGTCATCGCCCTGCTTCTCCGGCGCCGGGAGCCCCGGGACTGCGACCGTGTCTGTGGCAGCTGGAGACAGAGCTGAGGGAGCAGGAGGTGTCGGAGGTCTCATCTTTGAACTACTGCCGGAGCTTCTGCCAGGTGAGGGGCTGACTGGGGGGCTGAGGGCGGCGGGGCGGGGAGGCCAGGGGGAGAGGCCCCGGATCCGTTGCCGCAGCCGGGGCCGGACTGAAAGGCGCCACCTCCGTGTCTCGCCGCGCCCCCGGGGCCGGGCAGGCCCAGCTCGGGAAGCTCGACCGCTGGCCCCCCTTCTCCACTGCCCGACTTTGGCCACCGCCTGGGCGGGTTGCGCTGGGCCAGACTGAGAGCCTGGAGGGCGCCGGCGGCTCCCGGGAAGGGCCGTGCCCTGTCGCCGTTGCCTGTCCCCCTGCCGGGTGGCTGGATCGCCATTGCCTCCTGAGAGATTGATTGCTCGTTCCTGCTGGGAGAGCCTTTTTTTTTTTTTTTTTTCTTTTCTTTCTTTCTTTCTTTCTTTTTTTTCTTTCTTTCTTTTTTTTTTTTTGAGTGCAGATCTCCAAACTGGAAAACCTGGGTTTTCCTGAAAAAATCCGGAGATATGCGTTGGGGCCAGAGACTTCTCTTTGGAGTCAACGTCATCTGGGCCCCTAAAAGGTCTGACAGTTGGCTTTGAAAGGCGTCTAGGGCTTCTCACTAGGGATTGTGGAGCCCATTGGTCGTTTGGTTTTGTCTTTTTTCTTATTTTATTTTTTTTTTCGAGGGCGGGGGGGAGACTGTTAAGCTGTTCTTTTCGCCTCTTCTGTATTCCTCTGAGGATTGTGCTACCAGGAATGAGGCTAGCGAGCCTTGTAGTGGCTATTAACGGTCTTTGAGTAGAAGAGGATTGAGGGAGATGTGGAGTGTGGTCTCAGTGGTCCCTCTTGGCAGTGGTGTCACCATTTCCATGCTACGGTGGGTCCTAACCTGTGATTACATATTTATTGGTATGTTTAGTTTAGTCTCCATGGTTACCTCGAGATTTTTTTTTCTCTCTCTGAATTTAAAGATATGCCATTATTGCTTATACTTAGGCTGTTCGTTCTATCAGGTTTCAGGGCCAACCCTTTGCTCCTCACCTGGTGTATCTTAGAGAATGCAAAATAATAGTAGTATGTTGGTACTCGGACTCTTGATGAGTAGTTGAGTGTGCCGAATAAATTGCAGTGTTCCAAAGTTGTAATTTTAGGGGACAATTTGCTCTGTTGGTCCAGTGGAAAATAAAAAAGTAGACCTGCTTGATTGCTTTTCTTCCTCTCCCTGCTGAGCCAAAGACACCTCATCTCTTCAAATGGAATTTTGTCCGTGCTAATCTTTTCTACACATTGTATTATTACAGTTTTTGTGTGTACACCCCGCAGCATTTCCCTACTAGGAAGCGCTGAGGTGTAATTATCCTTTGCTTCTTGGCTCTTAACGAACATTTGTACTTATGCACACGTTTATTCTACAAACTTCTATTGACTGCATTGGATGGTGCCAGGCACTTTACCAAGTGCTGAGGAAATAAGACAGCCCTTACCTGTGATGAGCTTACAGTTTGGAGGACATGGTAGACATAACAGTATCTCCAAAAACAGTTTTGGTAATGACTGAGATGGAGGTGTTGTAGAGACATTGGGGAGGGGAAAGCCATCATGGGACAGCCTAATGGGAACAATTACTAGTAAAAATAAATTAAAACTTTAACTGTGGATTGTACCTAGAAGTAACTAGGAGAGGCTACTTTAGATAGAGTGGTCTAGCAAGGCCCTATGGCTGAAAGCTTAAAAATGAGTCATGGGAATGTTGGGGGAGGGGAGGGGAGCATTTCAGTGCCAAAGGTAGAGATTATGAGAAGGATTCAAGCTTTGGGAGAATGGGGAGCTAATTGGACGAGGAGGAGGAGTGAGGAGGAGGACAGGAGAAGAAATGTGGGTTTGGTGGAAGCCTTCTAAGCTTGTGTTTTCATCTTAGCTAAAAGAATGGATGTAACTAGTTAAATTGAAGCTTCTTAGAAGGTACCATATATATATTTTTTCTTTATGCCTAGTGCTTGCACTTCTCATCTCATTTTAACTGAATGTTTTAATGTCTTGAGTCTTGGTGACACCTAGAAATGTAAGGACAAAGAAGAATTTAAAAAAGAAAGTACTTTTTGTAATTTGTCTTTTCTATGAGATTTTCTTTTAGCCTAAATTTTTTTCAAAAATATTTTTTTTGACTAGTAAATGAAATAAGATGTTCCTGTGATGACAATATGTTATAATAGGAAGCACATTGGATTGGGAACGAGTTGCCCCAGTTGTGACTCTACTACTTATTAGCTAATACCCTTGGGTAAATTGTGCTTGTAGAATTTATTTTGTTTTCTGGCTTTTATTTCCTTATAATGCTTTATATAAACAGTAGAATAGAAAGTTTATATACAATTCTTCACAGTATTTTTGTCACTTTTTTTCCAGTAGCCCAGATAAAATCAGGGTATCCTGTTCACCAAATACAGAAAAAAATTCCTAGTTTTATGATGAAGGAGGAACAATTTCGCCATTCAAATTTGGTTGAATAGCTCTTGGTTTCACATTTGAAAGACAGAATAAGATTTATTCATCCACTCACTGTATGTCTGACATTGCACTAAGCGCTGGTGATGGAGCATGCCCTCTAGGAACACTTAATATGTAAAGATAGGTAACCTGACTTGTGCTCTCTGGGATATTGAACTGCCACAGAAGTGTTTTTATCAGGTATTTAGTTTTTTTGTTTTTAGATTTTGTTTATTTATTTGAAAGAGAGAGGGAGTGTGAGCACAAGAAGGTGGAGGGGGAAAGAGAGAGTGATAAACAGACTCCCTGCTGAGCAGGTTGCCTGACTTGGGGCTCCATCCCAGAACCCAAGGATCATGCCCTGAGCCAAAGGCAGATGCTCAACCAACTGAGCCACCCAGGCGCCCCATCAGGTATTTAGTTAAGAAGTGTTGTTCTAGAGACTTAGATTATACCAAGTAGACAGGCTGGGACCATATTCTCTCCAGCTCTTGCAGTATGGCTCTATCTTTGGAATTGCACCAAGTCAAGAAATAAACTAACATATGAAAGGATAGAGAAGCTTGTCTCATTCTGGGCATGTTTTCAATTTTGAGAAGTTTGTGAAGATGATAAAAATGAAACTTCAGAAGTAATAGTTACTAAGAAAATGATACTTAGATCAACTTGTATTCAGTGAACATTTGTATTCAGTATTCAGTGACTATGGGATGTGGCTTTTCCCTCCTTTCCCTCAATTCCTCTTTTGAAAACATTGTCTTCCAAACCGTGTGGATAAGATTAACTCCAGAAGACATTTCTTCTTTGTTTTGTTGAAAAATTGATGGTATCCTCTCAAGTTTTTGCTATATTTTGGGAATCATGATTTCTGAAGTTTTACAACTTCAAGTTTTCTTTGCAATACAAATTTTGAAGGCTTTTATTTTATTTTTATTTTTATTTTTTTTGAAGGCTTTTAAAGTAACATTAACAAACTTTAAATTATTGGGTAATGATTATACTTTGAGAATACCAGACAAAGTAGTTTTATGAGTAAACCTTGTTTATATGAAACACTTTTAGGTTCTAGACTAATAGTGCCTTTAGATTTTTCAATGGTAAAATAAGTAATTATGGCATATATTTAAGTTTCTCCTAGATTAGTGATTGAATACAAAGGATCTAAGCAGATGGGCATACTGGCTTCATCATTTAAACTAGAAATATAACTTTGGAATGTACTTTCCTTTAACCCTTAGTTTTCTCATTGGCAAATGGAATACTAATAGTACTTACTATTTCCATGTGAATGTATTATTGTATGGACTAAATAATCTGTAAAAAAAAGTGTTCCCAGAATTGTCTGAGTTACCCAGATTTCTTAGCCTTAGAATAAAAAGTCTTCACCACCTTACCCCTAGTTTACTTATCAGCTCCTACCTTAGCCAATCCTGTCGCATAATCCTACTCTTATTTAGGAGTACTATACTTGGAGTTCTTGAACCAAATGTGATCTCAGTTACCCCTGTGATTAAAATTTTGCCTGTACATTTCCAAGCGCATTATTTTGGGTAAGGTGATCGTAATTTTCACTTAATTCTTCAAGATCCAAGACACATATTAAGCTATCAGTAAATATTAAGCTATTAATATCACTAAATATTAAGTAAATATTAATACTGATATTACTTATCAGTAAATATTAAGCATATTAAGCTATCAGTAAATATTTACCAAATGATTGATCTCCAGAAGGATAGAATTCCTACTTTTACAAGATCTCAGGTCATTAAGCATTATCTTCCCTTTCTTTTCCCTTTTTCTCTCATTTTCATTTATGTATGTACGTATGTATGCATGTATATATGTGAGAAAGAGCAAGCGAGGGAGCATGCCGGTGCACACAAGCACAGAGTGAGAGGGAGAAGCAGACTCCCTGCTGAGCAGAGAGCCTGATGCAAGGGTTCAATCCCAGGATCTTGGGGTCACGACCTGACCTGAGCTGAAGGCAGACACTCAACTGACTGAGTCACCTAGGCTCCCCTCTCAATTTCTCTATGGCAAATTCCTTGTCTAGGGCCCACTGGAAACACCGCCTCCCCTGTGAAGCCTTCTCTGAATTCACTAGATAGATTTCCTCTTAAATGTTTGTATTCTTTTGACACTTTGTACATACCTGTGCTTTTAATTCTTGTTTTTCTTGCTGTCACTGTTTTAGTTCAGGCTTCATAATGTCCTATTGCAGCAATGTCTTCACTAATCTCTTGCTCTCTGACTGGATTTATCTACAGTCCATTTTGGTATTCTAAATTATAAATATAATCTCATTAGTCATTTTATTTCTTAAAATTCTTAAATGATTTCTTACCCCAAAGACAAGATAAAATTCAGACTTATTAGCCTAGCCTGGCAGACAAAGCCTCTTAGAATCTGGATACTGCCTCCCCTTTTCCCAGCTCCTAGCTCCCAGCTTTCCAGCTTCTTTTTTGATAGGTGAGTGTGTGTGGGTCTACCTTCATTACAGTATCCATCTCAGTTTGCCTGATTAACCTCAGGGTCCTTCCTTCTCCATCTGCCTTTAAGACCTTTAAGACCAGGTTCACATATTAAAGTCTTTCAGAAGTGTTTTCTGATCTTAGCAGACAGAATGAGGTGATTCTTTCACTTAACGTCCTCTAGTAGCATCTTTTACATAAGTGTGGTACTTGAAGAGTTGTTTCTATGTTTGTCTCTTGTATTGACTAGTAAACCAACATGAGCAGGGGTCTTGTTTAGTCTTTTTTGTATGCTTGGTACCTAGCAATTAATATAATGCCTGGCAAACAAAACTAATTTGTTGAATGAATTATATTGTAGAACTTCATGATACACTCAAGAGGTGAGTACTTCAAAAGGAACACTTGTTGTAAAATCTGATATATTAAAAAGCAACTTTATCATAAGAAATAACTGTAAAGGAATAGGATAGGACACTGCTAATTTTTTAAAGACATAACATGTCAACTTAGCCTAAATTAATATAATATTGTACAGATTTACATGTGTGGAATGAGGAGTAATGGTTGTTGAAGGGAGAAAATTGGAGGCATTATATTATTGAGGAAGAGTTAGCAGCCTAATAAGACAACAGTTTGGGGATGCCTGGATGTCTCAGCGATTGAGTATCTGCCTTCGGCTCAGGATGTGATCCTCAGGTCCGGGGATCGACTCCTGCATCGGGCTCCCTGAGGAGAGCCAACTTCTCCCTTTGCTTATTTCTCTGCCTCTTTGTCTCTGAGGAATAAATAAATAAAATCTTAAAAAAAAAAAAACAAGACAGTAGTTTGAAGATGTTGAGATGGAGAGGATCGGTCTTCCTGACTCCTTGAGATTGGTGGCCATGAAACCTCTTGAGCTCTTGAATTCTTTATTTTATTTTATTTTTTTTTTGAATTCTTTATTTTAAAGGATTTTTAATACTTTATTTTTTCTTTTTTGTGCTTCCTTCTCTTGGGAGATATCTAAATAGAAACTAGATGACAGGCAGTTATAATGGCAAAAGCTAGCATTGCACTACATACGACCAAAATGTGATTATAAATGTGACTTGTGAAGCAATGGGAACTTTGGATGCTGTCATTTAGTTGGTACCAGCCAGGGATCCCTGGGTGGCGCAGCGGTTTGGCGCCTGCCTTTGGCCCAGGGCGCGATCCTGGAGACCCGGGATCGAATCCCACATCGGGCTCCCGGTGCATGGAGCCTGCTTCTCCCTCGGCCTGTGTCTCTGCCTCTCTCTCTCTCTCTGTGACTATCATAAATAAATAAAAAAAAATTGAAAAAAAAAATATATTTAGTTGGTACCAGCCAGTCTCTTTTATATTAGTAGTTTCTTTTTTTTTTTTTTTAAAGATATTATTTATTTATTCATGAGAGAGAGAGAGGCAGAGACAAAGGCAGAGGGAGAAGCAGGCTCCATGCAGGGAGCCTGACGTGGGGGACTCGATCCCAGGTCTCCAGGATCAGGCCCTGAGCTGAAGGCGGTGCTAAACCGCTGAGCCACCCGGGCTGCCCTATATTTGTAGTTTCTGTGTCTACCTATGGATCACACTCTTCCCAACAATGTTAATAAGTCTAATAGAAAACATTTATTTCAAGCCTACAAAGGCATTGGTAAACTAAAGTGTGTTTTGGTTTTCACTTAGTTCTAAACACCTGTTACCTCTCCAGGAGGCCTTCCCTTGACTGTCTTTATTTAAAACAACGCTTCTTCATCTTCCATCTCCTTAACACTGCTTTCCATTTCTTTAAGTCACCGACTATTATCTGATGTCTATGAGAAATATATCTATTTGTCTCTCTCTGCATCTGTAATGTAAGTATCATGAGAGTGTTGACTATTTTGTTTACCCAGTGCCTATAAATATGTCCCTGTCACTTAATGGGTACTCAGTCAATATTTGTTGATCTTTTATCTCCTCCCTTCCTTAAATCACAGACTAGACCTTGAGAGTAGCAATTCTTACCTGTGTTTCTTAAGAAATAGGGACATTTTTTGGTCAGCGAGTTTATGCTGCTTCCCAGCAGGGATCCATCCGGTCTTATTGTTCTTTGTATCTTGATTACTAAAGAGTAGAACTTAATTTTATTTATGCTTTTTAAGAATTTCTTTGGTTGTCCATATTCCACAATATTTAAAGTAAAGATTTTTCTTTTTTATAACAGGGTTTGCTTAGCCAGATTGAAACATTTATTTTGGATATGATTGACATCAAACTGGAAAACTTGAACATAGATAAGGGATTGAGCAAGATGGTGTAAAATATACAGATTCCTAAAATTTTCTTTGTTCACTAAAGCCAACATAAACTGTTATATGAAAATTAGAGGGACTATATATTTACTTATCAATCCTTTTTTATGTGCCAAGCACTCAGGTAGATGGTGTTATTTTCATTTAACAGCTAGAAAACTGAGGCTCAGGGAAATTAAATAACTTTCCCAGGGTCACACAACTAGCAAGCTCTGGCGGTCTTCAGACTCCTAAGTCCATGCTCTTTTTCCTATATCAGCATTCCTAAACTGTTTTGTTCCATGAGTTATATGTATTAGTAAGTACTTCTTGAACTAAGGATTCTGTGCTCCTGTAAATTGGGATAATGTTGGGATAAATTTTTTTTTAATGTGTCGTCTTGTATACTTTGAGATGCATTGTGAGTCTCCTAGAGAGACATTAAGTGTTGTGCAACATTTGCCAAACAGCAGGTCCAGAACGTTTCCCCATGTTCTAAACCTGATATCACCCCCAAATCACATGGTTGTTTTATTTATTTATTTTTTTCATTCTAGTAAAGCGAATCACTGGGGAAGAGTGGATTGCTTTGTGTCTGCATACTACTGAATTTTGATTCCCCAGTTTCAGCCTAAAACATGACTGTGAGCTTTTTATGAAAAGAATTCCCCTCCAAAGTTTTTGCAGGTTTTGAATTATACTTACTGTCCCATATGAAAAATATTTCAATGTATTGTGATTTTTTTGGAAATTGAGATTGAATTCTATTTCAGACATATCTTGAGTTCAAGGTTATTCACTTAGTTTTACCTGTATTTTTGCAATATAGCTAGCTTGGGAACTACGAATATTTGTCTATTTCTTCTCACTTTTGGGCTGTCTGAATTCTTTAATATTTTTTTAATGCCTTCTCCTTTTTGGGGAACTCTATTAGCTTATTGTGCTGACATTTGATTACATAGTATTTTTACTCCCAAGGAAATAGACTGTGTCACATTAGCCAACCAATAATGCCTCTTTAATATGGACACATGTAGGAATTATTACCAGATATGATAGATTAAATGGCCTAGCTTGGAAATTGCATTTTTTTGATATATGGTTGTATAAAATAGGCGTATTTTTAATTTTGGTTTCATTTTCTTTAATTGCTTTTTTTAATATATGTACTTGAAATACATAAGGTATCTTAAAATAATAAAACTAAATATATACATTTAAAAATTTTTGTGACTCTTACCTAATATGTACTCATTCTAAAAGCTTACAACAAGATGTATAGATGCAGAAAGTGAAACCACCATGTATTCCCATTGTTAATAGCTTGGTGTATAACTGTGATTTTTTGGAAAAATATGTATACAGTATGTGTGTATAATATAAGTATTACATAAATTTTAAAATTTAAAAATTTGAGTATAGTTGACACAAAATGTTACGTTAGTTTCAGATGTACAAGTAGTGATTCAGTTTCTCTGTATGCTATGCTATGCTCACCACAATTGTAGCTACCATCTGTCACCATATAAGCTATAACAGTGTCACTGACTATATTCCCTGTGTAGTGCCTTTTATTCTTGTGACTTACCGTTCTGTAACTGGAAGCCTGTATCTTCTACTCACCCTCACCCTTTTTTTCCATCATGCTATCCCCCTTCCCTCTGGCAGCCACCTGCTTGTTCTCTGTATTTATGGATCTGATTCTGCTTTTTATTTGTTTTGTTTTTTAGAATCCACATATGAGTGAAATCCTATGGTATTTGTGTTTCTCAGTCTCTATTTCACTTATTAGCATAGTACCTTCTAGGTCCAACCATGTTGTTGCAGATAGCAAGAGCTTATCTCTTTTTATAGCTGTGTAATATTCCATTATATGGATAGATATGCATTTGTCTGTTAATGGACACTTCTTTATATAAAATCTTTAAGATTTTATTTATTTATTCATGAGAGACACACAGAGAGAAGCAGAGAGACAGGCAGAGGGAGAAGCAGGCTCCATGCAGGGAGCCCAATGTGGGACTGGATCCCGGAACGCCAGGATCACACTCTGAGCCAAAGGCAGACACTCAACTGCTGAGCCACCCAGGTGTCCCTGTTAATGGACACTTAAGTTGCTTCCACATATTGGTTATTGTAAATAATGCTGCAATAAGCATAGGGGTATATTTATCTTTTTGAGTTTGTGTTTTTGTTCTCTTTGGGTAGATACCCAGAAGTGGAATTATTGGGTGTTACGTATTTCTCTTTTTACTTTTTTTTTCCCCTATTTTTACTGTTTGAGGAGCCCCCATACTGTTTTCCACAGTATGGAAAAAATTGGTTGTGCCAATTTACATTATCACTGTGTACAAGTGTTTCTGTTTTTCCACATCCTCACCAACACTTGTTATTTCTTGTCTTTTTTATTTTAGCCATTCTAATAGATGTAAGGTGATACCTCCTTGTGATTTTGATTTGTTTTCCTTGATTAGAGCTGTTGAGCAATTTTTCATGTGTCTGACCATCTGTATGTTTTCTTTGGAGAAATGTCTCTTCAGGTCCTCTACCCATTTTTTAATTACATCGTTTGTATTTTTGATGTTGAGTTGTATAAGTTCTTTATATATTTGGAATATTAACCCCGTATCAGATCATCATTTGCAAATATCTTCTCCCATTCAGTAGGTTGTCTTTTTATTTTGTTGTTTCCTTTGCAGTGTAAAAGGATGTAGTACCAGTAGTTGATTTTTGCTTTCATTTCCCTTGCCGCAAGAGATATATGTAGAAAAATGTTGGTATGGCAGGTGTTAGAGAAATTAACGCCTGTGTTTTTTTCTAGGATTGTTATGGTTTCAGGCCTCATATTTAGGTCCTTAATCCATTTTGAGTTTATTTTTGTGTATAATGTTGAAGAGTGATCCGTTTTCATTCTTTTATATACAGCTGTCCAGTTTTCCCAGCACCGTTTATTGAAGAGACTGTCTGGGGATCCCTGGGTGGCTCAGCGGTTTAGCACCTGCCTTTGGCCCAGGGCGCGATCCTGGAGTCCTGGGATCGAGTCCCGCGTCAGGCTCCCAGCATGGAGCCTGCTTCTCCCTCCTCCTGTGTCTCTGCCTCTCTCTTACTATCATCAATCAATCAATCAATCAATCTTTAAAAAAAAAAAAAAGAGAGACTGTCTTTTCCCTATTGCATATTCCTGCCCCCCTTCATCATAGATTACTTGGCCACGTAAATGTGGGTTTATTTCTGGGCTCTTTATTCTGTTCCATTCATCTACATGTCTATAATTGTGCCAGCATCATACTGTTTTGATTACTACAGCTTTGTAGTATATCTTGAAATCTGGAATTACAGTATCTCCAGCTTTGTTTTTCTTTCTCACGATTGCTTAAATATTGGAATTTTTAATAGTCCAAACAATTCATGAATACATTCTAATTTTAAAAATTAGAACAATGTAAAAGAAGAGAGAATAAAAGATGAAAACTGTCACATATACCCTTATACTTCAGTTCTGTGTTTTTTTAGGTTAATGGTTTTCTTAGGTTAACAGTTTGGGAATGTATACTTACAGAATTTTTCTATGTATGTACATGTTTTTAGAAAAATAGGGTCACTTATATATTAAAGCTTAATATACCAAAGGTATCTTTCTTGTGGAAAACACATGTTTACTACTTTGAAAAAATAACTGCATAGTATTTCATTGAAAATTGTTTTGTTTTATTTTATTTTATTTTATTTTATTTTATTTTATTTTATTTTATTTTATTTTATTTTATTTTTGTTGTTTGATTTTAAATTCTGCAGGTAGCACAACCTTCAACACTGAACTGAAAATTTTTAACTTGTTGTAAAAGCCGTGCTCAATATGTATAATGTTACAGGAAGGCTTACCGAAAAAAGTAAAAGCTCTCTTTTGCCCTCAGTCCCTCCAGTCAGTCCCCAGAAGGGTTAAGTAAATCTTTTGTATATTCGTAAAAACTCAATTCTGCAATTTGATTTTAATTTATTGAGAACAGTTTTCTATATGAAAACATGTTGAGCATGTACCATAATTAAACTACTGTTGTCTTCATTATCATAAGTAAAGTTGTAGTGAGTGTCCTTAAACATTAAGAACTGGTTATTTATACCTATAGCATAAATTCTTGGAATTGAAGTTACTGTATTAAAGAGAATGTTTATTTTATTTTATTTATTTTTTTTTAATTTTTTTTTTTTTTTTTTTTTTTTTTTTTTATTTATGATAGTTACAGAGAGAGAGAGGCAGAGACACAGGCAGAGGGAGAAGCAGGCTCCATGCACCGGGAGCCCGATGTGGGATTCGATCCCGGGTCTCCAGGATCGCGCCCTGGGCCAAAGGCAGGCGCCAAACCGCTGCGCCACCCAGGGATCCCGTGAGAATGTTTATTTTAAATTTTGCTGGATACTGGCCTATAAAAAGTTTGTTTGTTTTCAAAAAATCTTTATTTATTTATTTATTTATTTATTTATTTATTTATTTATTTATTTATGATAGAGAGAGAGAGAGAGAGGGGCAGAGACACAGGAGGAGGGAGAGAAGCAGGCTCCATGCTGGGAGCCCGAGGTGGGACTCTCTCCTGGGACTCCAGGATCACGCCCTGGGCCAAAGGCAGGCGCTAAACCGCTGAGCCACCCAGGGATCCCCTATAAAAAGTTTAATATGTACTTCCTTCAGTAGTGTTTGGGAGTTCCTGTTTGTTTGTTGGGTTGTTTTTTAAAGATTTTATTTATTTATTCATGAAAGACACATAGAGAGTGGTAGAGACACAAGCAGAGAAGCAGGTTCCATGCAGGGAGCCTGATGTAGGACTCGGTCTGGGGACCACGGGATCACGTCCTGGGCTGAAGGCAGGCAATTAACCGCTAAGCCACCCAGGCATCCCTGGGAGTTTCTGTTTGACTATATTTTTGCTAACCTTGATGTTATTAAACTTTTTAATATTGGCCAGTCTGATAGTGGCAAATGATTACTCTTATACCATTTTTACTAATTTTCATTTTAACAGCATTTGCATGTTTTTTTCTTTTCTTTTTTTAGCAGTTCTTTTTTTTTTTAATTTTTATTTATTTATTTATGATAGTCACGGAGAGAGAGAGAGGCAGAGACACAGGCAGAGGGAGAAGCAGGCTCCATGCACCGGGAGCCTGACGTGGGATTCGATCCTGGATCTCCAGGATCGCGCCCTGGGCCAAAGGCAGGCGCCATACCGCTGCACCACCCAGGGATCCCTGCATGTTTTTTTCATGCATATTAGATACTTGATTTTTTTTTTCCTGTGAGGTTTGTCTTTACTTTTTCTTTAACATACCTATATTTTATTATTAATTAATTAATTTTTAACATACCTATATTTTAAAATGTTATTACTAGAAGGTCATTAAAACTCGATTGTGTCTGATCATGGAGTATGATCATTTAATCCTAAGACTGCATGCTGCTTTGAGGTTCTCAAGAAGCATAGTTAGTTGCAGCCTAACCTGAAGCCATTGTAATATATGATACAAATTCGTGATTGATTGTTGCTGTGAGAAATGTCAGTGTACTCAATTCCAACAAACATTCATGATGTTTTGCATATCAGGGCTACTAGACCTTAGGAAGACTAAGTCATAACTGGAAAGACCCTAGATAACGTCTTCTTATATTGTTATTTTTATATGTTTTCAAATAAGGTGCTACTGAATGGATGTATGACCTTGAGCCAGATCAGTTTGTTTTAGGGGCTTTAAGTGTGATTCTCCTTCAAAATTATATAATTACATTGAAAAACATTTGCTAAGGATTATTTTCTAAGTCCCCAAACATTTGTCTTGTGTATCCTTATTGAAATAAATGAATAATAAATGTTTTATTTATGCAGTACCTATGTCATAAGCAATCACAGAAAAATATAGAAGTGAGTGAAATTTTTGAAAATCATTTAAATAAAAGTGTTGATGTTATAGTTCTGCCTATAATGGGTTATTACTTACCCCTCTAGGGTAAATGCCCATCCCAGTGGAAACCACTCTACTATTTTGAACTGAAGTTATTTGTTACATTAGTTACGTTTATTATCCTTAATTGACTTTTTCCTTAAGAGTGAAATCTTTATTTCAGTGTTTAAGGGATTTAAATGAAAATGTTAAATCTAGAACAAATTATCCCATAAAGTTCTCGCAGTAAATGTGAATACCCCATCAAATTCAGTCAGTCTTGTGTTTTATTGTCTTTTGAAATGGATAACATATCCAATAGGAAGTAGATTTGACGTTAGGAGATTTTACTCTAAATCTTCATTCTAGCATTCTTGGGACCTTACATTCTGCCTTGGATCTCTATTCTTGTCTATAAAATTGGGGATAATAGCTCCCCAGTAGGTGGTTGTGAATATCAAGTGGGACAGTATAACATTGCCATTAGCATAGCTTTTGGTATCAGATACTATGCAGTGTGTCCATTTCTTTATTTCCTCTCCATTCTGAATACTGTTTTAAAGAAGTATGTCATGTAGAGCAGCTTTCCACCATTTTCCTGTCAGTATGTACAGCCCATTAAGAGAAAAAAGTTTCCTAGATCTTTATAGAGGATTTACAAATATGGTTTTAGATTCAGAGAGCCTGTGATGGAACTATGTAGATTGGAAGTGTAATTTACAGTAAATTTTTTTTTACATTGAAACAATATAGATGTTCTTTGGGATCCATATATGGTAGATACCTAAATTTGACCTGTCCCAACTAACTGATCATTCTATATAAAGGTTTTATTTTTTTTTAGATTTTTTTTTTTTTTTTTTTTTTAATTCATGAGAGACCCAAAGAAAGAGAGAGAGAGACAGACACATGCAGAGGGAGAAGCAGGCTCCATGCAGGGAGCCCGATGTGGGACTCGATCCTGGGTCTTCAGGATCATGCCCTGGGCCAAAGGCAATACTAAACCGCCACCCACCCTGGCTGCCTTATAAAGTTTTTTTAATTCATTTGACCATTGGTTTTAACTTGGTTTATTGTTTGGCACTTAAATTATGTATTTCATTTTATTGAAATCTGAACATATCAAAAGTGATTTGAATTTGTAATACATTGGATTTGAGTCCCTGGGTAAATGTGGCCGTGTTTTCATAATCCTATGTTTGAGGGAGGAACTTAGAAAGTTATCTAATTCACTCCCTTTTCAGCTTGCAACTTTTTTTTTTTTTTTTTTTTTTAAGATTTTATTTATTTGTGAGAGGCACAGAGAGAGGCAGATACACAGGCGGAGAGAGAAGCAGGCTCCCTCCTGGGAGCCTGATGCGGGACTTGATCCCAGGAGTCCGGGATCACGACTTGATCAACCAATGAGCTACCCAGGCATCCCTAAAAAAAAGCTTACAAACTTTTAAGGGGGGAACTCCTGATCCCTGGGTGGCGCAGCGATTTAGCTCCTGCCTTTGGCCCAGGGCGTGATCCTGGAGACCCGGGATCGAATTCTACATCAGGCTCCTGGTGCATGGAGCCTGCTTCTCCCTCTGCCTGTGTCTTGGCTTCTCTCTCTCTCTCTCTCTCTCTGTGACTATCATAAATAAAAAAAAAAAAAATTTAAGGGGGGAACTCCTTCTCAGTCTGGGATGTAGATTGAGGATCAAGAATACGCAATAATATTAAATAAAATTCTGAACATTGACATATCTATTTACCCATCAAACAAAATTAATGACTAGTGTATCATTAATCTGATGTGAATACCCATCTAAAAAATAGAATCTAAGTATTTCCTTTAAAAAATTCCCAGAAGTTCAGTTTGGTCAACATTATGCTGCTCTCCTTTACAGAATTTGAAAGAAGCAGTGAGAATTTGGAACCAAATCTACTTGGTTGAATTTTTTAATTTTTATTTGCTTGGAATTTTAAAAAGTATTTGATAGAGAATGAACAGAGGAAGGACAGAGGGGAGAGAGGGAGAAGCAGACTTCCTGCTCAGCAGGGAGCCTGACACGGGGCTCAATGCCAGGACCCTGGGATATGACCTGAAGGCAGAAGCTTAACCTACTGAGCCATGGAGATGCCCCTGAATTTTAGTATACAGTCATATTGTACTCTCATCAAAGATACATATCTGAAAAATTATCTTTTTTTTTAAAGATTTTATTTATTCATGAGAGACAGAGAGAGAGAGAGAGAGAGAGGCAGAGACACAGGCAGAGGGAGAAGCAGGCTCCATGCAGGGATCCCTACATGGGACTCGATCCTGGGTCTCCAGAATCACGCCCTGAGCCAAAGACAGGCACTTAACTGCTGAGCCACCTAGGGATCTCCCTGAAAAATTATCTTAAACTTCAAAAATAAGTTAGTGAATCCTTTAATAATAGTACAAAGCATCAAAAATAAGTAATTACAGAATACCTGCTACATTCTATGTATTATGCAGGGTTCTGGTCTATAGTGATGAAAAAAACAGATTTGATTCTTGCCCTCCTTGTTTATTGTCTAGTGGAGAAGGTAAATATTAAACAATTTTTATGTTAGTTTGCTTATTGATACAATAGAATAGTAGTCAGTATTTGATGATCTTCTGTTTTTATCCACCTTCCAATTAGTTTGTCCTTTGGTAAGAGAAGTGTAAGAGAAACAATTCCATGCTTAATTATTACATAATTATTTTTAGGTCTAATATGAATGGTTTTGAATAAACATTATTGTTTTTTTCCAACTTGTGTAGATTATAAGGAATGATTTTCTTTTCATTATTGAGATTTTTAATTATTCATGAGAGATAGGCAGAGACACAGGCAGAGGGAGAATCATTCTCCCACAGGGGAGCCTGATGTGGGACTCGATCCCAGGACCCTGAGATCATGACCTGAGTCAAAGGTAGACACTCAACCATTGAGCCAACCAGGTGCCCCAAGAAATGATTTTCCATGCCACTTATCTGTAGTCAGCTTCATTGATATTGGTTGTCAAACTAAAAAATTGAGGCAAGTGTATGGTTAAGAAGGGAAGACCTTACTAATATGAGGGAGAGTAGGATTGGCAGAAATCTATATTTTAGGTTTGGAAATGCCAAAAATAAGTACCCCTTTGAACATCCCAAAACCATAAGACATTTGAGCCCTGGAGATTATTACAAAGAATTAGAAAGCTTGTACGAAATTATTTATAGGAATTATTTGGAGGTGGGGAATGGGACTGGAATTAGATGGAATACAAGTATGATTTTTCCCTTCTTTATTGCATGCAAAATTTTAAAGTGGTGGGATTGTAGGTGAATTTTACTTTTTTGTTGTGTTTTAGTAGTTTTTGGAATAAAACTTAAGCAGATGATAAGTTAGGGCTATATGTATTAGTATGAAACGATATCCAAGATGTCTTTTTTTTTCCTAAGAAAAAAATCATATTATCCTCTTTTATAAAGAAGTGATGTATGAAGAAGTTTTGAAAGAATTACTAAAATGTTATGTGTTGCATGAATTAGTGGGACATCACTTTGTTTCTTGTGTTTTTATATGGTTTGTACTTAATCTGTTACCCTTTTATTTTTATTTTATTTTTAAAAATATTTCATTTTTAAGTAATCTCTACATCCACCATGGGGCGCAGACTTAAGAACCCAAGATCAAGAGTTGCATTCTCCACCAACTGAGCCAGCCAGGTGCTCCACCTGTTACCCTTTTAAATTAGTTTTCATTTTATCAGCTGTTGTTTCAGTACTTGTCTTTGCTTCTCTCCATTCTCTCTGTGTCCTAGCCCCCTTGTGTCTTTTTTTCCTTTTACTCCCTTACTTGAGATCTGAAGGAATACCCTCTGGTAGCTTCCTGAGATCTTTCCTGTCTCTTGTTTGTGTTAGGCTGGGTGTAAGAATCTAGGTTTAAAATCAGTTTTGCTTAGAACTTTGAAGCATATGTTACAAGTCAGATATCTCCAACATACAAAGCAGTAAAGAATGTATAAAATAAACATGACCTGGGGATCCCTGGGTGGCTCAGCGGTTTAACGCCTGCCTTTGGCCCAGGGCGCGATCCTGGAGTCCCAGGATCGAGTCCCACGTCGGGCTCCCGGCATGGAGCCTGCTTCTCCCTCCTCCTGTGTCTCTGCCTCTCTCTCTCTCTCTCTATCAGGAATAAATAAATAAATAAATCTTAAAAAAAAAAAAATCACCTAACAAATAAGATGATTGAATGTACCCTTTCACAAATTCTTTTACCTCCACCACCATCCTGATTTTGGTATTTAATCATTCTCCTGCATCACTTTACTTAATATTTGTGCATTTTAATACAGTCTATAGTATTATTTTATGTGTTTTCAGCTTTACTTAAATAGTGTACTGTATGTATTCTTCTGAAGCTTTTTAAATTCAATGTAATGGAAAAATAAATTCAACATAACATTTCTAAGATTTGTCTATATTGCTATGAATAGCTTTGGTACATTCATTTTCAGTGACGTAGTGTTTTATGTGCATATGTTATAATTCATTTGTTATTGTTAATGGATTTAGAAGCATTTATTAACTTTAGAAGTTTAATAGTTGATGTATATTTTGTTTATTTAGTTAAGTTATTAATATATATGCTTAGAAGCATATATTAACTGTTGGAATAGACATCTTTCCAGTATATCTTGATACATGGGTACAAGAATTTCTTGAGGATGTATACTTAAAGTGGAGCTGCTAGGTACATATATAGGCCTGCCTTCAACTATAATAAATACTGCCGGGTTACTCTCCAAAGTATCTATAGCAGTTTATTTCAGTTTTCAGTGTATGGAAGTTAATGTCGCACATTCTTGCCAATACTCCATGTACTTAAATTTTAGCTATTCTCATTGGACGTGGTATCTCATTTTGGTTTTAATTTGTTTTTGTTTTCATATTTCCTCTTCTGTGAATTGCTTTTTCTTATTTTTTGCTCATTTTTTAGTTGGGTTATTTGTCATTTCATTTTTTTAATTTAGATTTAGATTGTTATTTATTTTTATTTTGGATTTTATTTTTAAGTAATCTCCACACCCAACATGGATCTTGAACTCACAACTCTACGATCAAGTTTTGCATACTCTACTGACTGAACTGGTCAGGCACCCCTTATTTGTCTTTTTCTTTTTTTTCCTAAGATTTTATTTATTTATTTATTTGTGATAGACACAGAGAGAAAGGTGCAGAGACACAGGCAGAGGGAGAAGCAGGCTCCATCCCGGGAGCCTGACATGGGACTCGATCCCAGGACCCCAGGATTGCGCCCTGGGCCAAAGGCAGGCACTAAACCGCTGAGCCACCCAGGGATCCCCTGTCTTTTTCTTTATAGTTTTTTGTTGTTGTTGTTTTCTTGGTTTTTTTTTTTTTTTTTTTTTTAGATTTTATTTATTTATTTGAGAGAGAACACACATGAGCACCGGAAGGAGAGGGTCAAGCAGACTCCATGCTGAGCACACAGCCCAATGCAGGGCTTGATCTCACAACCCTGAGATCATGATCTAAGCTGAAATCAGTCAGCCACTTAACCAACTGAGCCACCCAGGCTCTGCAACTTTTTCTTTACAGTTTTTTATGAAATTATGTATGCTAGACATGAATCTTTGCAGGTCATGTATCTTAGAATTTTCTTCTCTCCAGCTTATCTTTCATTTTTTGTGTTATCTTTCTGCACAGTTTTATTTTTTGCAATGTAAATTATAAATCTGGCAATTGAAACATGATGTGTACTTTTGACCCATGTGTCTTTTTTTTTTTTTTTTTTTTGGTGTGCCTGATTGCCTCAGTTGATTGAGTGTCCCACTCTTGATCTCAGGATTATGAGTTCAATATTTTATTTATTTATTTATTTATTTATTTATTTATTTATTTATTTATTTATTTATGACAGTCACACACAGAGAGAGAGAGAGAGAGGCAGAGACACAGACAGAGGGAGAAGCAGGCTCCATGCACCGAGAGCCTGACGTGGGATTCGATCCCGGGTCCCCAGGATCGCGCCCTGGGCCAAAGGCAGGCGCCAAACCGCTGCGCCACCCAGGGATCCCAGGATTATGAGTTCAAAGCCCCACTTAAGCTTCCTTTAAAAGAAAGCTTCACGCCCAACGTGGGGCTTGAACTCACAACCCTAGATCAAAAGTCACACATACCACTGACTGAGCCAGCCGGGTGCCCCAAGGCTGATATATTTTTTAAAACAGCTTTATTGAAGTATAATTGACTTATAGTAAACTATTTCTAGTTAAAATGTGAGATTTGATAAGCTTTGGCATATCCAAACACCCATGAAATCATCACCATAATCAAGATAATGAATATATCCATCACTCCTAGAAGTTCCTTCTCGCTTCATTGCGTTTCCTCTTTCCCTGCCATCTTTCCACCTTCACTCAACTATTGATTTACTTGTTGTCTATATAGATTAGATTGCGTTTTAAAGAATTTTATATAAATAAAACTCTGCAGTGTCTTTGGCTTCTTTCACTCAGTATAATTATTTTGAAATTCATGTTGTATATATTACTAGTTAATATGCTTTGTTGCTGGTTATTCGTTGTATGGTTCTATCATGATTTGCTCATTCACCTATTGATAGACATTTGGCTTATTTCTAGTTTTTGACTATTGCAAGTAAAGTTGATTTGAACATTTGTGTATAAGTCTTTGTATGGACAGATGCTCTCTCGGGTAAATACCTAGGTAGAATGGCTGGGTCACATGACAGGCTTTTCACAATAGTTGTATCATTTTACATTACTACTAACAATGTATGAGAGTTCTAGTTTTCCACCTCCTGATCAACACTAGGTATGGCTATTCTTTTTCATCTTAGCCATTTTAAAATTAGTGGTAGTTCTTTGTGGCTCTAATTTGCAGTTTATTTTATTTAAAGATTTATTTATTCATTTGAGAGAGGGGCTGAGTAGGGTGGCAGGAAGGGCAGAGGGAGAGAGAGAATCTCAAGCAGATTCCTGCTGAGCTTGGCAAAGCCCAACTCAAGGCTGATCTCATTACCCCAAGACTTTGACTTGAGCCAGAACCAAAGCTGGATGCTTAACTAAGTGTGCCGCCTAGGTGCCCTTTATTTTTTTTTAAAAGTTTTATCTGTTTATGAGAGAGTGAGAGAGCATGTGCATGTGTGCATGCGTGAGTGGGGAGAGAGGGAGAGGGAATGGGAGAGAGAATCTTTCATCAGACTCCCTGCTGAATGTGGAACCTGATACGGCTTGATCTCACGACCCCGAGATTGTGACCTGAACTGAAATCAAGAGTTGGATGCTTCACCAACTGAGCCAGCCAGATGCCCCACTAATGACTTAACTATGTTGAATACCTTTTCATGTGCTTGTTTGCCATCCTTACATCTTTTTGGTGAAATGCCTTATCAGAGAGAGAGAGAGAGAGAGGCAGAGACACAGGCAGAGGGAGAAGCAGGCTCCATGCACCGGGAGCCCGACGTGGGATTCGATCCCGGGTCTCCAGGATCGTGCCCTGGGCCAAAGGCAGGCACCAAACCGCTGCGCCACCCAGGGATCCCCTCTTTTTCTTTTTCTTTTTCTTTTTCTTTTTCTTTTTCTTTTTCTTTTTCTCTTTCTCTTTCTCTTTCTCTTTCTCTTTCTCTTTCTCTTTTTCTTTTTCTTTTTCTTTCTTTCGAGGCTTAGTTGGCAAAGAATGGGCAGAATGGCAATGGTGATTTGTATCACTTCTAAGGTTATACATGTTCTGACTCTGGTTCACTTGGGACTCTCTGGAGGGAACACTCTTGGTCATGACACAGATTCCATTGTGGTGATGTGGCCATGGGGAAAGCCTGAGGTGCTTCTGCTGTTTATAGGGAGCAAATTACAAGGATGAACTTAGGCAGAACAGTATGGTGGACGTCACACATTCTGGAAAGAACTGTTGGTGAATTCGTGAGATACCATTAAGAACTACTAGAAAATACTGGGTAAGACAGGAAAGAAAGTCCTACATAACTAGATGGGCACATGAGCAGCAAGCACATGGTTTATTTCATTAAATTGATCCCTTCTATAACCACAGAGTTGATGGAGTCAGGGGGAAAAAAACTGAATCAAATATATTCTCTGCAAAGATCTCCTAGGCTGTGGCTTTTCTTTTTATTCTCTTAACAGTATCTCCTGAAGAACAGAAGTTCTTAATTTTGATAAAGTTCAGTTTATCAACTTTCTCTTTTATGGATTATGTTTTCATATGTAAGAAATCTGCCTAATTCAAGACCACAAAGATTTTCTGCAGGGTTCCCTTCTAGAAATTTGTTTGAGGTTTTACATTGAGATCTGTGATCCATTTGGAGTTAATTTTTGTATTATATGAGTAAGGGTGGATGGAAATTTTTTGGTTTTTGTTTATAATTTTTAATTTTTTGTGTTTTTTAAAATGAATAGCTAAATGTTCCACATCATTTGTTGAAAAGACTGCTTTCTCATTGAATTAAGAAATTGCCTTTGCACCTTGTTGAAAATCAATTAGCCATATGTATGTAGGTGTATTTCTGGACTCTTTTCTGTTCATTGAGCTATTTGTCTCCTCTGATGCCATTATCATACTCTTGTGTTGCTTTTTCAAACAAAATATAGTTTGAAAGCAATATTGCACATAGAGGCAGGAAGTAGAATAGTGGTTGCCAGGGGACTGAAATGAGGGAGTAATAGGGAGTTATTGTTTAATAGGCTCAGTTTCAGTTTTGCAAGGTGAGAATTCTATGGATGGATGTTGGTGATGGTAGCACGATAACTTAATAAATATACTTAATGCCACGGAACTGTACTTTTAAAAATGGTTAAGATGATAAATTTTGTTGTGTGGGTTTTTTCTTTTATTAAGAGTTATATTGTACAATGTCTGGGGCAAAATGAGTACTCAGTTTCAGTTGATTGTTTAAAAAAAAAAACAAACCCACAAAAAACAAAACCCAGAGAGGTTAACAAATGATGAGGGTAAGACGTTTGAATCCACAGCCACAAGGCATATTATTTCACTCTATTACACAGCTACACTTGAATTTTAATACTTTTCCCCAGTGTGATAAAGCTTGGATTTTAAAGTCTCTAAACTTAGTATTCTAGATCAATCCTTTTAGTAATAATGACTCACTAAAGCAGAAATGGGGGATATTTGAATTTATCTTCTCCCCATCTTCCTGTTGCACACTCACCCACCTATGCTTCTTGAAAGTTGGTAATCTAAAATCTCAAGGCATAAGGTTGACTCTCTTTTTGAGGTGTTTCTAAAATTGTAGTGAAGTATGCATAATATAAAATTTACCATTTTAAGCATTTAAAGAAAATTATTTATTAATGAGAGATACAGAGAGAGAGAAGAGAGAGAGAGAGAGGGGCAGAGACACAGGCAGAGGGAGAAGCAGGCTCCATGCAGGAAGCCCAACGTGGGACTTGATATCCCAGGTCTCCAGGATCAGGCCCTGGGCTGAAGGCAGCGCTAAACCGCTGAGCCACCGGGGCTGCCCCATTTCAAGCATTTTTAAGTATACATTTGCTAGTGTTAAGTATATTCCATTGATATGAAACCATCACCACTATTGATATTCAGAACATTTTCATCTCAAGCCAAAACTCTGAACCCATTAGACACTAATTCCCCATTCCTCCCTCTCCAGTCTCTGACAACTACACTTCTACTTTTGGTCCCTAAGAATTTGACCATGGTACCACATGTGAGTGGAAACATACATTATTTGTCTCTTTGTGATTTGCTAATTTTACTTAGCATAATGGCTTCAAGATTCATCCATGTAGCATGTGTCAAATATCCTTTTTCTTAAAGATTTATTTATTTATTTGAGAGAGAGAGCAAGAGAGCATGAGTGTGCGAACATGTAAGTTGGGGGAGGGGCAGAGGGAGGGGAACTTAAGCAGATTTCACACTGAGCACAGAGCCTGACATGCGGAGCTCAGATCTCACAACTGTGAGATCATAACCTGAGCCTAAACCAAGAATTGGACGCTTAACTGACTGAGCCAACCAGGCCCCCGAAATTTCTGTTCTCTTTTAAGGCGGAATAATAGTCAATTGTGTGTTCATATTACAATTTGTTTGTTCATTCATACATTGATGGGTTCTTGGGTTGCTTCAACCTTTTGGCTATTGTAAATAATGCTGCCATGAACATGGGTGCAAAGCACAAATACCTTATTAGGTCCTGCTTTTGATTGTTTTGGGTGTATGTCCAGAAGTGGTAGTGTTTAATTTTTGGAGGAACCACCGTGACATTTTCCACAGTGGCTGCACCATTTTTACATTTCCACCACCTATACACAGGAGTTCCACATCTCCATATCCTTGTCAGTGCTTGTTATTTTCTGATTTTGGTTTGTTTTGTTGCTTGAGAATAGCCATCCTAATGGGTATGAAGTGATTATCTCATTGTGATTTTGATTTGCATTTTTTAAAAGATTTTATTTAGAGAGCTCAAGTAGGGGGAAGAGCAGAGGGAGAAAGAGCATCTCAAGGAGACTTGGCATTGAACATGGAGCTCCTGATGCAGAGCTCAATCTCATGACCCTGAGATCATGACCTGAGCCAAAACCAAGAGCAGGTGCCTAACCAACTGAGCCACCCAGATGCCTCTGATTTGCATTTCTTCTTTTTTTGGAAAAAAAATTATTTATTTGAGAGAAGGGCAGAGAGGGAGAGGGAAAGAATCTCAAGCAGATTCTTCCACTGAGTGTGAATCCCGATGTGGGGCTTGGTCTCAAAAATGAAATGATGACCTGAATCAAAATCATGAGTCAGGTGTTCAACCAACTGAGCCACCCAGGTGCCCTCCTTCCCCAATTGGCGTTTCTTAATTAATGATGTTAAGCATGTTTTTAATGTGCTTTTTTGCTGTTTGTGTATCTTCTTTGGAGAAATGCCTATTTAAGTCCTTTGCCAATTTTTAGTTGGGTGGTTTCGTTTTTTGTTGATGAATTTCAAGACTTCTTTATATATTCTGGCTGTCAGTTCCTTAACAGATATATGATGTACAAATATTTTCTCCTGTTCTTTGGATGTCTTTTTACCATGCTGATTGTGTCCTTTGGTGTGCAAAAGTTTTAAATTTTGATATAGTTCAGTTTGTCTATTTTTACTTTTGTCACCCATGGTTTTGGATCTTATTCAAGAATATCATTGTCAAATCCAGCTTTTCCCCTGTGTTTTCTTCTAAGAAGTTTTAACACTTATATCTGTATTGAGTTCATTTGTATAGGGTAAGAGTCTAATTCTTTTGCATATGGATACCTAGTTTTCCCAGCACTGTTTATTGAGAAGACTGCTCTTTCTCTCACTGAATGATCTTTGCACTCTTGTGGAAATTCAATGACCATACATGTAAGGTTTATTTCCGGGCTCTATTCCATTGGTCTGTATGTCTGCCTTCATGCCAGTTTGATTATTGTGCCTCTGTAGTAAATTTTGAAATCAGGAAATGTGAGATCTACAGCTTTGTTCTCCTTTTCAACACTGTTTTTGGCAATTCAGGGTCCTTTGAGATTCCCTAACAATTTTAGGGTGAATTTTTCTAATTCTTCAAAATAAGTAATTGGGATTTTGCTAGGGATTGCATTGTATCTTTAGACTGCTTTGGATAGTATTGACATCTTAACAATAGAAGTCTTACAATCTGTGAACATTTCCATGTCATGTCTTTGATTTGTGTCTTCTTTCATTTCTTTCAGCAAAGGTCGGTAGTTTTCAGTGTGTAAGTCTGGTCTTTCACTCCTTTTTTTTTTTTTTTTTTTTAAGATTTTATTTATTTGAGAGAGAAAGAGAGAGAAGAGAAAGCACAGGCGGGGGCAGGGAGAAGAAGAAGCAGATTCTGCTGAGCAGGGAGCACTGTGTGGGACTCCATCCCAGGACCCTGAAATCCTGACCTGAGCTGAAGGCAGACACTTAACTGAGCCACCTGGCACCTCTGATTAAGTTTATTCCCAACTATATTTCTGATGTTACTACAAATGGAATAGTTAACTTCCTTTTCAGATTATTCATTTGTTAGTATATAAAATCAGCTGATTTTGTGTGTTAATTTTGTGTCCTGCAAGTTCAGTGAATTTAATTCTGCTTGTTTATTTTAAATGTGGAGTCTTTATCATTTTCTACATACACAATCATATTATTTGCAAACAGTGATATTTTTATTTTCTCTCAAATTTGGATAGCTTCTATTTCTTTTTCTTGCCTAATTGCTCTCACTAGGACTTCCAGTATTGTGTTGAATAGAAGTGGTGAAAGTTGGCATCTTTTTTCTGATGGTAAAGGAAAAGCTTTCAGTCTTACCATTGAGTATAATATTAGTTATGGGTTTTTCATCCATGAATCTATATTATGTTGAGATAGTTTTCTTCTTTAATAGCTTTTATTTATTTATTTATTCATGAGAGACACACAGAGAGGCAGAGACCTAGGCAGAGGGGAAGCAGGCTTCCCTGCAGGAAGCCCTATGCAGGACTCGATCCTGGGATCACGACCTGAACCAAAGGCAGATGATCAACCACTGAGCCACCCAGGTGCCCCAAGATAGTTTTCTTCTATTCCTTGTTTGTTGACTGTTTATCATGAAAAGTTGTTAAGTTTTTTAAATGCTCTTTCTGCATTAGTTGATATGTTCTTGTGAGGGTGTTTCCCTTTATTGTTTTTTTTTTCCCTTTATTGTTATTGTAGTTATTACATTATATGATTTTCTTTTCTTTTCTTTTTTTAAGTTATATGATTTTCATACACTGAACCATCTTTGCATTCCAGGAATAAATCCCACTTGGTTGTGGTATCTGATCCATTTTACTATGCCATTGATACTAGTTTACTAGTAATTTGTTGATTTTTAAAAAATCAATGCTTATAAATGATAATACATAGTTTACTTGTAATCTTTGTCTGGCTTTGATATCAATAATATTGGCATTATAGGATGAATTAGAGTGTATTTCCTCCTCTTTGATTTTTTGGAAGATTAAAGTTAACTGTTGGAGTTATCCTCATCCAAGCTCTCTGCCTTACTGTTATTGATAACTCAGATGAAGATACCTTACAGATGCTATGGTGATTTTTAAGATTATCTCATAAAAGAAATATATGAAGATTTTATTCAACTTCACCAGTAATGAAAGGATTATAAATTGAATAAACATGATAATTATATTTCCCCTATCCAGTTGACCCTCAAAAATTGTATTTAGGAAAAAAAAAATTGTATTTAGGTTGTAATATACAATAACTTTGACAGCTCCCAATCTGTCACTGTCTTAACACTAATAATAGGAATGTAAATTGGAACACATTTTCTGGAGCAGAATTTGAGTCTATGTAAAGCCTTAAAAATAATGCATCCTTTGACCCAGCAATTCCATTTATAGTATATTATCCTGAGAAAATTGTCATGGATACATGAAAGAAGTTAGCAGTGCTTTCATCATTATAATAATGCAAAGTTAAAAACCATAATATCCAGAAACAGAATTCAGTAATAAATTGTGGTATACACACACAGCTGTACAGCTATAACATACTGATGTTGGAGAAAATTTTACAAAACATTGTGTAGTATAATCCCATTAATATACTTCTATTGATGCATTATGAAAACCTCTCAATATTACCTGTTAACAGTGGTCTCTTTCTGGATAGTGGTAGTGTGGATTTTTGACATTTTTATTTCTACTACTTCTCTCTCTGTTTTTTAAACAGTAAATGATACTAATTTTATGATAAAATAGGAAAAGGTATTCTATTAGAATTGAAAATGAAATGATGCAAGAAAGCGTAGTTAAATCTTATGGCAGAATCAGTATCTAAAAATAATCTTGGTAGGCTGGGATGATGGACTGAATCCAGTGAAATTTAATCAGGATGGGTGAATTAGATGAGATAGAGTAATAAGCAACTCATATTTCTGAGTTTAAAAAACCAACTATAACAAGTATGCAAAGTGTGAGGTGGATCCTAATAGCAGCATATATAAAAAACTTAAAGGTTTTAGTGGATGCCAAACACCTTCTCTATGTGAGCAGCCAGCAGTTTTCCTACTCTTCTATTGCATTGCACACCCAGCTTAGTCTCTTCATGGGAAACCTCCAGTATTTCTCACTGAGTGATACTCAGTCTTGTCACCATTTGCCCCCATTTGTTTTAGTCATTTCTGACTTTGTTCAACGTTGCTGTCTATTTGGAGTCCTCCTGTTCCTCTCACTTTTGCTTTTTCAAACTTGACCTGTACTTCAGAAATCAGACTTAGGCTTGCTAGAAGCCTTTTTGTCATAGTGCAATCACATTTTACTCAGATTTATTTAATTCTGGGAATTCCATGTGTCGAGATATACAAATCAATAAGGTTTCTCACTTTATGTGCAAAATCTGAAATAATGCAAATCCCCTTCTATAATTAAAAGTGACATAATTTCCTTTTGCCATACGACATGCAGATTTAATGATAACTACCAGATACCTTTTATCATGTCTTTGTGAACCACCAGCATTCTAAAGTGTGGGTTGTCAGCACCATTGCCTCAAAAACCTTCCCAGAAGCAGTCTTTTAATGACACTACTTGCAACAAAATGTTAAAGATAGTGTATAGGTGAAAAAAGCAGAATTTAAAAGTACGCTTAAAATAGTTGTAGAATTGTGCATTCTGAGAAGACATGAAGCAAAGCAATGAAGTGTGGGCTCTTTAGCCTGATGACCCTGAATTCAAATTTAAATCCTGAATCCAACACTTACCTACTGGATGACTTAGGGTGAATAACTTAATCTCTCTGTGTCTGTTTCCTCATTAAAAAAAAAAAAAAAGAAAATATTTTATTAAGTATTGTCTACACTCAATGTGGGGCTTGAATTTACAACCCCGAGATCAAGACTTGCATGCTCTACCAACTGAGCCAGCCAGGCACCCCTCTGTTTCCTCTATTTTAAAATGGGCTCATGATAAATCACCTACTTCACAGGGTTGTTGTAAATTGTGTTAGTAGCATGTAAAACTCCTAGGAGAATGCCTAGCTTATACTATGTGTTCAAAAATACTATGAGTATTCCTTTGGGAATATTAGTCTAGAACCATTTGTTTTTTTTTTTTTTATTTTTTATTTATTTATGATAGTCGCACAGAGAGAGAGAGAGAGGCAGAGACATAGGCAGAGGGAGAAGCAGGCTCCATGCACTGGGAGCCCGATGTGGGATTCGATCCCGGGTCTCCAGGATCGCGCCCTGGGCCAAAGCCAGCCGCCAAACCGCTGCGCCACCCAGGGATCCCCTAGTCTAGAACCATTTGAAATTGATTGATTAAGATTTTATTTATTTATCTGACAGAGGGAGCAGTGGGCAGAAGGAAAGGAAGAAGCAGGCTCCCCTCAGAGCAGGGAGCCCAATGCAGGGCTTGATCTTAGGACTCTGAGATCAGGACCTGAACCAAAGGCAGACACTTACTGACTGAGCCACCTAGACACCCCAAAGATTTATTTATTTGAGAGAGAGTGCATGCACACACAGCCATGAGAGCAGGGGGAGGAGCAGAGAGAGAGAGGGAGAGAGAATCTCGTACAGATTCCCTGCTGAATATGGAGCCTGAAAAATCCCACAACCTCGAGATCATGATCTGAATTGAAATCAAGAGTTGGACACTTTGCTTAACCTACTGAGCCACCCAAGCACCCCATCATTTGAGTTTTAAATTGTAATACATCTCTGCATAAAATATGGCCATTCTGTAAGAAATGCTCCCTTTTTGGGGTACCTGGCTGGCTCAATTGGAAGAACACACAACTCTTGATCTTGAGGTCGTGAGTTCGAGCATGTTGGGTGTAGAAGTTACTTTAAATAAATAAATAAACTTAAAAAAAAAAAGAAAAAAAAATCCCTCTTTGGTAGTTTCAGAAAATAGGATGCTTCCAATCTCTTTGGAACCATGTAGTGAGGAGTGTAGGTAGAATTCAGATGAGGGTAGATTTTTTTTTTTTCTTCTTCATCAAAAACATGGTAATGTTCATTAAAATTTGGGAAGTTTAGGGGCACCTGGGTGGCTCAGTGATTGAGCGTCTGCCTTTTGGCTCTGGTCATGGGATTGAGTCCTGCATTGGGCTCCCCCAGGGAGCTTGCTTCTCCCTCTACCTATGTCTCTGTCTCTCATGAATAAATAAAATCTTTAAAAAAAAATTGGAGAAGTTTAGAAAAATATTTTTTTTTTATAAATTTTTTTTTTAATTTTTTATTTATTTGTGATAGTCACAGAGAGAGAGAGAGAATGAGGCAGAGACACAGGCAGAGGGAGAAGCAGGCTCCATGCACCGGGAGCCCGACGTGGGATTCGATCCCGGGTCTCCAGGATCGTGCCCTGGGCCAAAGGCAGGCGCCAAACCGCTGCGCCACCCAGGGATCCCCAGTTTAGAAAAATATAAAGACAACACAAACGTGTTCATAATGCTACTACTGTCCCTGTGCTAGCCACATTAGCATTTTAGTTGAGTTCCTTCTGTTTTTTTTTTTTCTCTGTACATTACCTTTTTTTATGTACAAATACATTGTGATTATACCACATATATAGAACTGGAGAGTATATAGCCTAGAGAAGAAACTATTGTAGAAATCCAGGTGAGTCCATAGTAAACTATGTTGGAGGCCTGGTTAGGGTCACGGTCTATAGAAATAAGTAAAGTGTAGGGGCAGGAAACAGGTATTTCTGAGGTTGATCAATTTGAATCAACAAACTTTGGGGCAATGGTGTCAAAGATAGGTTTTTTTAGCTCTAGCTCTTGAAAAAAGAGGCAGATGGAACATAGGAGGAAGAGCATATTTGCTCGGGAAGATGTTTTGGACATGTTGAGTTTGAGAATTGAGTAGGACATTCAGATGGAAATGTCTAATAGGCAGTTGTCTAATATAACAAAGACTTGAGAAGTAATCTGCCTGGGATGCGAATGAGAGCACCCAGGCATGCCATAAAAATGCCATTAAAATGTTGAAAATTATCAAAGATAGCGCCTATAGAGATACAGATGTATTTGATCTTTCAGTATACCTTGCTTTTTAAGGGCAGGTAGTTAGCCATAGTATTGCCCACATAGTAGGCGTTTGTGGAATAAAGGAGTTAACTGAAACAAAGAGAGGGGCCATTAATTTGGTCTCTGTCGAATCCTAATGAACTTGAGGGAGTCATTTATTATTTATCTTCCCTTTCTCTTTCAGTTTTGTTGGTGTCTAAAATTTAAATTTCTAAGGAAAAGTAAGAACTCTGTTTTTCTTTACTGCTTCTGATGGAATTTTGTTTACATGAGATACTTAAAATGTTATTTGGATGGCTATAATTCATTCAACTTAATCTTGAATTTTTAAAAAGATTTTATTTATTTAGAGAAAGCATGAGCAGGGGGGAGGAGCAGAGGGAAAAGCAGGCTCCCTGCTGAGCCTGATGTGGGGCTAAATCCCAGGACCCCGGGATTATGAACTGAGCTGAAGGCAGATGCTCAACTGACTGAGCCACTTAAGCACTCCATTCTTGGATTTTTTAAAAACAGGTGATAGTGAGGAAGATTGTTCCAGTGATTGTTCAAATGCTCAGGGTATGTCATAATGGATATGTTAAAGAGACCTATTTATTTTTTAATTTAATGTAATTTAATTTTTATTTTTAAAAATTTTATTTATTCATGAGAGACGGGGGTGGGTGGTGGTGCAGAGACACAGGTGGAGGGAGAAGCAGGCTTCATGCAGGGAGCCCGACGTGGGACTCGATCCCGGGTCTCCAGGATCACGCCCTGAGCTGATGGTGGCGCTAAACTGCTGAGCCACCCAGGCTGTCCTAAAGAGACCTATTTAATTGGACTAACACATGAGGGTGAAGATTCAGGAATATAAAAATGTATAGATCAGTATAGGGCACGCTGTAAACAAAAATACCCATGGGGCATTGAATATTTGAAATTGTGTTACTTGTGGAAGTCTTAATGGAATGTCAGTGTCAGAAAGTACTAGATTAGTGTCAGGAGCATTCTGAGTGGGAAGGTGGACTGAAAAGACCTACCTCATCTATATGCACTCTGCCCTTCTCTTTGTATATACTTCAGGCAGCAGTTGGTTAATTTGCATGTGTGGTTTCAACTGTCACACTGTGTTGACTCATTCTGAAAGCTCCATGAGGATAGGCCCCCCATGTCTTTTTCCCCAGCACCTTGCAGTCTAGGTTAGAGTAAGCTATCCGTAAATATTTGTCCAGTGGATAAAATGGTGAATGAATCAGCAAACATTTAGTGAGACTTGAGAATGTCCTGTGGCAGTGGAAGTGAGTAAATTGTTAGGCCTGTAAAGATTGATAACATAATATCTGACCTCAGGGAGCATAAAATCTGGTATTGAGTATAAATTTCTCAAGCTCTCTGGATTTAGATTAACCAGTACAGACAATAATTAATTTGCTGACCTGAAACAGACTTTGTTTGTAACAAAGATTTTAATAAATTTCTTGAGAGATTGTGTGAACTCTTATTTACATAACAGATAAGTACATATTCTGCATTCCTTCTCCGTACTCATTCAGCTGCAGAAAAAGGATTGTTATGGGGTTGGTTTTATGATCCTTTGGGTTTTGGGTTTTTCTTTTTTAAGATTTTATTTATTTGAGAGAGAGAGGGAGAGAGCAAGAGAGAGAATGAACAGAGGGAGAGGCAGATGGGGAGGGAGAGGTGGACACCCTGCTGACCAGGGAGCCCAGATGCAGGGCTCTATCCCAGGACTTTGGGAACATGAACTGAGCTCAAGGTGCTCAACGGACTGAGCCACCCAGGCGCCCTTGATCCTCTGTTACTAAGTTTTTGCTTTTATTAAAATTTGGGACTTGATTAAATAAGGACAAAATACTCTTCCAAAAATACAGAAGGAACTCACATTTCTAAAGTGTGGTACAGCAGCAAGACACTTATTTGAATTGATATACTAAAATAAATGGCTTGATCATTCAGATATGCAAAGACCAGATAATCTAATGTGTTAGCTAAGAGAGTTTTTACTGTATATGGTATGATTGTTTATCATGTAGTTCCTTTAAGGTATTTTTTTTAAATAATCCAGATTATTCAGTTCTTAATTATCAGAATAGATATAGATAGGGACTGTTACTTTGGGAACTAAAACTGCAGAAAATCCAGTGGAATCCTGCCGTGCTACCACAGCTACTTGTGGTTCTTCAAGCAGAAAAATAAAAGACAGGAAGTCACAACTTTTTGAAGAAATTATTGGAGGGGTAATAAATTCAAATCATATGTAATTCACTCAGGATAAAGCTACCCTCTAAAAATAAGACTTTACTATAGAAGTAGCCCCAACCAAGGAATTAGGACTAGCTCAGTCAGAATATGTATTCTAGAGGAAAAAACTTGTATCCTGCCTATGCATAATTCAAGTGGTAACCTAACTTGATAATATCAATTGACCATAAGCAAAACCTAATCAATTGTTAGAAGAAGGTATCTCTATATAATAGAAGAGAGTACAACTCTGAGGAACCTGGAGTGTCCCCAAACAAGAATTTAGTAGTCATTTTGTAGAATTGTCCAAAGAGAACATAAGCCAGCTTTCCACCATCATTTAAACAAATTATTGTGTTGAACACATGTAGTTTATCAGGCTTGATTGTATTTCATTTTCCTTTGTTTTAGATTTCATACTCACCAGATACTCTCTTAGAAAATCATAGTATGGGTAACAGGGTACTCTGGAGGGTAGTATGACTATATTATAAACATAAATTAGTATTTGGTCTGTATGTTAATTTTTAAAAACTTAGTTAAAAATATATAACATCATTCTTTCACAGATTGGTTAGTGAGTGTAAATCAAGCCTAATCAGTTCTATGGGTGCAGGAAAAAGTGAATTTGATGGAGCTATAGAGCTGAGGATCCATACTCAGGAATAAGTCTCTTTTTGTAGAAGGCGGGGGATCATAGTCTTATTCTTGGATACCCAGTGCTTGGCACATGGTTAGTGCTTAGTTTAATGTATTAATGAAACTCATTATTGAAATTCAGAGATCAAAACTCCAGACCAACTGTCTGTGAGAACAACTACAGACATTTTATGGCTCTACTCTTAGATTTATTCTCATGTCAAAAGAGCAGTTCTGGCTTTTCTGTAACTCAGCAGAAACAATTCAGTAAGTGATGAAAATAGAATCCTCTAAATAAACCAGAGCCTAAAAAGGCAAATAAAAGGTGTATGCATTTATTCGAAAAAAGAAGAGGGACCATGCATTTGAGAAAGAAATCTGCTTCATTATTTTTATTTTTTAATTGATACTTTAATTTTATTTTTTTTTAGACATTATTGCAATATGCAAACAACAAGAATGCCTCAGAACATATGGTGTATCTTCTGGAGGTGTATCGACTTGCCATCCAAAGCTTTGCCAGTGCACGCCCATATTTAACTACTGAATGTGAAGATGTCCTGTTAGTGCTTGGCAGATTAGTACTGTAAGTTTAAGTACTTAAGTCGCTGATAAAGTTGAGTACTTTCGGTTGCGATGTTTGCCTGACTTCTCTTTACTGTGATATCACGTTATTCAGAGCACCATTAAAGTCATACCTTTGAATGAAATTTCCTTTGCTTTGAGCCTTCATACTCTGGTTCCCAGGAGATAAAGTACAAGTGAAGTTCCAGCCAAACAACATAATCTTTAATTGCCTCCAGAATCTCTTCCTCAGGCTTAGCATCCAAGAATGATACATTTTCTTCCTGTCCTTAGGTATAGATCAATATGAGTGACAGAGTGCCTGGAAACTGTAGTGGTCTTTGAGGATCATTTTGGGGGGGAAATACTGTGACATTGTGCCATTCAGCTATATTATTTGAACTAAGAATAATTTTACTAGCAGAAAATAACAGGGTATATATATAAGATTACCACCCTGAGTCCATGATAATCTAGCTGCTGTTTTAATATTTGACGGCCTAGTGGCAGATAAAATTATAGCTTTCATTTAATTTTCATCTGTAAACTGAAAAGGCACAATAGCTATTCAGCTTTTAGATTGGGTTAGCTTACAGATTGTTTGGGAGGGTAACTTCTAGTCTAGGTGGTCTTGATTTGTTAGAGGTAAAGATTTGGCCTTGCTAGTCTTTCTGTTTCCTCTGCAAGTGACAAGAACCTACATAGATGACAGTTATATATATTTATCTTTATCAGCTGAATTAACAATAGCATGAGCTCCTGATTTTGTCTTCTGGACTCAGAATGGTTCCTATTTGGGTACCCTCCTACATCCTAATAAACTAAATAAAACTGCTTGGAATGTGATTTCTAAAAAGAATATATTACCAGATGTTTTAAAGCCCAATGTAATTATAAAGCCTCCTGGTTTTTCTTTTTTCTCTTTTTTAAAGTTGAAAAGCCAATATAACAATGTTGAGGAAAAATGTAAAGAATAAGAAACAAATTTCAAATAATCTAAACAAATGTAAAATGTGTATTCAGTATTCCTGTCATACTATATTTTATTATGCTTATAACCACATTTATATACTGACTTCATTATTTTACATTATAGGAGTTGTTTTGAATTACTGCTTTCAGTGTCTGAAAGTGAACTGCCATGTGAAGTCTGGGTACTCTTCCTACAGTCTCTACAGGTGAGTTGATTTGGACTCAAAAAAGATCTCTGTTTAGATACCCAAGATACCTGGTTAATTTCTCCTAGCAAACTGAAATTGAAAGCTTGGAAGAAAAACAAGTGTATTGTATATTTGTATTAAGTTCATGAGATTTTGAGAAAGAGGTCTTCCAAATGAAAGAGGTGTGTTAAAAAATTGTTTTTGTCTTTCATTTGGTTTTGTTAGCCTTTATATAGCTTAGAAATCAGCGCATGTTTTCATTATTCAAAAACAAAGTTTTAGACAGAATAAAGCTATTAAAAAATGTAAAATTATATTTGGTTACAAAGTAGCAATATTTGGATCATTCTTAGTATACTTGTCTAGTAATTTCCCCTAACATTTCAGGGATTATGTCTAGCATTTTAAGTCTCTCAGACAACCAGAATAGTCATCATAGATTCTGTTCATGCATTTTACTTGCAGGAGAGCTACATTGGCTCTCATATTGACTTGATTATCAGCTTGCTTATAGGTGAGCACATCAGAAAGTAGCAAGTTACGGAGGGTAGAATAGGATAGGAGGAAAATTTGCTTGTTACTGATAGAGACAGTAAAACTATTCCAAAAAATAGACGCAATAGTAATAACTATCATCATTTGTTACCACTGTATACTAAATACTGCTCTACTGTTTTATATCTTTTTTTTTTTAAGATTTTATTTATTTATTCATGAGAGACACAGAAAGGCAGAGGGGGAAGCAGGCTCCCTGCAGGGATCCTAATGCAGGACTCGATCCCAGGATCACGCCCTGAGCCAAAGGCAGACGCTCAACCACTGAGCCACCCAGACGTCCATGTTTTGTGTCTTTTAATCAAGTTACAAACTTTACAATGTAGGGATCATTTGAATCTCCATCTACAAATGGGGAGACAGGCATAGAGTGTTAATTAGCTGCCCAAAGTTATACTTCGATTTATAACCACAGCTTGCTTTTTGCTAGCTGCTCCTCAAGAACACAAACTCTGTGGTAGCCTGGATGTGTTTCATGTAGGCACAAGTAAAGATCTGCATATTAACAGACATACTTCATTATCTGGAAATTTCTTTCCTTTGGGATATATAACCCAAAATGAGATGATGATAATGTTAATCTTTCTCTTTTGGGGGAGAAGAGGATTTTTTGGGTCACGTCCTTGGCCTATTTTAATCCCTGCAATGCAATCCTAATTTCACATATTCATACAGCTGCTAAAATCATCTTTCATACATAACACACTGATTTTGTCATACTATGTTTTGAGGCTTGCTAGTAGTTTTGTCCCGGCATATGACAGTCCAGAAGGGCAAATCTCATTACTCTTCTTAGAGCTGTTACTGTTATTTATAGTAGTATCCTTTGTAGAGAGAATACTGTCCTATTTCTTTATTATTTTCTTAGAGTGTATGCCTGCATAAAATCGTTGCCTTTTCCCTCTACCTGCATAACTTTTTCCACAGGATATATTTTTGAATATGTGTTCAATAAAATCAATGCAGTAGAGGTACAGATAGATATAAGACGTGGTCCTTATTAAAATCTGAAAGGTAAAACCCTGAAGTTTCCTTATTTCAGTGTTAAATGGACAAAGCAGCAGATAGTTTTGAAGAAAGTTTTGGTAAAAGAATAGTTTTATCAGAGCAGGCCACAAACATAACACACTCATTTCACTGTTTTCAGCTTGTAGAACCCTTCCAGATGTTTTGCCTACGGATATGAAAATATACCCTGAAATAAGTCTTCTAATAAAAATGAGATCTCATTTTTTGCAACTTTTTTAAACCTAATTTTATCATGGTTGTATGTCTAGGTTTGTATATATAGGTCTCCCTTATTTTATGATTGCCTGTGATTCTGTTAGGTGATTACACCATAAATTATTTGGCCACATCTCTGTTATTATAAATCATGCTAGAGTGAACTTCTTGTGCTAGTACTTCTGTATTGTAGATTTTAAACTGTGGACTAGTATATTTTTTACCTTAACAAATTTAAGTTTTAAAATGATTTTTAAATTCTGCCATAGTTTTTAAAGACTTTAATATTACTTTTTTAAAAAAGATTTTATTTATTTAGTCATGAGAGACAGAGAGAGAGAGAGAGAGAGAGGCAGAGACACAGGCAGAGGGAGAAGCAGGCTCCATGCAGGGAGAGAGAGAGAGAGAGGCAGAGACACAGGCAGAGGGAGAAGCAGGCTCCATGCAGGGAGCTCAGTGTGGGACTCGATCCTGGGTCTCCAGGATCACGCCCTGGGCTGAAGGCGGTGCTAAACCGCTGAGTCACCTGGGCTGCCCCCTAATATTACTTTTTAAAAGTAACTTTGCTATAGTAGAGGATTATACACATCATTCTTATGCAGAATACACTGTAGTTTGAACAGATGAAAAATAGAAAGTTGTTTTTATTTTTTTAACCCAGACTGTGGCTGTTTATTTTAGTTGCTGTAGATGGTATTATTTCTGCCAAAGTGTGATGATACAGGTCTGTTAGATATTGTATATAAGGTGACCAGACCCTGCAAATTCTGAAATTTGTATATGGAATCTTATTCTTCACTGTAGGATAAATGTCTCTTATCCTAAGTTAAGGAGAAAGAAGCCTGAGTACAGTTCAAGCCCTTAAAGGAAAAATTGCAGCATTGATTCAATATTGCTATTAGTAAACTGTTAATTAGAAATATCACTTTCTGTGTCAATTCTAAATTTTAAACCCTTTCTCTACAGAAAGTAACTCAGCATATTGGGAATGCATGTGTTAAAAACCTATCATTTTGACATTAGGAGACAAATTAATTTTATTTCTTATATTTCACTTATGTGAATATAAGATTATATACTTAGGTCTGTGAACATCATTAACTTTTATTTCCAAAGAATATTGCTATAAATGGAAGCTTATGTTTTTTGAGAATTTCGGCCGTCTAAAATAGAGAAAACATTAAAATTTTAGAATATGGGAATAACCAATAACATTCACTAGTAATAGAGGACAGTGACATATACTTAAATCATTTATGTCAACTTGTATTTCTGACCCCTTTCTCCTGATCCTTTGTGTACATAAATATTTTAAAGAACAAATTATTGGCAATATATTTTGTTTCTGAGGAGATAGAATGATAGCTACTAACCTAGACTTTCCATGATATTTTATGTATAGCCACTTTTCATTTAAAAAGTCATTTGTGGGACGCATGGGTAGCTCAGTGGTTTGAGTATCTGGCTTTGGCCCAGGGCATGATCCCGGAGTTCACATTGGGCTCCCTGCATGGAGCCTGCTTCTCCCTCTGCCCATCTCTCTCTCTCTCTTTCTCTCTCTCTCTCTCTCTCTCTCGAGTAAATAATATCTTTTTTTTAAAAAAGTCCTTTGTTAGAAGAATTTAAACAAAAAATATATCAATTGGCATCATTACATAATATTCCTATTAGAAGGAATAGCTTGCCTTTGTGAATACTTCAGAATCCTTTAAAAGAAAGTTGAACAGTGGGCTTAAAATAGTCTAGTAATGTGAAATTGTAAATTGAATTGTGATAATTTTACCTAAGGAGAATTTAGGAAAACATTTTAAAGGTGCCCTTTAATTTAGTGGAATCACTCTAGTTTCATTTTTTTAAGAAAAAACTAACAATTCACAAAGCTTTGAGGATAGGTTTTTTTTTTAACCCTTATTTCTTTTTAGAAAATCCAAGGTAATGGTCCTTTCTGTGGACGTTCAGATACATTGAAAAGGCAAAACTATTTTATATATTGCTTACTAGCCTGTTTGTGGATGTGCTATTTTTGTTTTAGGAGTCACATGATGCATTATTGGAATTTGGGAATAATAACCTACAAATATTGGTTCACGTTACCAAGGAAGGGGTGTGGAAAAACCCAGTTCTTCTTAAAATTCTGTCTCAACAGCCAGTAGAAACAGAAGAAGGTAAGCCTCAAAACTTGACTGACTATATTGAAGGAAGGTTTAGCTCTTAGAGAGTTAGAATTGATTAATGGAATAAAAATTTGTGAATATCACCTGTGTATCTATACCCCTCTCCTTTAAATAGTAAACACTAACCTTAAGCATTTAATGTTTTGCCTGAGGATTCTTGCATTTTTAGGTAGTGTTTTAAATATCCCTTGTACTTACTTTAAAATGTTGCATTGAGTAACAATGTTCAAAGTTCCTGAGATACAAATGAGTAATCTGTTTCTAGTCTTCCTTATATGATAGAACTTTACTGCCCATATGTTGTTCACTGGTTACTACAACTAAGGACCATGAAAAAAATTGCTTTTTGATTTAAACTTATGAAATATTGGAATTTAGCATTTTGTAAAGAAATGCAAAGAATGGAAACTTTTATTTGCAAAATTGTCAGTTTAAGACCAGAAGATTTGTGGGTTTGAATTGATACTTGCATTTTAGACACAAAAAATTATCTCATTTGATACCACCAATTATGATTTCATTTGCTTTAAGGTAGTAGAAAATTAAAAGGATCACATTCTGTTAAATATATATTTCTGGAATAAAAATGAGATTGAGAAGAGTTTTTATACTTTTGGTATGTCTTTAATTTAGGTCTTAAACAGACCATTTGAATATTGATGCCTTAAAATACCCCAGTTAGCTTATTCATTCATCAGGTTTGACAGCCTACTGTATTCACACTGTTTGGTTTTTCTGTATAGTGAGAAGATTGGCAATAAGAGTACTTATTCTTGGTTCCTTCTCTCTGCTATCTACTGCTTATTAGTCACACTGACAAAAGGGAAAAAAGAATAAGAGAAAGAGCTATTTAATAGAAAACGATTGATTTTATTGTTTTCTGTTGAGGTTCCAGTAAATGTCATCCCTTCGTAGATATAAGCAGATGGAGGCTAAAACCACCTTTCTTATTAATAAAAGTTGCTTAGAGGATAGAGCCAAATAGTTTCAGAAGAATCCCAGAATTAGGCAGATCCCAGTCCAGATAGGGCTTGACTAGGGCCAAGAAGAACACTTAACTCTCATACTTTCTAGAGGCAGGCCTAAATAAACTCAAGACAAAAAAGGATAGAGTGGCATTAAAGGTCCCCACTTTATTTTCTCATGATGTACTAATCAAATACATCACCCTACCTCAGGAGTAAACCGCAATTTCTTTTTACATAGAAAAATATCAAGAGATGAGGAGAAGCACCCTTCACCTGATAACCTTGTGGTATTCTGTCTATTCAAAGATTAATTAAGGCCCCACTATCTATAAGATTCTGAATGGGTACAGAACACCTACATATCTAAGGGATTATTCTGTGAACTATCATATAAGTGATGGGTAGCCTATATAGTCTGCCTATTTTCTCAGTTACTCTTACCCTAATTTCAGGTCAGGAGATTAGGAAACTTCCTTTATGGCTCCACTGCCCTTATAGCCCAGGTTTTAACATATATTTGAAACTAGAAAGCAGTGACCATCGTCTTATTGATGAGTGTTTTGGGGCATTTCTGCTGGGCATAGTCAGCAGGAAATAGTAGGTTCTCCCACCCAGGTTTTAGCCCAGATACTGAAGGCCTTTCCACCTCAGGCCACCCCAGCATCCTATCACAGAAGATGGGGATGGTGAGACCAAGCCCAGCTAAGGCTACACTGGTGGTTCCCATCCTGACCCCCATGACTCACGGAACCACTCCTCCCCACAGTAGTGATGGCAGTAGCCACCTGGATCCAGGCAGCTCACAGACCAGGAGACTTCAGCCCACTGACAACAGTGGGGACCCTCCCCACATGCCATTATAGAGTGATTCTAACTCCAACTCAAAAACACCCAGAGCTACCATTTGGTATCTGCTAGTTTTTCCAATTGACCTCTACCCCTTCCAGCACCCTTCTCCCCTTACTTTGCCATAACTTGTGACATCAAAACAATGGCTTTTCCCCCCTTTTCCTTGAGACTCAGGAGGGCCAAAGCCATAGCCTTTTTTTTTTTGCTTTTTTCTTTTCCCTCTCTCCCCTACCAATGGTTGTAAGAGAGTTCCATCCTTGTTTAGAGTCACTAACTCCTTTCCCTAAATGAGGCTGACAAGGAACCAGCTCCTATACCTCCTTCCAGTTGTTTTTATTTCCCACTCCAGTTTGTTTTTTGTGTCCCTTAAACCATCTACCTCTGAAGCCATTTTGTGGCTTGTCATGTGCCACTTGACCCTCTAGTAAAAACAAAAATGGGCTTTCCTATTAAAAAAGAAAGAAAAAGGGCTTTAAAAAAAAAAAGATTTTATTTATTCAGGAGACATGGAGAGAGAGAGAGGCAGAGACACAGACAGAGGGAGAAGCAGGCCTCATGGAGGGAGCCCAGTGTGGGACTCGATCCCGGGTCTCCAGGATCATGCCCCGGGCCAAAGGTGGGCACCAAACTGCTGAGCCACCAGGGATCCCCAAAAGGGCTGTTTTTAACTGGACCTTAAATGTTACCATTTTTTATACAATGTAGTATACACAAGGTAAACTGTTGTGATGTTTGCAATTTATTTTTAAATAGCTCAGGAAAAGAAAAGCTAAGTAAAAGGACAAAAACGGTTCAATTGTTGAATCTAGATGGAAGAAAGAATATATAATTAAAAATTATTTTGTAGTGGGGTGCCTGGGTGGCACAGTCAGTTGAGCATCTGACTCTTGGTTTTGGCTCAGGTGGTGATCTTGGGGTCATGGAATTGAGCCCTGCATAGGGCCCCATGCTTAGCAGCATGGGCTTGGGCTTCTCTCTCTCTCTCTCCCTTTGCCCCTCCCACTTGTACATACTCTTTCTCTCTAAAATAAATAAATGAAAAAAAATTTTAAAGTACTAAAATGACAGAAAGGATACAGGATTTCCTGCCCAGGATTTCCTTTTTAAAAACAAAGTTGAGGGGCACCTGAGTGTCACAGTCAGTTAAGCATCTCACTCTTGGTTTCAACTCAGGTTGTGGTCTCAGAGTTGTAAGATGAACCCACATTGAGTTCCATGCTTACTGCAGAGTCTACTTGAGATTTTTCTCTCCCTCTTCCTCTGCCCCTTCTGCTTGCGCTTCTTTATTTCTAAAATAAATAAAATAAATCTTTCAAAAATTGAATAAATAAAAAACAAAGTTAAGATACATAACTTGAAATGAATTTTAAAATTCAAGATTGGGGGCAGCCCGGGTGGCTCAGTGGTTTAGTGCCTCCTTCAGCCCAGGGTGTGATCCTGGAGACCCAGAATCGATTCCCATGTCAGGCTCCCTGAGTGGAGCCTACTTCTCCCTCTGCCTGTGTCTCGGCCTCTCTCTCTCTGCTTCTGTGTCTCTCATGAATAAATAAATAAAATCTTTAAAAAATAAAATAAAATGCAAGATTGGGGCGCCTGGTGGCACAGTTAGTTAAGTGTCCAACTCTTGTTTCAGCTGAGGTCTTGACCTCAGGGTCATGATATTGAGCCCTGCATTGGGCTCTGTGCTCAGCGAGGAGTCTGCTTGAGACTCTTTCTTCCCCTGCCCCTCCCTCTATGTGCAGTCTTTCTCGTCCTCTCTCAAATAAATCTTAAAAAATAAATGAAATGCAAGATTGGTTTGTGTGTTAATTGATACAGGGACACCTGGGTGGCTCAGTGGTTGGGCACCTGCCTTCGGCACAGGTCGTGATCCTGGGATCCAGGATCGAGTCCCATATCGGGCTCCCTGCGAGGAGCCTGCTTCTCCCTCTGCCTGTGTCTCTGCATCTCTCTCAGTCTGTGTCTCATGAATAAATAAATAAATATTTTAAAAAATAATAGTAATTAAAAAAAATAAAAGTTGATAGAGTTGTGTAACTTGTTCTAGTATATTGGGTAAAGTAGAAATAATAGCTACAATTTAGAGTTCATTATGTTGTAACCACCATGTTAATGCTTTTCATATCTCATTTAGTCCATAAACCAGGAAGAGATTACACATGCCCAAGGCCACATAGTTAAAATAGGGAGGCAGAATTTGAGCCCAGGTGAAGAGGTTTTAAAATTTTTTTTTAAGCTTTTATTTATTTATTCATGAGGGACACAGAGAAAGAGGCAGAGGGAGAAGCAGGCTCCATGCAGGGAGCCCGATGTGGGACCCAATCCTGGGACTCCAGGATTATGCCCTGAGCTGAAGGCAGAGCTCAACTGCTGAGCCACCTAAGTGTCCTGAGATACTAAAAATTTTTGACTGAAGAGTGATAACCACTCAGCTGCTAAATATATGGTTTTATTAAACCCTTCTAATATGTAAGGCATCGTGCTTACTGCTGTAGGGAACACAGAAGTTAACAAGATGTGGTATTTGTTTACAAATTGTTGATGGTGTAGTAAGGGAGATGACAGAAACAAATAGCAGCAGCTAGTATTGAGCATTTACTCTGTGCCTGGCTCTGTACTAAGTATCTTATCTGCATTACTGGTATTTCATTTATGATTCCTTCAGCTCTGTGAGGTGGATATTACTAACTTTTTTTTTTTATAGATAAAGAAACTTGAGGCTCAGAGAGGTCAGTTAATTTGCCCAAGGGTCTCACAGCTAGTATGTGCCAGTCATAATTCAGCCTCATATTAGTGATTCCAAAACCTGAGATCTTAACCTCTTTAAACTGTAATCCTTTATTCCTATGGTTAAAGAGAAAATAAGTGTGGTGAAAGAAGTAAAATGCTGTGAAAATTTAGAAGAGAGTGGCTTGTATAGATACATACCTGTACTTATGGTGGGATTTGTGACTCTGCTTAACCTGGTAGGACAGATAAACAGCAGAATCTGATGTTGGGTAGGATAGGATATTGGGGTGACAGATGTGGCAGGAAGTAGGATGGAAGAATTAGATTGGAGAGTTTAAAGAATCGCTAGGATACAATAAGGATATAATAATAATTGAGGGACAGAGTTGGCAAGGAAGTATAATGCCAAAATTTTTCTGTATGATTAAGAGAATACCATTACTGAAAATAGAAGTAAGGAATAAGGAGATATTTGAGTGGGAGATATGATTATGAGTTCATTTTGTGGAATTTAGGGTCTGTGGGACTAAAATAGAAAAATCTAAGTGAAAGTGATCTGTTTTCTGTACATACTTTTTGACCTTGACTAGATATTAGAGTACCTATGGAATTTATTTTATTTTTTAAAAGATTTTATTTATTCATTTGAGATACATGCGTGCGCGCGCACACACAGCATTAGCAGGGAAGAGTGGCAGAGAGAGAAGCAGACTCCCTGCTGAGCCAGGAGCCCAACATGGGGATCGATTCCAGGACGTGGAGATCCGACCTAAGCCGAAGGCAGACACTTAACCATCTGAGCTACCCAGGCACCCCTAGAGTATCTATGGAACTTAAAACCAACACACACATTCACTCCCTCCCCCCATTCCAGCTCCAGGCTTCACCTGCTAAACCAAAATCTGCAGAGTTGAAGCTCTAGAATCTAGACCCTTTGAAGTACCACAGGAAATGAGCACCTTCTTGCCTATATAGAATGAATTATATTTAGTGGGGGAAAAAATAGGTCCTCTGTACTCAAAATATTTCTGGAATGATAAATAAGAAATTGGAAAGTTACTGTTTTTTAAGAGGAAGACTGGAAGAATGGAGTTAGGGCAGAAAGGAGACAATGTAATTGTACACCTTTTTGGGCTTTTTGCATTTTGTGTCATGAGCATATGCAGTATTACCTGTTTTTGAAAAAATTTTAAAAGCTTTATAAACAATAGCCAAACTGTGGAATGAGCCCAGCTGTCCACCGACTGAAGAATGGATAAAGAAGATTGTGTGTGTGTGTGTGTAAAATGAAATATTACTCAGCCATCAAAAAGATTGAAATCTTGCCATTTGCAACAATGTGGATGGAACTAGTGTACTCTGCTAAGCAAAATAAGTCAGAGAAGACAAATACCATTCATTCATGTGTGAAATTTAAGAAACAAAACATATCAATCTGAGGGTGGGGGGTAACGGGGGCTATCAAACCATAAGAGACTTAACCATAGAGAACAAAATGAGGATTGATGGAGGGAGGTGGGTGGAAGATGGGCTAAATGGGTGATGAGTTTTAAGGAGGGCACTTATGAGGAGCACTGGGTGTTGTATATAAGTGATGAACCACTGAATTCTCTTGAAATCAATATTGCACTGTATGTTAACTAGCTAGAATTTAAATTTTTTGAAAAAATGAAAAACTGTACAGTTCTGCAATTAAGACTGAGCCAATGGTTTATCCTCCCTGAGTTCAGTGATTTATTATTAATATTAATGATTTCTACTCCATGTATAGCCTGTAGACATAGCAGCGTGGGCATCATCTGAGAGGCTTGTTAGAAAAGCAAAATCTCAGGTCCCATTTCAGACCTACTGAACTAGAACCTGCATTTTAAAAGGATACTCATGGTTATTTAGAAGGCACTTTCAAGTTTGAGAAACACTCTTTTAGATGAAACACTTAAAGCAGTTTGTTTTTTCATGACTTGTCTTAGCATACAGTATTCTCACCTCTGTTTTTTAAATAATGGTATATAATGACGTCACATATTGAGTATCTGTTATTCGTAAATCTAGGGATTGTCTGGAACACTGTAAAAGTCAGTGCTTGGGTGCTTAATATTTAGTAGTGCTCAGAGCAGCATTTTCCAAAGTGTGTACTGAACCAGGAACATATATTTTACATTGTACTAATAATATGTGTAAAAGGGTTCTCTGGTCAAATCAGTTTGGGAGACATTGGGTTAAATAAAAGTGAACAGTTTTCTTTATTGCAGGACTGTTCAGAGATTTGACCAAGGAATCCTTTTTTTTTCTAGGACTATCTCTCAGGTCTTTTGGTCGGTGGAACACACTTTGAGAAATTCCTGGTTTAGAGGAAAGAACACCACTGGCTTTGGAATCCTTGGCAAGTTACCTAATTTCTCTGAATATTAATTTTCCTAACCTTAAAGTGGGGATAATAATACTTGCCTTGGTGGTGGTGTGAAGAATAAATGAAAGGTATATTAGAAACACTCAGCCTAAAGCTTGGTACCTCATAAAAGTGTTCAAGTGGTAGTTGTTAATATTACATAGGTTACGTCTTTTTCTTGCACTTAACGCTTATGGTTCATTTCTGTATTCCTTAATATCCTTATCAGAAAGTGAGGGAAGAGAAAGTCAAATAATTAATTTTGATAAAATGTTAGTAGTTTTATGAAGAGGTTTGGTGTTCAGAATAAAACTACTAAAGTAATGTGGGAATCATTAGCAAATTTAGTTTATTTTGCTCTCTGCTCTATTAGATGAATATTGAGATCAGAATAAACTTCCCAAGTTATATCAACTGAATGTTTATTCACTAAAAACGAACCAACAACAAAAGATACCAAACTTGCATTTTAACCTTGACATGTTATGAGGTATGTTACCAGATTTTTATTTTTCTTCTTTTCTAGTCAATAAATTGATTGCACAAGAAGGACCTTCCTTTCTACAAATGCGAATAAAACATTTGTTGAAATCTAACTGCATTCCTCAGGCCACTGCTTTATCAAAACTATGTGCAGAATCTAAAGAAATTTCAAATGTGTCGTCTTTTCAGCAAGCCTATATCACATGCTTATGTTCCATTCTCCCTAATGAAGATGCTATTAAGGAGGTGAGTAAAGCAAATTACTATGAATTTAATAGATTTTTATAAATGTCATATGGCAGGATGAAAACCAAGACTTTTTTTTTCTGACTACTGAAAAGTACCATTTTAATTGCATATAGCTGTTCAACAGATTGAGTATAAAGTTGTCCTGTAGGTGGATTTGAAAAGTAGATAATTAAAAAATATACAGATGGGTATTATGTGTTTGGGCAATGGTTTGCTTTGAAATCTTCAAATGTGAAAGCTTTTGTTTTTAAGTAATGCTTTCTTGTATTTGGGAAACGCAGGAATTATTAATACTGACATCAAGAGATAAACTAAAGAGAATGGCACTTAGCTTAAGTTACTTCATACATACTGTCATACATACTGTAAGCAGAGAAGTACAGAGCTTTAGAACCCAGAAATACATTTTGAACTCTTATTAAATGGATAAGCTGGACACCCTGGAAAATAATAAAGCAGTTGAGTCTTTTTTAAAAACTATTTTATGAGTCAAAAATGTGTTTTTTCTTTAAAAAAGTTGGAGCTTGCTTTCTCTAATAGTTTTTGATAAATTATACAGAGAAAGATGAGGAATTCCTAGTATATTCCATCATCTACCTGTAATCTCTAAGATTGTAATCTCTAAGAAAATCCATCTGGTACATGGATTTTCATTTTACCTCTACACTGACCTTTTCTTATGAAGGTAAGAATCCCAAGGATTTGGTTTTATGCTGTAATAATTCTTAAACTTTAATGACAATTTCAATTTACAGTTTTATTTATAGTTTCCTACTCCAAATGCAACTCTGTCTTTCTACCTCTCTCACTGCAGGACCAAGAATCTGTTGATCCTATCACCTTTTCACTCTCCCTCATCCTTCTCATGTATTCATTTCCCTCCTTACTTTGCTTTTCCATAATCAATATTATCACTTCTTTAGTTTCTCTACTGTCTCTCCCTTAATTGTACTTACTTGACTAATCAGCATCCTGATTATCCCTGAATCTTTACCTACTCCATATCTTTACCTGCACCAGTAGGGTCAAACTTGGGTGGAGGAAACCAGCCTACCGATTTCACTTGAAATCAGTCACACTAAATTTTTTTTTAGGCCTTTCACTTTCCACTTTTGTAGATTACTATTTCATAGTTTGTCCTTTCTCTTCAAACTTACAATGTCTTGTGCCCTATCGCCCTATCTACTGATGAACTTTCTCCCTATTTCTCTGAGGAAATTCAGGCAGTTAGGAGAGAATTTCTGTAAGCTGCTTCCATGACATCTGTTCATCTATTTGTATCAGTGCATGCACTCCTTTGCTTCCATTACTAAGGATAATGGTATCTGTTCTCCCACCTAAGCAATCCCCTTGACTTCACTATCACATCCCATCTGCTCTCACCCTCTCAGAGGTAATGCTACAGTACTTCTTTTCTCTACTGCATCATAAGTTGCCCCTCTGCTGTAACCATCCTGTCAGCATTTATGCTGTTATTTCTTTTATCTTTAAAAAGGAAATTTTTAGATTCCACTTCCCTTCCAGTGATTCCTCCCCCTCCCCGCATTTTTCTCCTGGTCTTTCAGCCTAATTTCTTAAATGAATTGTGTGAATTTACTGTTCTAACATTTTTCTCTTTGAACACATTGTTTTAAAGATTGCTTTTTAAAGATCTTATTTATTCATGAGAGACACAGAAAGAGAGGCAGAGATGTAGGCAGAGGGAGAAGCAGGCTTCCTGCAGGAGTCCTGACTCAAGACTCAATCCGAGGACCCCAGGATCATGACCTGAGCCGAAGGCAGACACTCAACTACTGAGCCACCCAGGTGTCCCCCCTTTTCCTGAGCACATTGTCCATTGCAATATGGCATTCACCCTGCCAGTCCACCACATCACTAAATCCAATGATGATTTCTCAGTTTTCATCTAACTCAATCTGACGTCTTTTAAACTTTAACAGTTTTCCCACTTGGATTCTAGGTATCGTGCCCTCTTGGTTTTCTATGCACTTGACTGATTAGTCTTTCTTAGTTCTACCTAGCTCTTCCTCCTCAGTACCCTAGGACTCTGTCCTTCCTTGAGTGTCCTTTATTTTCTACCTATACATATCCCCTCAGTGACCTCTTTTTGATTCATGGCTTTAAATACCAACTGTAATCTGAATCCAAAATATTTTATCTCCAGCCCAAACCTCTTCTCTGGTAGGGCTTGATCCAACTGCTTGATCACTGTCTCTACTGGTATGGCTAATAGCAGTTTAGACTTCACATGTCCATAACTAAGCTCCTGATCTTCCTGACATTAGGGCTTTGTTTTTATGAGCTTTCTTCTGAATGAAGTCTGTTGCTGTCCAGACTCAATGTTTGAGTCCTTACTATATGTTAAGCACTATGCCAAATGCTTTATACAGATTGTCACATTCACTTCTCACAACGACTCATGAGTAGCTCCATTTTATTGGTGAGGAAACTGAGGCTCAGATCAAATAATATGTTCATGCTTACATGAAAGTGGTTAAGCTGAGATTCAAACCTGAGTTTGAGGGCAGCCCAGGTGGTCGACGATTTAGCACTGCCTTCGTCCCAGGGCCTGATCTTGGAGACCCAGGATCGAGTCCCACGTTGGACTCCCTGCATAGAGCCTGCTTCTCCCTCTGCCTGTGCGTCTCTCTCTCTCTCTCTCTCTCTCTCTCATAAACAAACAAATAAATAAATACCTTAAAAACAAACAAACCTGAGTTTGGTATACTATCACTAATACTATATTAAAGACACAGGATAATAAATATCCTAGGTGATATATATGGGATATATAGGGTTTATATGACAAATGCTGCCTTAGGCATTGGGGTTGCAAAGATGAATCTATAAGCCTCTGAACTGGCCTACTTGTTTTCACTCTTGCCCTCTACATTCTTCCCAAAAGTAACTAGAATAATCTCTTTAAAACTTAAATGGAGCCATTACATCCCTTCGATCAAAACCATTCAATAGCTTTCTGTCTTCTTCAGAATAAATCAGAAGTCTTTATTCTGTGTGTTATGGCCCCTGGCTATTTCTATAAATATCTCTGATAGTATCTTATACAACTTAATGGTCACTGCTCTCTAGCTGCCTTGTCTTTGCTGTTGTTTGAACAAACTAATTATATTCCTAACTTAGAGCTTTGTAATTGCCATTTCCTCTGCATGGAATGCCCTTCTGCAAGATCTTCTGGATGGCTTGTTCCCCTTAACATCATTCACAACCTTCCTCAATATTGCCATATCAGAGAGACCTTCCTCCTTGTCCCATCTAAAATAGTATCCCGGAATAACGGGGTGGCTCAGCAATGGAGCATCTGCCTTCGGCTCATGTCGTGATCCTGGGGTCCTGGGATCAAGTTCTGCATCAGGCTCACTGCAGGGAGCCTGCTTCTTCCTCTACCTATGTCACTACCTCTTTCTCTGTGTCTCTCGTGAATAAATGAATAAAATATTTTTTAAAAAATCCCATCCCTCTACTCTGCCCTATTTTTCTTCAAGTAATACCTGTTGTCATTATTATAAACAAATACAGATACATCTAAAATGGCCCCCTTCATATCCCGTTCCCTTACCTACCTGTTTTTTCTTTATGTTTATATTACTGTTGCCACTAGACATCATATTTGCTGCTTCTCCTTCCACCCACTAGATTGAAAATTTTGGAAGGATGAGGACAGGTTTGTTTAGGTGTATCTCTGCATTCTAGAATACTTAGCAGCATAATAGTCATTCATGAGGGACTGACTTTAAGCCTGTATGCTAATTTATTTATTTGCATTATTGGGAAGAAAAAGGAGACAGGAGAGTGCTTACCTCTAGTAACAGCTGGGAACTGTGTTTGGGAAAATTGATTAGAGTTTTTAAATTATAGTAATGGTTATATTCAGCACCTGATATATACCAGAAGAATTCATTCAGAAGAAGCAGAAAAGCTAGACTATGAATTTGATTCCTTTTCATTCTATAAGTTAACAGTTTTTCCTTTAATGTCTCAGTCTTTGTTTATTTAAAACTTATTTTGTTTGTAGCATTGTATGAAGCATTGGCAAAAACAGAAGAGTGTATATTGCCTAGTTTGGTTGCTAGAAACAATTATACGGAGATAAGTACTAAGGTGTATACTGCTGCCCCTAAACTATAATATAAAGCTTTATAAAAATTCATCCTTGAAAAAAAAAATTGATCCTTGAGTTGGACCTTGAAACGATGGTAGTGTTTGGATGGGTAGAAAGAAATGGTTTTGGGATAACTGCCTATTATAGTAAAGGCAGAAAAATGAACGTGTATGTTATAGGGGCCCACTAGAGCACACCTTGCTGTGGCAGAGTAGATGCAGTAGAAATTAGGAAGGTTTTAAAGGTAGAAAGGGAAATGACTGAAACTGTTTTAGGAAGCTTAGACAGAAGGAGAATGTATTAGGTTTAGAAGAGGTTAGAGTTAGCAAGAGGAGAAAGAACAGGACTTGCTGACAGGACAGAAATAGAGGATAATGTGCAGAGATGCTGTCAAGAGACTCCTAAGGCCTGGGAGACCAGAAGAATGGCGGCGTTCTGCTAATTGACTAGACTGTTGGAGAAGGTATGGACAACAGAGAGAGATTGGAAGAATAATTGCCCTTGTTTGTATTCATGACCTTCTCTGGTTTATTAGTAACAAGGCAACAAAACAGAATTTTTTCCTAAAGGTATATAATTAATTCCTTTCAACAAATTTGTTGAGTTTGTAAGGAAGGGAATTAGAGGAAATATGATTTGATTCTCTACAACAGCAGTTATCAAACCATGGCCTGTGGACCAAATCCACCCAACTGCATGTTTTGTAAGTAAAGTTTAACTGGAACACAGTCATACTCATTTGTTTATGTTTATGGCTGTTTTTACTTTACAATAGGAGAGTTGAATAGCTGTAAGAGAAACTACCTGGCGTTAGAAGCTGACAATATTTTATATCTGGCACTTTATAAAAGAGTGTTGGCTAGCCTTTGCTTTACAAGAATCAGATATTTCAGTGTATAGCAAACATTAAATATCATTTAGTCTAACCCTCCATGGTTTACCAGTGATGAAACTAAGGCCAAGATCATAATGTTTCCAAGGTCCAGCCTGCATTAAATTAGAGAGTTCAAGCTCAGGCTTGAACACAGATCTTGCTTCCTCGCAGTGCAGTATAACTTATCTCCAGTTGGTAAACATGATGAGCCATGTTAAAATAGGAAACATCTTAGTGGTAATTCATTTTGTTCATATTTATATACTTATGTATAGGTGTGATTTAAAACAGTTTTATGATTATTGGAATTAAATAAATCTATGCAAAAACATGTAGCACACATCATAAAATTATTTTGAAAGGAACACTACTAACCATCATAATTAGTCTCTTCTCCAGTGATGCTTTCTTTTGCAACTGACAACAGAATTAAAGAGAATCTTTGAATTTAACTTTGGAAAAGTACTAATGAATCACTAGATGTTCATTAATTGGAGTTTAAAATCAGCATATGTTGTAAGGTAACAGGGCTCTATACACATTTGCCATCTACTTGAGCAGAATTCAGGAGAAGAATCAAATTAACTTGAGCAACAGCTGGGAATAAAACTACTTGTATGTTGGCTCCTGTGGGTATCACCATAATGGATGTGTGTAACAGGATACCTCTGCTGGGGAAGATTTAGCCAGACACATACAATTAAGATTAATTGAGGGGATCATCTTGAAAGTCAAAATTCAGAACCCCACATTCAGAACTCAGTGGATCCTTAAGTTCTAGTTTCATTTACAATTGAATGAGATAATATTGCTATTAATTTTAAATAAGAAGGGTTTTTAAAAAAAGTTTTTTTTGGAGTTCAATTTGCCAACATATAGCATATCACCTAGTGCTCATCCCGTCAAATGCCCCCCTCAAAGCATATGAAAGGTTTTTTTTTTTTTTTTTTTTTTGAAAGGTTTTTAATGAAAGTTACAGATTCAGCCATGGCCTAGTGTCCCAAGTGGATGTCTCCTCTATTTTTTTATCACTGAAAGAAGAAATCTTTGCAAAGATCAAGTTTTCCACACATATGAGGATAATGATGTTTTAAACACAAAACATTTCTATTGTTATGAAGAGGCAAGGAATCTGTCAGTAGAATTCTTGGCACAGTTAAGATAGGAGTCCATTTCAGTTTTAATCCCTGAATGAACTATATCTTTGGTGTCCAATGTTAATAGATACAGCAGGAGAGGCTTGTTTCTTCTCTTGATGGGGAAATGAAAAGACAAACAGGACTTAATTTACTCACTAGTCTAACACTGTTGGGAATTGACATAGTCACTAGGTGTAGATGATAAACAGAGCAAATACATTTAAACAGGATCCATTGGGAATTCTGTTTGGGAGTAGAAGAAAAAGTAAACAGGAGCATAGAAATTCCAGGTGTAGTTTAAATAAAAATCAAGATTAAGATGGATCCTGAACAAGGAATAATAACAGAGTGCATGATTAAATTAAAAATTAAAATCTAAATAATTTTACTGCATTATATGGGAAATGAATGGTACACTCAAAAAATAGATTAAAGGTCAAAAGGCTGTATGAAGAATTGAGGATTTGCCTAATAAATATTTTCTCTCTTGAGGCAGAGTTCTTGTAAGTAGCTTTGAAGAGATATCTTTCCAGGTGCCCCAGTTTTAAAAGTCTGTTATGAGGAACAGATTATTTGCATTATGCCTCAGAACTGATCAGGAAAATACTAGATTGAAAACTGCTAGTCTAGAGGAAAAAAATGATAAAATATTTCAACAATGGCACTGACCAGAATACTAGTTCACCTTGGTAGCCTAATTGTGAAAATGAGCCACATACGCTGCCTCTGCTCACCTTCTCTTATGCCATTTGGCTACCGGTTATATATACCGTTGGTGTTTAATTGGCTGTTTATTATGAAAGTCTTCTAATTGCATCTGCTCTTGTCCCCACAGTTCATTTCCTACAATATCCAAGGTTATCTTTTTTCTTTTCTTTTTAAGATACAAGTAGATATTGGGGCACCTGGGTGGCACAGTTGATTAAACATCCAACTCTTGGTTTCGGCTCAGGTCGTGATATCAGGGTCATGAGATTGAGCCCTGAGTCTGGGTCCATGCTCAGCACAGAGTTTAAGATTCTTTTTCCCTCTGCCCCTCCCCACCCATGCTTGTGCATGCTCACACTCACTCTCTCAAATAAGTAAATCTTAAAAAAAAAAAAAAAAAAAAAAAAAAAGTAGGCTTTTTTTTTTTAAGATTGTATTTATTTATTCATGAGAGACACACACAGGCAGAGACATAGGCAGAGGGAGAAGCTGACTCCCCACAGGGAGCCCAATGCAGCACTCGATCCCAGGACCCAGGATCACGCCCTGAGCTGAAAGCAGATGCTCAACCACTGAGCTACCCAGGCATCCTGACATTTTGTTTTAAGATCATTTTAGATTCGCATATTATTGTAAGAAATAGTATAGGCATATTTTCCAGTCATTTAACATGTTTTCATTGGAAGACTCTGTTAGGCACTAGGGATACAAAGATGAACAAGACACAAGGGAGAGGAACAGCAAACAGAATTCACACACTGTGAGACTGAAGGAGAGAGATCTGAGTTGGAAATTTAGAGATCCAAGTTATCAGCATTTATAACCAGAGAGTGAATAAGATTAAATTTTTCAGAACCCCAGAAGTTAATAAAGGCTTAGTACAACTCAAGAAGGTTTTATTCAAGCAAAACAGATGAGTCTCACTAAGAACAGTGAAGTCGGTGGCATTCAGCTTGCACTACTTCCCAGCTTCTCCCTGGCTTCACAGTAACCTTGAAAACAGCCTAAAAACTACAGTCGTGGATCCCTGGGTGGCGCAGCAGTTTGGCGCCTGCCTTTGGCCCAGGGCGCAATCCTGGAGACCCGGGATCGAATCCCACATCAGGCTCCCGGTGCATGGAGCCTGCTTCTCCCTCTGCCTATGTCTCTGCCCCCCCCCCCATATGTGACTATCATAAATAAATAAATTAATTAAATTAAAAAAACAAAACAAAATTACAGTCGTGAAAACCAGCAGCCTAGCAGCCAACTGAGGAAGCAGAATGGATTTTGGAATTCTGCAAAAGCCTATCCCCAGAGAATTGTCACTATTTGATTTTTCTGGCAACTTTTCTGAAAAGCTCCATTCTCAAGATTTGTCGTCTTCTTCTTCTTTAAGATTTTATTTATTCATTCATGGGAGACACAGAGAGAGACAGGCAGACACAGGCGGAGGGTGAAGGAGGCTCCATGCAGGAGACCCAATGTGGGACTCGATCCTGGGGCTCTGGGATTGCACCCTAGCCAAAGGCAGACACTCAACTGCTGAACTGCCCAGGCGTCCCCCTCAAGACTTCTTTATTTGACTCACAGCTCACAATGCCAAAAGCTCTATCCTCAGTGTATTTATCAGAAACAATCAGTGGTAATTGTTTAACGTGACAATTGAGGAGGCATTACCAGTCAGGCTAATAAGAAATTGGCCAAAAAGATTAAAAAAGAGAAAAACTGGATATGGGATGTCCATAGGGGATTTTGAAAAGCTCTGATACATTCCTAGAATTCTGTAAAGTAACATGCATGTACAGGGCTGTGTGTCTGATGAGGATTGACCCAGGATAGCCCTAATCCCTCACTTTTTATATACCTTTTTTTTTTTTAATTTTTATTTATTTATAATAGTCACAGAGAGAGAGAGAGAGGCAGAGACACAGGCAGAGGGAGAAGCAGGCTCCATGCACCGGGAGCCCGACGTGGGATTCGATCCCGGGTCTTCAGGATCACGCCCTGGGCCAAAGGCAGGCGCCAAACCGCTGCGCCACCCAGGGATCCCCACTTTTTATATACCTTTAGGCTCTGCACAAGTAGGAAATGAAAAGCAAGAGAGAATTTTAAGCTGCTTCCTGAAATAGTGAAAGTATGCCCCAACACACAGAGCCACTTGGCAAAAGCAGAGAATTATTCAGTTAAGTAAATCTCTTGAATATGTTGAACTTGTAAGCTGACCATTAAGCTAACCAAGCCGAGACTCCAGTGGCCACACATGACAAAGAATACAGATTTTATTTACAGAATTATTCTCAGAAAGTCAATAACCAAATAGTATTAATAACAAACCCTAAAAAGGTGGAAGAATCTGATATCCATAGTTGCCACAACATATTACTTAAAATATCCACTTACCATGTAAAGAAACATGATAGGCCATACAAAGGGAAAATAGTAGCCAGTAGAAACTTTTCCTAAGTACACCCAGGTATTGGATTTACTAGACAAAAAATTATAAATCAGCTATTACAAATATAGTCAATTTTGTCACTTGTGGTAGTTATGTTCTATATAGTGATTGCAAACACCAAATTACCAAATACTGAAACCATTCCTATAAGGGGAAATATGTGGTTAGGTTCCTGCAAGGCTCTGGTCATGACATTTTTGTCAACTGAACAATACATAACTTTATTCTATGCGTGCTTCTGTTAGACACCTTATTTTAGGATATGTTGTTGATTTCTTAACATTGAACTCACAACCAGCAGCATGGTAACTCAAGCCTGAATGAAGCTTATCTAACACATGTATTTTCTCCATGAGGCACATCAAAGCCTCTTGCACTTAGCACTAAACAGCACTTCACGACACTGGTGGGCTATTTTAAACAGCAAAATCCCAATGAAAAGCACAAAAATGTAAAAAAGTGCCACTATATAGTGTGTACACCAGAGGACTCAAATTTTTCACCACTCTTTGCATGTTTATGAATGACTATGAAAGCATCATGACTTTGAGAATCAAAAATAAATTTAAGCACATAGTCAAATTTGTGATTGTAGAATCTGTGAATAATGAAGATCAACTATGTATTCAAAAAACCAAAGGAACCATGTCTAAAAAATTAAGAGAAGGGTGCCCAAGTGGCTCAGTCAGTTAACCATCTGCCTTCAGCTCAGGTCATGATTCCAGAGTCCTGGGATCAAGCCCAAAAGTGGGCTCCCTGCTCAGCAGAGAGTCTGCTTCTCTCTCTGCCCTTGTTCTTGCTCTCTCTCTCTCAAATAAATAAAATATTTTTAAAAATAGAAAATTAAGGGAGAATATGAGAACAGTGTCTCAACAAGTAGTGAATAAAGAAATAAATTCAAATTATAAAAACCAAAAAAAATCTAGAGTGGGAAAGTACAATAATTGCTAGAGAGATTAAATTGTTAAAGAGGTTCAACATCACATTTGAATTAGCAGAAGAAGGAATCCACAAACTTTGAGTGAAAGAGGTTAATTGAGATTATCCAATCTGAGGAACAACCAAGCCCAAAAATATATATGAGCTGACAAAATTGAAAGGGGAAATAGACAATTCAAATATAATAGTTGGAGACTTTAATACCCTACTTTTAATTAATGGACAAACCAACTAGACAACAAAGAAATGGAGGCTTGAACAACACTAAACCAACTAGGCCTAGCAGACATCTATAGAGTACCCAACAGCAGCAGATTATACGTTTTTCTCAAATCACAGGGATGATTCTCTGGGAAAGAATATATATTACACCACATATAAAATCTTGAAAACTTTAAAAGAACTGAAATAATACACTATGTTCTTCAGTCACAGTGGAATGAAATCAGAAATCAGGGAGAAGGGCAGGGCTGGGGGTGAATGGGTGACGGGCACTGAGGGGGGCACTTGACGGGATGAGCACTGGGTGTTATTCTGTATGTTGGCAAATTGAAAACCAATAAAAAATAAATTTATTATTAAAACAAAAAAAGGAAATTTGGGAGGGCAGCCCCAGTGGCCCAGCGGTTTAGGTTTAGCCTGGGGCGTGATCCTGGAGACCTGGGATCAAGTCCCACGTCGGGCTCCCTGCATGGAGCCTGCTTCTCTCTCTGCCTGTGTCTCTGTCTCTCTCTCTGTGCCTCTCATGAATAAATAAAATAAAAAATCTTAAAAAAAATTTTTTTGGGAAATTCACAAACATGTAAAAATTAAACATCTTCCCAAATAAGCCACGGATCAAGTAGGTTTTATCACAGGAATGCAAAGTTGGCTTAAATCCGTCAGTGTAATACACCACGTTAATAGAATAAAGGACAAAAGCCACATGTTCATCAAAGAGAGGCAGAAAAAGCATTTAACAAGGTCCTACACCACGTTAAAAACACTAAACAAATTAGGAATAGCAAGGAACTTCCTCAGCCTGATAAAGGGTATCTGAAAATCCATGGGTGACATATTTAATGATAAAAAATTCAGTGGTTTTCCCCTAAGAGGAGAGACAAGACAAGAATGTGTGCTTTTGCCGCTTCTATTCACTATTGTACTGGAAGTTTTAGCCAGGACAATTAGGCAAGAAAAGGGAGGGGAGAAAGCATCCAGATTGGAACTGTCTCTGTTCCAGCATCCAGATTGGAACTGTCTCTGTTTTCATGAACATACTATCATGTATATAAATAATCCTAGTAAGACCAGTATACAAAAGTTACTTATTTATATACATATGACAGTAAACAACACGAAAATGAAGTTAAGGAAACAATTTCATGGACAATAGCATTATAAAGAATAAAATGTTTAGGAACAAGTTTTTAGAATGTGTAAGACTTATCCACTGAAGACATAAAATGTTGTTGAAAGAAAGTAAATAAATGGATCAACATCCTGTTTTCTTGGATCAAAAGACTTAGTATTGTTAAGATGGAAATATTCTCTAAATTGATCTACAGATTCAATGCTATCTCTGTCAAAATCCTACCTTCCTCTTTTGGAATAATTGAGAGACTGATCCTAAAATTCCTGTGGAAATTTAAGGGACCCAGGATAACAAAAACAATCTTGTAAAAGAACTGAGTTGGAAGGGCACTTGAATGGCTCAGTTGGTTAAGCATCCAACTCTTGATTTTGGCTCAGGTCATGATTTTAGGATAGTGAGATCAAGCCCCACATTGGGCTCCACACTGGATCCTGCTTAAGATTCTTTTTCCTTCTCCCTTTGCCCCCCACACCCACCCCACTCATGCCCCTTTTCTCTCTCTCAAAAAGAAAGAAAGAAAGAAAGAAAGAAAGAAAGAAAGAAAGAAAGAAAGAAAGAAAGAAAGAAAGAAAGAAAGTTGAAGGACTCACACTTCATTAAAAGGTAACAGTAATCAAGTCAGTGTGGTGCTGGCAAAATATAGGCAGAAAGATCAATGGACTAGAATCTGGAAATAAGCCATTACACTTATGGTCAAATGATACATTTATATGAATTTCAAGATAATTCATTAGTGGGAAGAATAATCTTTTCAATTAAGGAGTCTTGGACAACTGGATATCCACTTGCAAAAGAATAAAGTTTGACCACTAATACTATATATAAAAATTAACTCTAAATGAATCATAGACTTTATAAATATAATAGCTAAAAATGTAACATCTTAGGAGGAAATACAGGAACAAGTATTTAAGGCCTTGGATTAAGTAATTGTTTTTTTATATTTGACACCGAAACACAAGTGACAAAAATAAAATTTCATCCAGCTTTGTGAAAGAACATCAAGAAACTGAAAAATTAATGCACAGAGTGGGAGAAAATATTTGTAAACTTATAAGGCTTTTTATAAAGCCTTTCGTCTAGAATATATGAAGAACTCTTAGAAATCAACAATAAAAAGAATCCAGTTTTAGGGCAGCCCTGGTGGTGCAGTGATTTAGCGCAGCCTGCTGCCCAGGGTGTGGTCCTGGAGACCTGGGATCAAGTCCTGAGTCGGGCTCCCTGCATGGCGCCTGCTTCTCCCTCTGCCTGTGTCTCTGCCTCTCTCTCTGTGTCTCTCATGAATAAATAAATAAAATCTTAAAAAAAAGAATCCAGTTTTTAAAATGTTTAAAGGTTTTTTTGTTAAATGAATAGACTTTTTTTTTTTAAAAAGCAGAAACAGCAGAGAAGGACAAACATATGGTTTCATTCATTCGGGGAATATAAAAAATAGTGAAAGAGAATAAAGGGGAAAGGAGAGAAAATGAGTGGGAAATATCAGAGAGGGAGACAGAACCTCAGAGACTCCTAACTCTGGGAAATGAACAAGGGGTGGTGGAAGGGGAGGTGGGCGAGGGGCGAGGGGATGAGGTGACTGGGTGATAGGCACTGAGGGAGGTACTTGACGGGATGACCACTGGGTGTTATGCTATATGTTGGCAAATCAAACTCCAATTAAAAAATGGCATTAGGGGGATCCCTGGGTGGTGCAGCGGTTTAGCGCCTGCCTTTGGCTCAGGGCGTGATCCTGGAGACCCGGGATCGAATCCCACGTTGGGCTTCCGGTGCATGGAGCCTGCTTCTCCCTCTGCCTATGTCTCTGCCTCTCTCTCTATCTCTCTCTCTGTGTGACTATCATAAATAAATAAAAATTTTTTAAAAATGGCATTAGGTAAACCAAAAATAAAAAATAAATAAAAAGCAGAAGCAGTTTAAGAAAAATTGAGTGCAAAGTACAGAGTTCCCAGTTTTATCTATTAACATCTTGCTATTAGTGTGTTATATTTGTTATAATTGGTGAACTATAAAATCTATAGTTTCCATTAAGGTTCAGTCTTGGTTATGTTAAACATTCTGTGGGTTTTGACAAACGTATAATGACATGTGTCTAGCATCACAGTATCATACCGAATAGTTTTACTGCCCTAAAAATGTCTTGTGCTCCACCTCTTCATCGTTTACCCTCTCCCCTCAAGCCCCTGGCATTCTCTAATCTTTTTACTGCCTCTACAGTTTTGCCTTTTCCAGAATGTCGTAGGGTTGGAATTATGTAGTATGTAGCCTTTCCAGATTGACTTCTTTCATTTAGCAATATGCACTTCAGGTGCATCATTTTGTGATTTTATGCCTCCTTCCTCCTTCCGTTCCTCCCTTTCCTCCCTCCCTCCCTCCCTTCATTACTCATGTTGCTCTCTGCCTTTCTTTTTTCTTTTTTCTCTCTCTCTCAAAAAGAGAGAGTGAGTATGCACTGAGGGGACAGGCAGAAGGAGAGGGAGAGAGAATCCCAAGCAGGCTCTATGCTCATGCAGAGCTCGAAGCTAGGCTTGATCCCATGACCCTGAAATCCTGAACTGAGCTGAAATTAAGCTGTCTGATGTTTAACCGACAGAGCCACCCAGGCGCCCCTCTGCCTTTTTTTTTTTTTTTTTTTAATTCCACGTTTAGGGTTCAGTCTTCATGTTGTGTTGTAATTCTATTATCTCAAGTTCTTGGGAGTCTAGTTCTGCTGCTTATTGTGTATGTTGCACTTTCTGGAATGACTGGCGTATTTATACTTTTTATAGTTTCGGATTGTGAACTCAGTTTCGGGTGCGTGGGTAGGAATAAGGAATGCTTTATTTCTAAGAATTCTAATAGGCCTTAGCATGTGTCTCTATAAATCTGTTTTATGTTTGCTTCTGCCAGGTGATTCAGAGGTTACCAGCCAGGACCTTATTTTTATTTTCTTTCTTTTTTCTCAGTTTGAAGATTTTAGACAACAGAGTAGTGTTATAGCCAAGGACAGGTTATAAATTCTCAAATACTTTTTTATCCCAGCAGAATCCAGGTTGAGATTGCCATCTCCCTTTCTCTCAGTTTTTAGTTCTTTAGGAGTTATAACTTTATGCAGAAGGTCTCACTGCCACCTTCCTATGCCTCAGTCCAAGCTTTACCATCTCCCATCCAGGAGTTGTAAAACTTAAGCTTCTTAGCGAAATTAACAATGATCCAGCAAGTTAGGGCAGTTGTCCAGTCACATTTAATAAACACTTTTTCCCTTTAGCGATTTATTTTATTTCTTGAATGTTTGGCTGTGCATTCTATAAAAAGCATTTCTAGGGCAGCCCCGGTGGCTCAGCGGTTTAGCACCGCCTACAGCCGGGGACGTGATCCTGGAGACCGGGATCAAGTCCCATATCAGTCCCATATCAGGCTCCCTGCATGGAGCCTGCTTCTTCCTCTGCCTGTGTCTCTACCTCTCTCTCTCTCCTCTCTGTGTATTCTCATGAATAAATAAATAAAATCTTTAAAAAAATTAAAAAAAAATAAAAAGCATTTCTATTTTACCCGGATTTCTAAGTGCTTTGCCATCAGAGAACTTTCAGGCTTTACTCTTGTCAGGTCTGACTCTTTATTCCTTATTCAGCATCAGGACTGGCAGGAAGGTATGTAAATATATATATTTGGTTTTTATACATATAAAACTGAGAAAAAAGCAATAAAAAGAAGGTCCTGGCTAGTAACCTCTGAATCCCCTGGCCGAAGCAAACATAAAACTAATTTATAGAGACACAATGCTAAGGCCTATTAGAATTCTCAGAGATAAAGCACTCCTTATTCCTATATATACATATATATATATGGTTTTTTAGATATAAAATTCATGGGGTAAGGTGGTATACATTTTCATCTTTGCCCCCAGAGTTTTCCAGCATTAGCCACTTTATTCCTTATGTTGAACGTTTTGATACTTCCAATTACAAATGCAATTAACAATGCTTAAGCATGATTTATGTTTTTGTATCATTAAGTTTATCAGACTTTGTTAGGGAGTAGATTCTGATAAGAAGAATATGAGGAGCTAGTTACGATCTTGAGGAGGCTTAATGTGTAGAATGAAGGTTCCTAACTAGTCTTTCAGGTGCTTTTAAGTTCTTGACTGGCTCTGCTTACTGTCCTTTCAGTTCAGTAAATGTTTATTGACTACCCTTAGAAACAAAACAATCACATGTCCTCCAGTCTCCCGCTATTGTTAGCCTATATGGTACCTTTATGGGAATTGGCAGAAAGTACCTTCTCTTTCACATGGTTGCCTTCCATAGGTCTCCCTTCTGTAAGGAAGAGCCTCATGCCAAAACTTAGGGCTTGGCAAGCTGACTGAATTTCAGCCTCCGTTAACTTCCTTAGCTTTGTGTAGTATGAAACTACACAACTCTAGGGTATGGCCTTATTTAGGATGTCTTCTGATGTCAGATTGAGCTCTGTCCAAAATCTCTAACTTTTTTAAATCCAACCTTTCATTCACTGAATGCTAGCTTTAGTGGTAGATATCATTCTTTACAGTTCTATCTTGTAACCTTTTCCCTCCTCCTAAGCCATAGTTACTCTCACATTTATCAGCTTCCTCATTCTAGCATCGTTTTTTTTTTCCATTTTTTAAATTTGCATAATATTTTTATTATTTTTTAAATAAATTTATTTTTTATTGGTGTTCAATTTGCCAACATATAGAATAACACCCAGTGCTCATCCCGTCAAGTGCCCACCTCAGTGCCCGTCACCCAGTCACCCCCACCCCTCGCCTACCTCCCCTTCTACCACCCCTAGTTCATTTCCCAGAGTTAGGAGTCTTTAATGTTCTGTCTCTCTTTCTGATATTTCCCACTTATTTTTTCTCCTTTCCCCTTTATTCCCTTTCACTATTTTTTATATTCCCCAAATGAATGAGACCATATAATGTTTGTCCTTCTCTGATTGACTTACTTCACTCAACATTGTTTTTTTTTAAGCCATCCCCACCCAAATGTATCTAGACCCTGATACTCCCCCCAAGACCTATTTTCCTGGGATCCCTGGGTGGCGCAGCGGTTCGGCGCCTGCCTTTGGCCCAGGGCGCAATCCTGGAGACCCGGGATCGAGTCCCACATCGGGCTCCCGGTGCATGGAGCCTGCTTCTCCCTCTGCCTGTGTCTCTGCGCCTCTCTCTCTCTCTCTGTGACTATCATAAAAAAAATAAAAAAAAAAAAAAAAAAAAAAAGACCTATTTTCCTTAAAGCCACCTTTGCTTACTCTAGTCCATGTTATTTTTTGTCTTAAGTCTGTTCCACTTATTTATCCTGTGGCCACTATGTTATTTATCTTGTGGTTATCTTTTATTCCAACAAATATTTATTGATATTCCCCCAGGTGCCTGGTATCATTGTAGGCACTGAAGATACAGTGATGAATAAAAAGAAATTCGTGCCCTGATGGAACATATATTCTACTAGGCAAGATGGAAAGTAAACAAAGAATCATTTGATGCATGTTATCCGACTCATCTTAATTATAGAATGTAAACCACAGGGATATGAATCATATTTAAGAACAAAAAAATTCTTTCAGTACCTAGTGCAGGTATTTCCTGGTTACTGATTGAAATTCTCAGAAGCGGGGCACCTGCATAGCTTAGTCGGTTAAGCATCAGCCTTCAGTCAGGTCATGATCCTGGGGTCCTCAGATTGAGCCCCACATCAGGCTCCTTGCTGAGCAGGGGCCTGCTTCTCCCTCTCCCTCTGCCTGTAGTTCCCCCTGCTTGTGCTCTCAGGTTCACTCACTCTCTGTCAAATAAATAAAATCTTAAAAAAAAATTCTCAGAAACTTGTTTTTTTTTTATCTTTTTTTTTTTTTCAAGATTTTTATTTATTCATAGAGAGAGGGAGAGGCAGAGACAGGCAGAGGGAAAAGCAGGCATCATACAGAGAGCCTGACGTGGGACTCGATCCAGGGTCTCCAGGATCACGCCCTGGGCTGCAGGCGGCGCTAAACCGCTGCGCCACCGGGGCTGCCCTCAGAAACTTGTTAGTAATCTCATTTTAATTTATGGTAACTGAAAAGTATTTTATGGCATATATGGTTTTTAGTGTGTGGTCTTAAGGTATTTTTTAGAAAAGGTTGGGGACCAATAGTATACCATACTTATTAATGAAGCATTTTAAAAGTATATCATTTTAATTTACCTGGATTTTTCTATTTTTTTCATCTTATTTTATTTCTTTATCATAATTCTTTTTTCCTCTGTTTCAAGAAAATACAGGTGTTTGGGGCAAAATACTGATAATTTTTTTGACTAAAAATGTTAACTGAATGCTTACTTGTCACATACAGATCCTAAAGTAGGCACTAAGTGAGATAAAAGCATGAAATGAGATTGGTATCAGCTTTTAAAGGATTTAGAATCAGGGAGAGTAGGTAACAGATTGAAGAATTCTGTTTCTTCGTTTTTTTTTTTTTAATAAATTTTATTTTATTATATTTTTAAAGATTTTATTTATTTATTCAAGAGAGACACACAGAGAGGCAGAGACACATGCAGAAGGAGAAGCAGGCTCCATGCAGGGAGCTCAATGTGGGACTTGATCCCAGAACTCCAGGATTAAGCCCTGAGCCAAAGGCAGACACTCAACCGCTGAGCCACCCAGGCATCCCCAGTTTCTTCATTTGTAAGAATGATCAGATTTTTTTCATTACTTAAAGGAAAGTGAAAAAGTATTGAAGGATGCCCCTGTATTAGTAGCATCAGTAAGTATGTGTGAGGCAAATGAGTTCTTGAACTGGAAGGTTGTACCAAAACCCCACTGTATGCTAGTCCTGTTTTCTCAATAGTAACTTAGATAGAAGTAATGGATAATAAAAATGTATGTATGTTACCATGCTTAGATGTTACGGACCTCTCAGAAACTTCACGATCAGGCATATAATTGAGTTCTAAAATGTCAGGTAAACCGTAATATTAGACATGAACTAAAAGGATGCTAGTATTTGAAATTTGTTAGAAAATGTATAACATTGGAGAGAGTTGAGGATAGGAGAAGTTGGTAGAGGTTAGGTTGGTGCAGGAGCATGCATGGTTACCAGCATTCACTGTGGTAGTGTCAGAAGACACTGAGATACCAGAAGAGCAGAAAGTGTCCACTCTTTAAGAACTCACTAGATATGATGTTCCAACACTAGTGCTGTATTACCTTTAGCTCTACAGAAATAATTTATTTCTATTTCTCCAATATCATGCTCATTTTTACCCTTTGGCTCTTGCAATGTGTTTTTCTTCCTTCCTGGAACAATTTTATTTCATTTTACCCTTTCCCATAGCTTATTTCTACTCATTCTTTAATTCTCATCTTATTTGTGACTTCATCGAGGAAGTTGTTTTTGAGCTCCCAGGTTTGGGTTAGATTTTTCTTGCCAAAGGTAGTTTGTTTTATTTTTAGGATTTTATTTATTTGAGAGAGGGAGCATGAGCAAGGGTGGGGGTGGGGACAGAGGGAGAGGGCCAAGCAGACTCCCTACTGAACAGGGAGCCTGATGCAGAGCTCCATCCCAGGACACTGAGATCATGACCTGAGCCAAAGGCAGATGCTTAACTGACTGAACCACCCGGGTGCCCCCAAAGGTAGTTTTAAAATACTCCTTACATCCCCATTGTAGCAGTTAACATACATTGTAATTCTCAGCAATTACCTGCTTCCTCATTTATTATCTGTAACTCAACTATGAGTTCCATGAAGGCAAAAATCAGGTTGGCTTGTATCCCCATCACTGATTTTGAAAGATACGTACATTTTAATTTTAACGTGGCTTTTTTTTTTCCTGTGGATTTTTTGCACAGAGGATTTTGGATATCATTTATAAGACTGTGCTCTTGTCTTCAAAGAATTCATAGTCTAGTTGAAGAGCATAAGTTAAAACCTCAAAACAGGAAAGTAATAAATAAAAAGGCCAGTATGAGTTACTAGTTCAGAAGTTGACCCAAGGTGAAATAAAAGCCCAATTAAAAATGTTGATAAGAGGGCAGCCCCGGTGGCGCAGTGGTTTAGCGCCGCTTGCAGCCCGGGGTGTGATCCTGGAGACCCGGGATCGAGTCCCACGTCGGGCTCTCTGCATGGAGCCTGCTTCTCCCTCTGCCTGTGTCTCTGCCTCTCTCTCTTTCTCTGAATAAATAACTAAATCTTAAAAAAAAAAAATGTTGGTAAGATGCTGTGAATTCACAGCAAGACAGGAGATCTTGGACATTAGAATAATCTATAAAGGAGACTTCATGATGAAAGAAGTTTCCACTGAATGTTGAAGGATGGGGAGGATCGGCTCAGCATGCAAGGGGAGGAGGGCTGTAAAAAGACCTAAACAAACAGGTTTATAATACACTAGCAGTGTTCATCTGTAGAATATTTGTAATAAATGGAAATAATATATATATATGCCTTATAAACTACTAATATGGATTTTTCATATCATTTCCTCCTCCCCCCATCATTTTAGGTTAGGAAATTTTGACTTGAAATCTCTATTTCTAGTTTACTTCACTTTTGTCCAGTTTTTCTTGACACTGGTTCCAAGGTGAAAGCTCCTATACCTCTGAATTATACCCCTTTAAAATGTAAGGGCTTCCCTGTAGGAATAAAATGAAGTGAGATTCAGTTTTCATTTAGTTTACTGTTACTTCTGATTATTAGCCACAGTTGACTGGAGACGAGAAACAGTCTCTTCTTAGGCTCATCTTTTACTTGTGAATAGAAATATTGCCTGCCTTGTCGATCTTACTATTTATCATGTTGATAAAATGAGATAATACAATTATCTCATTCAAGTTACTTGAAACAGATAAAAAATGTTCTAGAAATGCAAGTTGACAGGGAACCCTGGGTGGCTCAGCTGTTTAGCGCCTGCCTTCGGCTCAGGGCATGATCCTGGAGTCCCAGGATCGAGTCCCACATCGGGCTTCCTGCGTAGAGCCTGCTTCTCTGCCTGTGTCTCTGCCGCTCTCTTTCTGTCTCTGTGTGTCTCTCATGAATAATTCTTGGTTTTAGACAGGAGCTTGAACACACCTGGATAGTAGCTGCTCTGGAACAGCTGTTTTCACTTGCTGTAGAATTCTCATTTTGGTCCCTTAGTCACTTAGATTTTAAATGCCCTATGGCTTTTGTCTCTGGATGACCCTTCTGATTCATTGAGCTATGAATGAGGACATGATTGTTTAGGGCATCAGTAAAATTCCATCTTCATTAAATATGATGAGGTCTTTTTTCTCTTAGCTGAAAATTTATTTTAATTATGTTTTAGGTTTTAACAACTTAACTTTACCTCCCAGTACTCCTTAAATATAAATTTGCATCAAGTGTGGTCTCGCATCTGAGAGTGATCTTTTGGAATGACTTTTCCTATTTCCTATTTTTAAAATTTACATATTTCATAAACACAGTTTTATTTAAAGATTTTATTTATTTATTCACGAGGGACACAGAGAGAGGCAGAAACCTAGGCAGAGGGAGAAGAGGCTCCCTGCGAGGAGCTTGATATGGGACTTGATCCCCACACCAGGATCGTGCCCTGAGCCAAAGGAAGATGCTCAACTGCTGAGCCACCCCGGTGTCCCCATGAAAACAGTTTTCTTCTTTTTTAAAGATTTTATTTATTTATTTATTTATTTATTTATTTATTTATTTATTTATTAATGAAAGACAGGGAGAGAGAGAGAGAGAGAGAGAGGCAGAGACATAGGCAGAGGGAGAAGCAGGCTTCACACAGGGAGCCCAACGCGGGACTCAACCCCAGGTCCCCCGGATCAGGCCCTGGGCCAAAGGCGGTGGTAAACCGCTGAGACACATGGGCTGTCCTGAAAACAGTTTTTATTTTTATTTTTATTTATTTTTTTAAAGATTTTTTATGTATTTATTCATAGAGACACAGAGAGAGAATGAGAGGCAGAGACATAGGCAGAGGGGGAAGCAGGCTCCGTGCAGAGAGCCCGATGTGGGACTCGATCCAGGGTCTCCAGGATCACGCCCTGGGTTGTAGGCAGCGCTAAACCACCACGCCACCGGGGCTGCCCTGAAAACAGTTTTTAATAGCTCTTCTAACTTGATCCCTATTAGCCAATCCCTGTTAGAACTTATTTTTTAAGACTTAGCTCTAATAGGCACAGATATCACATTTTTTATTGATGTATAATTGACATATTAACATTATATTATTTCAGGTGTACAGCATAAAATTTGATGTTTTATATGTTGTCTAATGGTAACGAAAATAATTTTAGTTGATGTCTGTCATCATTCATGGTCACAAATTTTTTTTCTTTTCATGAGAACTTTTATGATATACTCTCGTAACAGCTTTCAGATTACTAACTAGAGTCACTATGATGTACTAAAATATAGTAACTTCTGGGGATCCCTGGGTGGCGCAGCAGTTTAGCTCCTGCCTTTGGCCCAGGGCGTGGTCCTGGAGACCCGGGATCGAATCCCACGTCGGACTCCTGGTGCATGGAGCCTGCTTCTCCCTCTGCCTGTGTCTCTGCCTCTCTCTCTCTCTCTCTCTCTGTGACTATCATAAATAAATAAAAATTAAAAAAAAAACTTAAAAAAAATATAGTAACTTCTTATAATAACTCCATGAGGGGGGTTCTATTATTTCCATTTTATAGATAGGAAACTGATACATTGAATTACTGAGAAGTTATGTGATGTATCCAGGGTCACACAGCTAGCAGCTATAGAGCTGGGAAGAGAATATACAATCTGGTTTTAAAATAATTACTTAAAAAATAAAATAATTACTCTTAGGGACTCCTGAGTGGCTCAGTGGTTGGGTGTCTGCCTTCTGCTCAGGGCATGATCCCAGAATGCGGATCAAGTCCCACATCGGGCCCTCTGCATGGGGTCTGCTTCTCCCTCTGCCTGTGTTGTGTCTCTGCCTCTCTCTCTCTCTCTCTCGCCCCCCCCATCTCTCATGAATAAATAAATAAAATCTTTTAAAAAATAAAATATTTACTTTTAATCACTGTACCACACTGCTTATTATTTCATTGCATTGTCTTTGAAAACATTAGAAAACACAATTGTATGCGTTTCACTTTGTAAACACGAACATTTTACCCTGATTAAATTTGATTCATTTACTCCATTCATCAGCATTTACTTTTTTTATGTGTTGCAGACACTGTTAGGTGCTGAGTTTTGAACAAGGTATATACATAGCCCGACCTCATTCATTTTACATTATAGTAGAGAAGACAGATCCTAGTAAGTTCTTCATCTAATGATTGAATAGCAATTGTGATGGATGTTACAAAGGAAGAATTAAGAGTACAGTTTTTGTATGTGGGTTTGTCCTTTTTTAAAATTGAAGTATAGTTGACTTTTGGAGGAGTTGTTTTTTAGTTTTTTAATTGATGGGAATAGAGTTTTTGATGAATATTCTGACATGATCTTAGAAGTAAAATGATTCTATGAGAAAATGGTATTTGATCTAAACTTTGAAAGAAGCCTTTCTGAGGGTCTGACTAAAATTAAGAGACTTAGAAACCACCTATTGGAACTGTATAGCACTTTGGAAGAGATGAGCTCTTATATACCTTATTTGCCCTGACATATGCTTCATTTATCCTGAAATTTAACATTGTTTTATACATTTAGTGTCTGGCATAATTAAGATTTATAATGCTAACACATAGACAAATGACAAAGATTATTCTTCATCTTCTTTATTAAGATAAGGAATGATAAAACACAGTTGAGAAAGGATCTTTTGAGGTCTTTTCCCCGTTTTATTAGTATGTAAAATAACTAAGCCCCAGAAAATTCTTGATTTGCCCAGAGGTAGTTTTAAGATTTCTATAAATAATATAAATGAAAAAGATATATATCTAAGTGTTTTAGTTGTTTGAAAACTCACTTATACCAAAGATTTTTTTTTTCCTTAACTCTATGAAAAAGTGATAAGTTACTACAGTATTTGAATTTAACAGTTTCTCATCCCGCCTCCTTTAGCTTTACTGGCAGTGAGGATAAACTTTGTGTTTTTCTATCTGTAACTAGAGTGACTTGAATAAAATTGAAAAAGAAATAGGAGTACCTGTTGGCTCAGTTGGAGGAGTATGCAACTCTTGATTTTGGGATCATGAGTTTGAGCCCTATGTTGAATGTGGAGATTACTTAAAAACAAAATCTTAAAAAAAAAAAAAAAAAAAAAAAAAAAAAAAAAAGATGGTGCTTCAGGTGAAAATAATCTGAAGTTATTTCATTTATATGGTGGCGGTATTCATGAATAATTTTTTTAAATTAGATTCCACGCCCAGTGTGGGGCTTGAACTCACAACGCTGAGATCAAGTTGGAATGCTGTACTGACTGAGCCAGCCAGGTGCCCCATGAATAATTTTTTTTTAACTGTACAAAAATGTTTTTATCTGCCTTGGGACTAGAGGGGGACTTCCTTACAGTGTCTACTCTCTTTAATATTTTCTTATATGAAATATTCCAGAACAGTTGGCCATGAGTTAATAGAAAAAAATTAAATCCTTCTAATTGCTTCATCAGTTATCAAAATAGAAAATGTTAGGGACACCTGGGTGGCTCACCGGTTGAGTGTGATCCTGGAGTTCCAGGATTGAGTCCCACATTGGGCTCCCCGTGGGAGGCCTCCTTCTCTGCCTATGTCTCTGCCCCTCTGTCTCTCTCTCTCTCTCTCTCTCTCATGAATGCATGCATGAATGAATAAATAAATACCTAAAAAGTTAAAAGAAGCTTCATATTACATAACAAAATATGTAGGAAAGTCACCATTTTCTTTTTGACTCCATCTTCTCATTTTTGATAGATTGCAAAGGTCGACTGCAAGGAAATACTAGACATCATATGTAATCTGGAATCTGAGGGTCAGGATAACACAGCATTTGTTCTTTGTACGACTTACCTTACCCAGCAACTCCAAACTGCAAGTGTATATTGTTCTTGGTAAGTATATTTACTTTTTATTCTCCTTATTTGTTTAGTACAGAGTATGGCATTTAGAGTTTATGTAAACATTGGTTTGTTTCAAATTTAAAGCCTGATGACATGTGAATTAAATCTTGCTTAGAAGCTAAACCATTTAATTAAAAATATTATTGGTTTGATATTTTCCAGAAGAGTCCAGAAATAAAGAGAAGGTAAAAAGTTTGAGCTCTTCTTGATCATCCTATAGAGGATTGTCTGTTAAATTTAAGATATATCTTTGAGGATAAAATTATAGCAACATGAAACAAATTGGTGTTAGGTCGTTTTCTTTTACACTTAATGTATCCTCTGATAGTTTTTTCCCCCTCTTGTTTGGAAACCCACTAATAATATAGGTTTCTAGGTCAACTTTGCCCTAGAGAAGGATATCCATTTGAATAAGAATCTCTTGCAACTTTGGTACTATATAGCAGAATTACACAATTTGGTTTTAATTCAGTTTATATCTTGTTTGCCTACAGAGTACTTAGTTGCTAAAAAAGGAAACAATAAGTGTAACCCACTGTTCTTTCATTCTAACTGTATGGAATCTATTTAGTACAAAGAGGCAGACTTGGTACACAGGAAACCCAGAATGTAAGACTGTAAATGAGTATCAGATTAGTAATACGGATAATGCTATAGGATATTAAAGAAAGGTGCTCTCACTGTATGTTTAAGAAAAGTTTCAAGGCGGAGGTAAATCTCTGATGAGCTTTAATTCAAAGAAAAAGTTGGATTTGCATGATCTTGATAAGAGGAACCTTGAGCATTTTAGAACCTTAGGATGGTTTAAAGTTGAAAATGAGCATTTTAAAACCCAGTAAAGCCCTTTGTTTACTTTAACCTTCATCAATCTCTTTTTGGAGGATCTGTGTGTATTAGTACAATTTTATTATTATTAGCATTATATACCACTATATTTCTTTTTATTATTTTATATAGAAATATTATTTATGTACTATCAATCATCTCACCCAACTCTCATAATTGTCATTGTGCAGATGAGGCAGTGGAGGTCCAGAGGAAGTTTTGTGATTGCCCAGGATCCTAAGGCTAAAGTGATAGAACTGGATTCACATCCAGGGTTTTGGACTGCTAATCCAGTACTTTTCTTCTCCTATGGTGGTTTTCTTGGCACAGGCACCAGAATTCAGATTGTAGCCTTCTACCACTGGGTCCACTAGTCCAGAGTTATATCTCCTATAAGAAAGTAGATAGTGGAATAGAGAGTTAAATATATTTTGTAATACTCATTATGGACATTTTGTAAGGAAAATAAAAAATAGGTGATATAAATAGAAAGAATTATGTAGCAATGAGGGTTTTGATCATTAAATTGAGGGTTTTTTTCATACATTACAGATTAGAGATTTTAGCTTTAGAAAACAGATGTGTTTCTTGAGAAGCAAACCCCAATTTAAATTTTTCTTGTGACCGTTAATTTCTTTGCTTATAATGAAAAAGTATCTGCTAGTGATAGCTAGATTTTCAGGACTAAGAAATGTATTAAATCACATATGGGATGTTTGTAGATTACAGTTTTTTGTTTTGTTTCAGATGTACAACATATGATTCAACATTTCTGTACATTACTTAGTGCTCATTACAATAAGTGTGCTTTTAATCCCTTTCACCTATTTCACTTATCTCCCCACCCACCTCCCCTCTAGTAACCACCGGTTTGTCGTTTGTCCTGTTTTTAAGAGTTTTTTCATTTGTCTCTTTTTTTTATTTGCTTTGTTTCTTAAATTCCACAAATGAATTAAATCATATGGTATTTGTCTTTCTCTGCCTGACTTATTTCACTTAATATGGTACCCTCTAGATCCATCCATGTTTGTTACAAATGGCAAAATCTCTTTATGACTAAGGGGTGTGTGTGTGTGTGTAGTATCTTTTTATCCATTCATCTGTTGATTATGTTGATACTTGGGCTGCCTCCATATCTTGGCTCTTGTAAATAATGCTGTAATAAACATAGGGGTGCATATATCTTTTTGAAGTGTTTTTGTGGTTTTTGGGTGAATTCCCAGTAATGGAACTACTGGATCATATGGTAATTCTATTTTTAATTTTTTGAGGAACCTCCATATTGTTTTCCAGAGTGGTTGCACCAGCCTGCATTCCTACCAACAGTGCATGAGGTTTCCTTTTTCTCTACATCCTGGCTCATGCTGGTTATTTCTTTAATTTTTTTATATTGGCCATTCTGACAAGTGTGAGGTGGTATCTTATTGTGGTTTTTTGGGGTTTTTGTTACTGGTTTTGTTTTGTTTTTAAGGGGGGCACCTGGCTGGCTCAGTTGGTTAAGCATCTGCCTCGGCTCAGGTCATGATCCCAGGATCCTGGGATCGAGCCCTGCGTCAGGCTCTCTGCTTAGCAAGGAGTCTGCTTCTTCCTCTCCCTCTGCCCCTGCCCTGTCATTATCTCTCTCTCTCCGCCCCCCCCTGCAAATAAATAAATAAATAAATACATAAATAAATAAATAAATAAATAAATAAATAAGATCCGTGAAAGTTTGTTTTAGAGAGAATGAATTGGGGGAGGGGCGGGGGGGGGGGAAGAGAATCTTAAGCAGGCTCACACCCAGTGATAGCCTGATAGAGGGCTCCATCTCAGGACCTGAGCCAAAATCAAGAGTCCAAAGCTCCAGATGCCTGAGTGGCTCAAGCAGTTGAGCATCTGCCTTTGGCTCAGGGCCTAATCCTGGATTCCCTGGATCGAGTCCCACATCCTCCTTGCATGGAGCCTGCTTCTCCTCCCTCTGCCTGTGTCTCTGCCTCTCTGTGTGTGTCTCTCATCAATAAATAAATAAAATCTTTAAAAAAAAAAAAAAAAAAAGGAGTCCAAAGCTCAACTGAGCCAATGAGGATCCCCTCATTGCAGTTTTGATTTGCATTTCCCTAATGATTATTGATGTTGACCATCTTTTCATATGTCTGTTGGTCATCTGTATATCTTTGGAAAAATGTCTTTTTGTGTCCTCTGCCCATTTTTAAATTGAATTGTTTGTTTTTGTGTCTATTCCATTGTATAATTTTTTTATATGTTTTTGGGTATTAACCCCTGTGAGATACATCATTTACAAATATCTCTCCCATCAGTAGCTTGTCTTTTCATTTTGTTGATGGTTTCCTTTACTGTGCAAAAGCTTTTTACTTTGGTATAGTTTGAATAGTTTTAATTTTGCTTTTGTTTTCCTTGCCAAAGGAGACATATCTAGAAAAATGTTTCTATGACTGATATCAAAGAGATTACTGCCTTTGTTTGCTTCTAGGAATTTTATGGTTTCAGGTTTCACTTTTAGGTCTTTTAATATAATTCTGAGTTTATTTTTGTGTATGGTCCAAGAAAGTGGTCCTGTCTGGTTTTCTCAACACCCTTTGTTGAAGAGATTGTCTTTTTCCAATTGTATATATATTCTTGTCTCCTTCACTGTAGATTAATTGACCATAAAAGTATGGGATTATTTCTGGATTCTTTATTGTGTTCATTGAATTGATCTGTGTGTCGGTTTTTGTGCCAGTATTATACAGTTTTGATTTGATTACTATAGTTTTGTAATACGATCTTGAAATCTGAGATTGTAATACCTCTAGCTTTGTTCTTTTTCAAGACTGCTTTAGCTATCTGGGGTCTTTTTGCGGTTTCATGCAAATCTTAGGATTGTTTGTTCTAGTTCTGTGAAAAATGCTGTCGGTATTTTGATAGGGATTGCATTGAATGTGTGGATTGCTTTGGGTAGGGTGGACTTTTTTTTTTTTAAGAGAGTGGGAGGGGAATGGGGAGTGCAGAGGGAGAAGGACAGAGAATCCAAAACAGGCTGCATGCCAAGCATGGAGCTCAACACAGAGCTCAGTCTCAGAACCCTGAGATCCTGACCTGAGCCAACATCGAGTCACGCATTGACTGAGCCACCAACGTGCCCCAGGTAGTGTAGATATTTTAACAAGAGTAATGGTCTTTTACTTCCTTGGTTAAGTTTATTCCTAGTTATTTTATTATTTTTGGTGCACGAGTTAAATGGGATTGTTTTCTTAATTTTTCTTTCCACTATTTTTTTTTTTTTTTAGGATTTTATTTATTTTTTTGAGAGAGAGAGCACAAGTAGGGGAGAGAGGGAGAGAGAATCTGAAGCAGACTCCGTGCTGAGCACAGAGCCCAATGTGGGGATTGATCTCTTAACTGCAAGATCATGACCTGAGCTGAAACCAAGAGTTGTGACGCTTAACTGACTGAGCCAACCGGGCACCCCCCTTCCACTGCTTTATTAATGCATAGAAATGTAACAGATTGCTGTATATTAATTTTGTGTCCTGTGAATTTACTGAGTTCATTGCTCAGTTCTAGTTTTTTAGTGGCATCTTTAGGGTTTTCTATATATAGTATCCTGTCATCTGTAAATAGTGAAAGTTTTACTTCTTCCTTAATGATTTGACGCCTTTTATTTCTTTTGTTGTCTGATTGCTGTGGCTAGAACTCCCAGTACTGTGTTGAATAAAAGTGGTGAGAGTAAAAAAAAAAAAAAAAAAAGGTGGTGAGAGTGGGGGATCCCTGGGTGGCTCAGCGGTTTGGCGCCTGCCTTTGGCCCAGGGTGCAATCCTGAAGTCCCGGGATTGAGTTCCGCGTCAGGCTCCCGGCATGGAGCCTGCTTCTCCCTCTGCCTGTGTCTCTGCCCCTCTCTCCCTCTCTATGTCTATCATAAATAAATAAATAAATCTTTAAAAAAAAAAAAGGTGGTGAGAGTGGACATCCTTGTCTTGCTCCTGATCTTAGAGGAAAAGTTGTTTTTCACCATCAAGTATGATGTTCACTCTGGGTTTTTCATATATGGTCTTTATTATGTTGAGGTATATTCCCACAAAACCTACTTCCTTGAGAATGTTTATCATGAATGGATGTTGTACTTTGTCACATCCTTTTTCTGCTTCTGCTTTGAGAGGATTGTATGGTTTATCCTTCCACTTGTTTATGTGACATACCACGTTGATCGATTTGTGACTGCATCCCTGGAATACATACCACTTGATCATGATGAGTAGTTTTTTTTAATATATTGTTAGATTTGGTTTGCTAATATTTTATTGAGGATATTTGCATCCGTGTTCATAAGAGATACTGTCTTAAATTTTCCCTTTTGTGTAGTGTCTTTACCTGGTTTTGGTATTGGGGTGATGCTGGCCTTGTACAATGGATTTGTAATCTTTCCATCCTCTTCTATTTTTGGAATAGTTTGAGAAGAATAGATATTAACTATTCTCGAAATGTTTTTCAGAATTCACTTGTTAAATCATCTGGTCTTGGACTTTTGGGACTTTTTTGATTACTGATTCAGTTTCACTGCTACCAACTAATGTTGGTCTATTCAAACTCTCTATTTCTTCCTGATTCAGTTTAGAAGGTTATATGTTTCTAGGAATTTATCCATTTCTTCCAGGTTGTCAAATTTACTGGCGTATAATTTTTCATAATACTCTTTTATAATCCTTTGTATATCTGTGATGTCAGTTATTTCTCCTCTTTAAATTCGGATTTATTTATTTGCACTTTTTTTTTTTCTTAGTCTGGCTAAAGGTTTATCAGTTTTGTTATCTTTTTAAAGAACCAGCTCCTGGTTTCATTGATCTGTTTTCTTTAGTTTCTATTTCATTTATTTCTTCTCTAATCGTTTTTATTTTCTTCTGTCTTCTGGCTTTGGGCTCTGTTTTTCTTTTTCTAGCTCCTTTAGCTATAAGTTTAGGTTGTTTGAGATTTTTCTTGATTACAAAGTAATTGTAAAACTATAGTTACACAGTTCTTTTAATATTCCTGATAACGCTTCCCTTTTAGAATGACCTATAACTTTTTTTTCTTTCTTTCTTCACTCAGCCACATTATAGCCCTTCCAAGGATATTAGTGGCTCTGGGATTAATGCTGCTCCCCTGCAACAGGAAGGGATTAAGAGGGATTTCCCTCTTGTTGGCCTCCTGAGGAGCTATAATGAGTAGATGAAAGAAAATATTAAGTCACATCACACTTTGTTAAAAGTGAGCTACTTCCAGGCAATTCATAGAGAAACAGGATCTACAATTTTCAAATTTGGAGACTTTTTTTTTTTTTTTACCCTTTTGTTGTTTTCATACGTGTTTGCTTAGAATAACTATAATGTAAAACAGTGAATTTAAGGAAAATGAAACTCAGGAATTCTTTTCAAATAGGTAGGATAGATTCTTTTGTTGTGGTAGAAATTTCCTGTGTTGAAAATAGTGGGCTATATGGAATATTTGTGGAGAAGAGAAAAAAAATTTTAAGTGGTAGTTTTTGTAACATGTTTGTAAAACTGTGACAGAGTTGGAATCTGAAAAAAAGCAGTCACTTTTTTTTTTTAAGATTTTATTTATTTATTCATGAGAGACACACACAGAGAGAGAGAGAGAGAGAGAGGCAGAGACACAGACAGAGGGAGAAGCAGGCTCCTTACAGGGAGCCTAACATGGGACTCTATCCCAGGACTCCAGGATCATGCCCTGGGCCAAAGGCAGTCACTCAACTGTGGAGCCACCCAGGTGTCCCAGAAGTCTCATTCTTGAATGTGATCACTACAGAAGATAATACTTGAGGTATATAAACTATGTAACTATCACCCAAAACAGTTTATTTTCTTAGAAATCTTCAGAGATATTTACAAACCACAATAAAACATGTCATAATACTTTATAGCAGTCGCCACTTTTTTTTTTATCAACAAAAGGTATATCGCTTAACTTATTCATTAATCCTGGCCCCAAAAGAGTTTTGGTTCTCTGCAAAAATCAAAGTTGTACTGGAGGAATGAGTTTCCTATAGATGTCTGCAGTGGTAATAGAGTAGTCAGGCAAATGAGAAAGATAACCATTTTTGAATGGGACAGTATACACATAGATGTGTAATTAGTATTGCTACTTTTATTTTTTATATATTATGGCTTTACTTAAATTCAAGTTAATTAACTTATAGTATATTATTAGTTTTAGGGGTAGAATTTAGTGATTCATCAGTTGTATATAACACATTGTGCCTTCCTTAATGTCCATCATGAATTATTCCATCCTGTCACCCGCCTCCCTTCCAGCAACCCTCAGTTTATTCCCTGTAGTTAGAGTCTCTTATGGTTTGCCTCCATCTCTGTTTTTATCTTATTTTTACTACTTTTATTTATTTTTTTTTTTACTACTTTTAAAATAGAGTTAATACAGGTGAAACTTAAACTTCCACACAGAGCTTTCAACAAGTATTTGCTAGATGATTGTTGCTTTCTTGGATCTGAATTTAAATCTTATATATTGCACATTTGTGTTTCCTCAGATGTAATTTCTTGCTTGTTCTTTCTCAGCCTAGACTATGATATATCAGGGACAACGTGAATGTTATTCTCAGTACCTGTCAAAGACCAGATATCCATATGTGTTTTATTTAACCCAACTTTGTCAGAAATAAAAAGTTAAAAAAAAAAAAAAAAGTAGTCATGAGAATCAACCACTATATTTGTAGGAGCCATCTTTAAGGATGGTCACTCCTTAATTGCACGAAGTTTTCTTTGCCTCATTTCCAAAATGCCTAAATTCCAGATATCAGTGTGACATACTAGCTAGATTCCACAAGCTTTCTGCAATGCCATAACACAGTGTAATTTAAAGTTCCTGCTTGGTAGCTAGCTCTCTGCCAAAATATGTTTCCCACTTTTTTTTTTTAAGACTTTGAGAGAGAGAATGAGCAAGAGAAGGAGCACAAGGAGGAAGAGGGAGGAGGAGACTCACCACTGAGCAGGGAGCTGAGATGTGGGGCAAGGGGAGGCTGGGGGAGGGGTGTGTGGGGGCTCTATCTCCGGACCCTGGGATCATGACCTGAGCCCATAGCAGATACTTAACCAACTGAACCATCCAGGTGCCCTGTGTTTCCCACTATTAATAGAACTAAATGTCCTTTCCAGACTGTTTGAATTTGTATGTAATTTTTTGACTTTTGAGGTATGGATCGGGCTAGTTTGAGGGTGCAATAAATTATCTGAATACTGGAAGCATCTGTACAATAGAATCATTTTCAATATATCTTTTAATGGCTATTCATCTTTTAAAATTAATGGCTATTTATCTTTTAAAATCATCATTGTAGTAATGAAGAAGCATTTGTCCTTCCTAGCACTATTTATATGATCCAGCAGGCTCTGAGTTACTATTTATTGGTGGTTTCAGTTTTCCAGTGTGCAGATTTGAATGGATGGCATCATGGCATTGTCATAAGTAATATACTGTTTTAGTTTCATTTAGTCAAGTTTATATGTTTGGGTGGGTAATGGCAGTTTTAAATTATTTAATTGTAATTGTGTAAGTATGTATAAAAACAAAAAATACATGATAAAAATGACCCTTTTTTGGTCATGATTATTTGGATTTAAAATAACTATAGCTTGAAATACTTAGTTTGGAATAAATCAAGCCCTAAACATTCTGGTTTATTTTTTAAAAATTACTTAAGGGGTGCCCGAGTGGCTCAGTTGGTTAAGCACTTAACTCGTGATTTTGACTCAGGTTATGATATTGGGGCCATGAGGTTGAGGCCCCCCCCCTCCCCGAGGTGGTGCTTAGCAGAAATCTTCACTCTGCTTGAGATTCTCTCTCTCCGTCTCTCTCTGCACCTCTCCCTCTAAAATAAATAAATCTATAAAAAAATTATTTGAGAGACTTTAATTCTCAACTTCTCACTTTATCAGATTTGCCTGACTTTGAACTTCTAGCCAGTTGATGAATTTTATTTTATTTTATTTTTTTGACAGAGAGCACAAGCAGGGTAACGGCAGGCAGAGTGAGTGGATGAAGCAGGCTCCCTATTCAGCAGAGAACCCAATGAGCCAAAGGCAGACACTTAACTGACTGAGCCACCCAGGCACCTCTAGTTGATGAATTTTAGATAGTAGATATTCCTTACCCTTTTCTCTTCATAATAATTTTAGATAGTAGATATTCCTTACCCTTTTCTCTTCATAATGAGGTTTTACTGGTTTTCTTTTCAAATAGGATAATTTTGTTCTTTTCAAATAGGATAGATTTTTTTCGCACATATATTTTGGTAGAACTCCTTTTTATCTCTGAGCATATATAAGTCTCCACTTCCTTTGTTATTCTGAATTTTGCATTATTCTCAAAATTTTTTATTGCTAAGATCTTAACATCTATAAGAAGCAGTCTTGTGAGTTTGAAAACTAACAGTGGTCCCAGTTACTTGCCTGGCCACTAGCTATTCTGAAAGGTGACTTGTCTCAATTTTTACTTTTTCTGGTTAGGAAAGCAACCCTAGTCACCAAGACAAATATTTAAAGGCATTTTAAGTTCATTTTATTTATTATAGATCAAATGTTCCATCACAAAATGATTATAAGCTTTTAAAAGTATAATAAAATAAGTTCTGTTAAATATGTTTATTTTCTATTATAAAAAAGATAGGTTCATTCATTAAGCCTTGTATTTGTGCATATCTTCCTTATAACAGTCTGTTAATAGCAATAGATTTTTTTTTAATTTTTTTTATTTATTTATGATAGTCACAGAGAGAGAGAGAGAGAGAGAGGCAGAGACACAGGCAGAGGGAGAAGCAGGCTCCATGCACCGGGAGCCCGATGTGGGATTCGATCCCGGGTCTCTGGGATGGTGCCCTGGGCCAAATGCAGGCGCCAAACTGCTGCGCCACCCAGGGATCCCAGCAATAGATATTAGTGTTCTAAAACTGGCTTGTGAAATAGTACTTCTTTATGAAAGTTATTTAACAAATATTACAATATGTGTTGGAATGTACAGAAGAAAGTCACTTTTTTTTTTTTAATTTTATTTATTTATTCATGAGAGACACAGAGAGAGCAAGAGGCAGACACAGGCAGAGGGAGAAGCAGGCTCCTCCACTCAGGCAGCCCAGCTCGGGACTTGATCCCAAGTGTTGGAATGTACAGAAAAAAGTCACTTTTTTTTTTTTTTTTTTTTAATTTATGATAGTCACAGAGAGACAGACAGACAGACAGACAGACACAGGCAGAGGGAGAAGCAGGCTCCATGCACCGGGAGCCCGACGTGGGATTCAATCCCGGGTCTCCAGGATCGCGCCCTGGGCCAAAGGCAGGCGCCAAACCGCTGCGCCACCCAGGGATCCCCCAAGTCACTTTTAAGTGATAACATTCTCTCTTTAGTTTTACTCAGTGACTTACCTTGCATTCACATTTCACGTTCATATTAGCATTTTTATCCTAGGTATTTTTTAGTGCTTTTCTAGTGCTTTTCCTTAAGAGTTTTCTCTTAACCCATTCAATGCTTTTAATTAACTTATTTCCAAACTTTTCTTTGTTTCCATAATGAATATTTATAGGATTCTCATATTTTAGGCATTTCCAAGAATGCCATTTTACTAGTTTTATTAGTAATATTTAAACATTCCAAAATACATGCCTAAGTAGCATCATCAAATTTAATAGAGCTGGAAAAGAGCAGATTTAGTGTGGAGAAGTATGCTGTTAGAATATTTATTAGTTGTGTACATTTTGCTAGCAGTTTAGGAATGTCAGATGATCCCTGCCTACTGGATCAGGTTTAATTCAGTCAATATAATTACCAGTGTAAGGGATAAAACCTTTTGGAACACGATGGGAGTGTTGAATGTCTAACTCTTGGTCTCAGCTCAGGTCTTGATCTCAGGGTTGTGAATTCGGGTCCTTCATTAGATCCGAGCATTAAAAAAAAAAAGTCAATATAAAGGAAGTAGTCAAAAAATAATTAAAAAATAATTAAAGGAAGTAATCTGTTGTTTTTAACTTTTCTCCACAAAGAAGAAAAGTGGTGGAATTTTCAGAGAGGATTCTTAACAATATTACCAGTTTGAAAGGACACAATAAGGAATATAGATAGCTTTTTTTTTCCTCTAGTTTTTGCTTACTATTAAATACAATCAAACAAAACACCAAAATGGGGTGGGGAGGTGGATAGCAAATACCAGTTGCTTTAAATGTTTTACCTTAATCTTTCTTTTTATAGGGAATTGACTCTCTTTTGGAGTAAACTACAAAGAAGAATTGACCCTTCTTTAGACACTTTTTTGGAGCGCTGTCGTCAGTTTGGTGTCATAGCTAAAACACAGCAGCATTTATTTTGCCTGATTAGAGTTATACAAACTGAAGTGAGTAATTTTGCTTTTTTATGATAATTGTCCTGAAATGGAGGAATGAGTGGGGAGATAACTTCTCAGGCAACTCCTCTTAGATGAGGGAAAATGAGAAATAATGGGCTTTAATAAGATTATGGAACTGGACATATCTAGCAGTTTCTACGGATTGACCTTCTGGAATCCATAGCTTTTCTTAATGGAAAAATAGTAATTTGAAGGGACAGGCCATTGGAGTAAAGAACAATTATGTTTCTGAGCTGTCACTTCAACTACTCTATATCTACTTTTACTAGAATAATTTTCTGTTTTTATATTTTCCTTAAGAATGGAATGATACATTTTCTAAGTGTTGAAAGAGTAGAACAGTTCCAGAATCAACTGTATATAAATTGTAAACCTCTGTGAAAACCAATCGGAAGCAAGTTAGATATTTTCAGGAAATAAATATTTGCTAAAATGAGAGGAAGCACCATATATAAAGCCTTGTGTTTTGAGTTCAGCCCTATATATATGCTAAGCCTACCAGCCTAGAGATTCAGGATGAATCTTAACTCTATTTTTGCTCTATTTTTGTGTTGTTTTTAGTATCTGCTCATGAGTGAGCTCTTAGTATACCCGTATCTATAATGGCAAATGGGTATGTTTTATGGGTTACTTCTTTGACAACATCCAAGAATTGTTTATACCAAAGTCAAGGCACAGTTGTATCTTTGATACATCCTGTCTCTTCTAATGTCGTAACCGTCTATATCCTATACTTTTTTTTGAAATATGTTATTCTGGTCTTTTCTAATAAAGACAGGAAGAAGCAAAACATTTTATTAAAAGTAAATTAAATAAATAAATAAATAAATAAATAAATAAATAAATGTAAATTCATGGTCAGATAGATAACTTAGGTGATAATTATTTAGTCACCTAACTAACTAAGTTAAATATAACTTATATTTATTTTTATATTTATTTATATTACTTATTTATATTTATTTAACTTATAAATATAATAAAGTTATATTTAACTTATTTAGTTAAACCTTACTTTATTTTTTAAAAATTACTTTTTGCTATATGACATAATCATAGGAATGATACTGTATTTACAGGATCCCTTTACACTTGAGGGGAGGAGATTATACAAAGGTGAGAGTCACTGGGGGGGGGGGTCACTTTAGAATTCTACTTACCATGAGAAACCACAGAAAATGAGAAAGCTGCTAGAGGACTAGGGAAAATGGGTTTCTGACACAGACTAAGGAATTTCTGTCCATTTGCATAACCAGACCCATTTCTCTTTAAGCCTAGTCTAGGGTACTTTCTACTATAATCATTCATGATAATTGGCCTGAAGGGTAGAAAAGATGTGGACTGGTGGGTGGAAAGGAAGTGAGGTAGAATTCCTTTCAAACTGAGAGACTCACTTCTAGGTTTTTAAAGAGAAATGATCTGACCTATTTCAGTTAGGATCTAGTTCTATGAATGGTAGATATCCTGCAATAGTAGTGGTCTAAAGAAGATGGAAGTTTTCTCCCTCTCTCATATAGATAAATAATCCAGGCAGACAGGCGAAGGTGGCTTATAGTGGCTCCACTTAATGGAAACCCAGGTACCTTTTGTCTGTCTACAGTCAATATATAGTTTGATCTCATATTCTAAAACCTAACTATTCCAATCCTAGGTATCATGTCTCCATTCCAGATAGCAAGGTGGCGGGGGCGAGGGGAGTGGAAAAACCACAGGAACCACACTATGATACACCTTTTCCTCACTCCCTCCAGTATATATACACACAAACACACACACACAGAGACAGACAGACAGACACAGGGCCATCCATATCTAGCTGCAAGGGAGACGAGATATATTCATTATTTCAGGTTACTTTATAACCAATAGAAATCAGGTATTCTGTTCTTAGAGTAAAAGAGGGAAAAAGATATTGGGAGGCAACTAGTAAAAAGTGACATAAACCTTGGGATGGAACAGGTTAATGATGCTGAAAAGCTTGTGTGGGCTTTAGGCCTCTTACGGCAATAGTGGGGACGCCTGGGTGGCTCACTGGTTGAGAGTCTGCCTGTGGCTCAGGGCGTGATCCTGGAGTTCCGGGATCAAGTTCCACATTGGGCTCCCTACATGGAGCCTGCTTCTCCCTCTGCCTGTGTCTCTGCCTCTCTCTCTGTGTCTCTTATGAATGAATGAATGAATGAATGAATGAATAAATAAATAAAATCTTTAAAAAAAAAAGAAGGCAACAATGAGTATATAATGGAGAGGGCCTTATAACAGTACCTTTTATCTTCTGGGCTTCCATTTTATATAAATAGCTTAAGCCAGAGTACATCATCATAGAAGTCACATAAAGTTATGTGACTTGTAAGGATCATAAACCTGTTTTGCAGCAGAGTCAGGACTAGACCATGGGTATCTTGACAAATTGCATAATGTGATTGATTATCATTTATAAATTAGAGCACAGAGAACTTGGAGGATCTGATAAGTTTTAAAATAAGTCATAAATAATTTGTTCTCAACAAATTATGATTACTTAAACTCCATTTTGGAAGACTGAGATAAACAGCAGAGAATGTCCATTCTTTCTTAAATAGTCAAATCTGGTTAAAAGGGTAAAACTGATGAAATTACTAAGCACTTTTCAAAAAACAGACTGAAAATACCATTATACATTCTAAACAAGTATACCAAGAAGTTACTTGTTAAAAGATGGTGAATATATTAGAATTAGGATATGGAATATGGAAATAAATTTTGAAGACATTGATAGATAAAACTAAATTGATTTTAAACCAGGTAGCTGAAGGAATGAAAGTGGTGAGATACATTATATCCAGGGCACATGGGATATAGCCATGTCAGATAAGCTTTGGAATTTTTATTGGCTGTGTAAAGTGGTTAAGAACTCGGGTTATGTACAAAGATCGCTTTAAGTTTAAATCCTTGTTCCTCTGCTTATTAGCTGGTGACTTTGGGCAGTTAACCTACTGAGCTGTGGTTTCTTCATCTATAAAATGAGGATAATGTATGAAAAGAGTATTTGGAGTAGTGCCTAGAATGTAGTAAGGGTTCTGTAAATTGATGGTAGTTGTTTCTTTGTGTTCCTAGAATTAGAATGGTGCCCAACACAGAAGAATTGCTTAACAAATTGATTACCAGTGTGAACAACAGAATTTATCCTCAGTTATTTTACATGGTATTCTGTTGAATACTTATGATGTGCCAGCAACATAGTAATCACTTTATATTATCTTCATTTTCATAACAATACTAGGAGGAAAATCTAACATTACCACTACTGTTATCATTTTATAGATGAGGCAGCAACAACTTAGGATTTAAGAACTTGTCACTGTAGTGAAGCCTGGTATTCAAAGGTAGTCAAAATCTGATTCAAAATTCTATGCTCTTGGGGACCTGGCTGGCTCAGTTTGTAGACCATGTGACTCTTGTCTCAGAGTCATGAATAGAGCCCCATGTTGGGCGGAGGTAAAACTTTTTAAAAACCTTTATGCTCTTAAGTACCGAATTTTAGGCCACTCTGCCATATAATCAATCCCACTTTACTTTGCTCATATTTTCACATTCCATTTCAGTCTCTCACATAAATCATTTTGTATGCACTAGCCTTTTATCACATAATGACCAGATCTTTTTCCTGATTTTTGACTAGTTTCTGAGAACCTCTTGCTATATAGAGATTTAAAGACTCTGTTGTTTTTCCCATGGGAAGTACTTTCCCATAAAGTACTAATTATTTTATGAGAAAATAGGGCAGGGCACTTGGGTGGCTCAGTCAGTTAAGTATCAGACTCCTGATTTCAGCTCAGGTTATGATTTCAGGGTTGTGAGATCCAGCTTTGGTTCAGGCTTGCTTGAGATTCTCTCCTTCTGCCCCTCCCACCTCTAAAAAAAGGCTTTGGGGGCAATGGAGCATCATTTATTTTAGCCTTAAGATTTTGAAAACACCCAGCTTCTCATGACCCATGTGTTTCTTCAATTGAATTCAATCCTAGACTCACTTTTATACAGGTGTTTCCTTTTATACCCATTTATTTAAGCCCTGTCCTTCTAACCAGCTTAAGACAATTCTTTTTTGAATCAACTTCAATGACCTTATTTATCCTGAATTCCTTTGAATTCATATACCTTTATTGTTTATATACATTTGGCATATAAGCAAATTCTTTGAGGGTTAGAGATTGCTTTAATATGTAGTGCCTTATAAAGTTGGACACTCTATAAATGTTCATTGTTATTCATGGTTGTAACATGTAAGCAGGATCTAAATGTCAGTTGCAGGAAGAGAGAGTAAACATAAATTTAAGAACTCTAAAAGTTCTGAGAAGTATATATCTTACCAATGAAAGTTATGTAATATTTAATATGAAAAAGAATAATGACTTTCCCCCCTATTTTTCTTATAGGCTCAAGATGCTGGTCTTGGGGTGTCAATTTTACTATGTGTCAGAGCTCTTCAACTCAGATCAAGCGAAGATGAAGAAATGAAGGCATCAGTTTGTAAAACAATTGCTTGTCTTTTACCAGAAGATTTAGAGGTCAGACGAGCCTGTCAGCTTACAGAATTCTTAATTGAACCCAGTTTGGATGGATTTAATATGTTGGAAGAACTGTATTTGCAGCCAGATCAAAAATTTGATGAAGAAAATGCACCAGTTCCAAATTCTCTCCGATGTGAGCTCTTACTAGCTTTAAAGGCCCATTGGCCTTTTGATCCTGAATTTTGGGACTGGAAAACTTTAAAACGACACTGTCACCAACTGCTAGGACAAGAAGCCTCCGATTCTGATGATGATCTAAGTGGCTATGAAATGTCTATTAATGACACAGATGTTTTAGAATCATTTCTCAGTGATTATGAGGAAGGTAAAGAAGATAAACAATACAGAAGAAGAGATTTAACAGATCAGCATAAAGAGAAAAGAGACAAAAAACCTATTGGTTCTTCTGAAAGATACCAGAGGTGGCTTCAGTATAAATTTTTCTGTTTGTTATGTAAGCGGGAATGTATAGAGGCCAGGATTCTTCATCATTCTAAGATGCATATGGAAGATGGAATTTACACCTGTCCAGTTTGTATTAAAAAATTCAAGAGAAAAGAAATATTTGTTCCTCATGTGATGGAACATGTTAAAATGCCACCAAGCAGAAGGGACCGCTCTAGAAAGAAATTACTGTTGAAAGGCTCTCAAAAGGGAATTTGTCCCAAGAGCCCCTCTGCAACCCTGGAGCAAAACCAGTCCTTGGATGAACAAGCCAAAGGAGAGTCTCATGAATATGTCACATTCAGCAAACTAGAAGATTGCCACCTGCAAGACAGAGATCTGTACCCATGTCCTGGCACAGACTGTTCCCGTGTATTTAAACAATTTAAATACTTAAGTGTGCATCTTAAAGCTGAACACCAAAATAATGATGAAAATGCCAAGCACTACTTGGATATGAAAAACAG